>NC_053437.1:258606-858606 GCF_007990345.1 Gossypium hirsutum | reverse complement strand
AGGTCTTGATCTAAAATGTAAAATTTCCCAATTATTAGCTTACATTTCATATTCCAATTTATTCTACATTTTTATACCCTTTTAGTTTCTAAAATTGCACAATTACCCCTACCTTTTACAACTTTTTCACATTAGTCCTCTAACCCGAAAATCATAAAATTAACCATTTTCTCAAGTCAAAATTTATAGCCGAATAATCCAAGCCCTTAAACAATCCCAATTATACCTTTAATTCACCATCAAACCTTGAATTTTTTACATTTTAACAATTTAATCCTTAAATAAAAAATAATAAAAATTACTTCATAAAACATCCAAATACCACAATCAAAACTTCAAATACATAATTATCATAAAAAAAAACCAAGATTCATCAATGGAAACTTCTAAAATTATTAATAGATTCAAAAACGAAGGTACGTGCTAGCTGGACCTAGTTGCAACGATCTCAAAAACATAAAATTACAAGAAATAGGTGGGAATTGAGCTCACATGCACTAGGGAGATGAAACTGAAGCTTGGAGCCCCCTTCAATGGTTTTTTGGTGTGAATTTGAAGAAATGAAGAAGAAAATATTTGTTCTTTCTATTTGTTTTGTTTAAATTTTGATTTAATTACAAAATTTCCATTAAAACGTATTTATTTTGTCATTAATTAATAAATAAGGGATAATTGCTACATAGGTCCTTTCTAATTTATTAATTAAGCTATTTGGTCATCTAAATGCAATAATGACTAGGCTTTGCACCTTTTTCAATTTAGTCCTTTTTCTCTACTTAATTATCTAAACGGTAAAATTTCTTAACTAAAAATTAATACGACTCAAATGACTCCGTAAATATTCTATAAGTAATATTTACGGGTCGACATGATAGAAATCTGTGGTCCTGAAACTACTATTCCGTCACTACTGAAAAACAGGTTGTTATACAGTGAGTTGCGTTGCGACAAGGAATCCCTAAAGTCACGATGTCAACTCAACATTTTCTAAAATTTACAATTTGGTCCTAATTCGACCTCATGTTAGCATAAGAGCTTTCGTAAGCAATTATAAGACTTGCAAATGATTATGTAACATATTATGAATATGTAATATACTTATCTGCATGTGTAAATAGTTTCTTTGTTTATAATTGATTGTAGTTGCTCCGACAATGGATGTAGCATCCCATAGCTCAAACTCGGGGACTAGATCGAGTATGGGGTGTTACATAAGACAAATAGTGTCATGTTAACATGAAGTATATATGGATTGCCACACGGGTTGTCACTCCAACATCGTAAAAAAATTAAGGTTAAAATATGTTGTTAGTCCTTGTACTTTAACAAAATTTGAGATTTAGTCATTGTACTTAAAAATTTAAAAATTAAGGTTAAGACATGAACCGTAAAATTAATGTTCTTTGGGAATACCATCAAGATCTAGCCATCTCGGTTCCAAAAACTAGAGCTTAGGATTTCAAGGCCTTTACTACATAATGATGATTAGATACTATATTTGTCCAAAGCCAGTAAAAGTTCTATAAAGGCCCTTATATTAGGAGTCAGATTGCATTTTGCCTCTTTACTCAAAAAAAAAGGCAATATAGTCCTTGTACGTTAAATCAAAGAGCAAATTGCTCCTTCGATTAAAAATCCCATTTGTTTCTGTTGTTAAAAGCGGGTATGGTTGACAAAATGTCCAAACGGTGACACATAATGTGTCACGTGTACCTCGTGTGACGTATAGGGACAAATTTTTAATAGTAGAAATGGATATAATACAAATTTTAGTAGGAGTTGATTTTTAATCTAACATACATGGATTAATGTGTCCAATTTTTTAATAAATTGGGCAAAATGCAATCTCTTAACACATGCAACTCCATGATACTTTTACCTCCAAGCCTTAAGTCCATAAATTCACATCAGTAGAGCAGCCTTTTAGGCATTTAGAATCTAAAAGAAATACAATGAAGCTGCTTAGAAATAGAAGATTTAAGACTTTGAAAAGAATGTTTTTCCTTCAAGGCTAACAACAGGAACACTTGATGCTACATTACTGTTGTGATGAAAAATCTTATGTTGTTGTGAAAGAAGAAACAATATGATAATATCTTGGATTGTATGAGCTCATTTATTGTGATTTCCCAGCTCTTTGGTATGGTATGATATAAACCCAAGTTACTTTTTGTTGTTGTTGTTATTTACCGAAATCTAACTTTGCTCGCTAAACCAAGGGCCCTTTTGGATGGGTGTTTACCTCCAGTGCGGTGCATTTAGTTTTCTTGTTGTCTCACGCTATAGTTTCACTACAATATTTAATCTCACAACCACCGCCGTTTTTACACTAATCGCGGATAAATGCATCACCCATCCCAAGGGACCCTAAGGCAACCTTTTTTTTCCATTTTTGAATCTTTCATGTCTAATTGGATATATGCATGTTTATCTTTTGGTTAAAATATGACATAAGCTCCTGTACTCTTTATAAATTTGGAATTTAATCTTTTTACTTTTCAATTTTTAAAATTTAGGTCCGATTAACATCGGTAAAATTATTTTGTTAAACACAGGTTCATTACGTCATTTCTTTAGTTACATTACTACCAAGTAGACAGACCAAATTTCAAAAAACTAAAGTACAAGGGTTAAATTCCGATTTTGTGAAATGTAAAAGAACCCATGACATTTTTTAACCTTTTATTCTCATATCGGAATAATATAATTGTCTACATATGCAATATCTATCAATGTGAGAAGGTTATAATTCAATAATATTGTTGGTGTATCGTGAAAATTGAATCAAATCAAAATTTTATGTATAAAATCACACGAAACTAAAGTTCATGAATAATATTAAATAGTGAACCAAATTTCATGTATAATTTTAAAATTTATCTCTTAGAATAATCTCGTTACTTATTGAAATGTAAAATAGAAATTTAAAAAAAAAAATTAAAGAGGACAATTATAAATACAAACACACTCATAAATAGGCTGCATAGGAGTTCCACCATTTCCAATTCATTCTACTACTCCACTTGCGCATTTTTCAAAACACTCCTGTCTACATTCCACAAGCAAACACCCGCTAGGGTTCAACACCTTCGAGCATCTCTTTTGTGCTTCAACATTGGCTACCATTGAAATAATTGCAAGAAACACAATCAAATTAAGCCCTTATACTAACAATTAAATTACATTTTATTTTTTATAAAAATATATAACTTAATCTCGACTCTTCAAAAAAAATTTCTCGACTTCATCCTCAACAACTATAGGGATAAAAGAAAACAAACCAGTGAAAAGAAGGGCAAGGATGAAGACATGAGTGAGAGAAATTTTTCCCATGTTTTAAGGATTTAATTTGCTAAAAATAAAATTTGATGTATTTTCTAAGTGTGATTTGGCCTTAGAAATTTTTGAGCTTTATATAGATTGACATAATTATAGTCTGATTTGGTGTTATTTACTTAAAAATAAAACCCAATTTTTCTTTCCATACAAGGCAAAATTTAAGATTTCTTTCTTTATTGGGATAAAAATGAAAATTATATATTAATTTGGTTCAATATTTAATTTGATGCATGAACTTTGAGGGCAATTTACCTAAAAAAGCCGTTTTTTTTCAAAATTTACCGAAATGGGCCAATTTTTTGATTATTTACCGGAATAGTCCATTTTCCGGGAAATCGCGTCCACGTCAGCGCGATGTCAGGGTACGTGTCAGGACATCGCGGGAGCGATTTCCTTCCACGTCAGCAGGTCGCGTTGACGTGGACGCGATGTCCCCCGCGCGTGAACAGTACCCCAACGGTCAAATTTTTGACCGTTGCCCCCCCAACGGTCAAAAAAAAACTATAAAACCCCCCACCCCTTTTTTTTCACAAACAAATCCTATCTCAATTTCCTTTCAAAATCCTCTCAATTTCCTTCCAAAATTCTCTTAAACTCTCAATTTCCTTCCAAAATCCTCTCAATTTCATTCCAAAAATCTCTCAAATCCATATTAAATTTCAATTTCCCCTCAATTTCATTTTTTTAAATAATTTCAAATTTTTTTATATTTTTTTAAAATAATTTTAAATTTTTTTATATTTTCATTAATGGCCGGATCATTGATTCGTCTTGATAGGAATCATATATCGGTGGAGCAAATGAAAATGGTAAGTATTAAATTTAAATTTTAAATATTATTTAAGATATTTTTATTTATGTATTTTTAGAAAATTATTAATTTATTATTTGTTATAAAAGTCTGAAGATCGGGTATTAGAATGCATTATTCGGAATATGCATGGTCCTCCATCACCGTTAGTAGAGAACTACCTGCGGGAAGCGGGTTTTTGGCACGTGGCGATGGTAAGCCGGGGATGCAAGTTGGAGCCGAAACTGATCAGTGCGTTGATCGAGAGGTGGAGACCCGAGACGCACATATTTCATCTTCCATATGGTGAGTGCACTATCACTCTAGAAGATGTCCATCTGCAATTGGGATTACCGATGGACGGGCACCCAGTCACCGGGTCTGCCCAATCTAGCAATTGGGAGGCGGTGTGCTATGAGCTTTTGGGCGCTGTTCCGGATAAAATGGATGGAGGTAAGGTGGAGATGGGCTGGTTACGTGCCACCTTCCCCAATCTGAATGCAAATTCAACCGAAATTGAAAGAATCTGATATGCTCGATCATACATTCTTCAAATAATTGGAGGTTATCTGATGCCCGACACATCACGGAGCCGTGTACATCTAAGGTGGCTGCTAAAACTCATTGATTTTAGAGGAGCCGGTGAATTTAGTTGGGGGTCTACCGTCTTGGCAACATTATATCGGGAGATGTGCAGGGCGACGCGACCGAGGAGAGCAAACATTGGAGGTTGCCTGTCACTACTGCAATCATGGGCACGGTTTCGCTTTCCATTTCTATGTCATCGAGTGAACCACCCACATACATTTCCACTCGTAACGAGGTAAATTTTATGTACATTTTGGAATTGTTATGTAGATTTTTACGAATAAAAGTATGCTAAAAATTTATTTATTTAGGTGGAACCATCCGGCAAGTTATCGTGGATTACCGTCTGAACTTGAAGATATACGGCTTCTATTGGAGCAACGGTCGGAAGCAAAAGTAAGTATTATTGCAAGTAGATATTTCCATACATTCGCTAGTGGAACCGATATATAGTATTTAGTATTTAGTATTATGTATATAACTGATATTTCTATCATGTTCATGTAGTTTCAATGGACACTATACGAGGATCTGGCAATCCGGGCAGTAATCCCGGAAGAGTTTTTACAAAATCCGAACGCTTGGCACGCGAAAGTGGTGTTGATCAACTATGCAACCGTGGAGCCCCACCAGACAAACAGAGTCCTACGGCAGTTTGGATGTAGACAACCGATTCCTGTGGACCCTGAGGTGTTTGACGATCACCACAAAATCGACTTTCGGCTATTAGGTACGGATTGGCCTAGATACTGGTCAGAGTACACGAAAATATGAGAAAATCAGCATGAATATCTACCTACTCAGGAAGAAATCATCGTTCCGGAGTTAGCGTGCGTTCCAGAATACATACCATGGTTTAGGATCCATGGGAAGCCGTATTTACTTACGCCAGAGGAGAGGCAACGAAAATTACATCTCGAAAGGGGAAGGCGCGGGCCTCTAAATCCAAGACGAGAAGACTTCGAAGGCAGCCCCTCAACGAGGCCCAGACAGTCACCCGACGCATCATCAGCGGGCATGCAATCACCGGCCCCAACGAGAGTATCGACGCAGTCACCTGACGTAGCAATTCAATAGATGATACCGACGCAATCGCCTTTCCCTATGATGCCAGGTGTTTCCTAGCCCTTATATGTACCCTAACCCGTACATGTATCTTTTTTCGAATCCTATGGCAGGTTGGAGCCAAATGCCCGGATCAACTCCATTTCCTGTTATGCCGAGCGGACCACCGATAACTAGGGCAGCGACGCAGGAGGGGTCGCAAGGGGGGCCGTCGGGGAGCTCTCCTTTTTACCAATTGCCAGCAACGCATGGCTTTCAAACACCGTCGCCGTTCATGATGCAAACACCTCCACATACACTATTCTTTGAAGGTGGATCATCACTCCAAGTCCGACAACCAGACGCCGAACCGGAAGAACAACAATCACCACCGGAGGAAGAACAACCGCCGCCAGAAGCTAGAAGAAGGAGGAATCCAGCGCGTAACCGTCGACCGCCGCCATGTGGAACCGAATCCCCCGGTCATAGACATTGATTATCGTATTAAAATTTATTATTTGATGTAATGAAATAGAAGTTTATTTGATGTAATACGCATAGAAATTTTCCCGAGTTATTTTGATATTATTTGATATAATAAAATAAAAGTTCTATTTGATGTAATAAAAATCGTAATTTATTTCATACCCTAACCCTAACCTAATTTAATTAAAAACCATACCCTAATTTAATTAAAAACCCTAACCTTAACCTAATTTAATTAAAAACCCCAACCCTACCCTAATTTAATTAAAAACCCTAACCTAATTTATTTAAAAACCCTAACCTAATTGACTAAGGTAATATAAGTTCATAGCGAATATTTTATACCACTTCTACCAATAAAACTAAGGTAAATTGACAAACGAAATAATACAGTTATAGAGTAAATACCCATGTTGGTCACTTGTCGTCGTTCGCTCTTAGATGGATATTACCTGTAGTAGTTCGAAGCAACGTTTCTTAGGCAATATCTATGGTGTGTGCGCTGCCACAAGCTTCCCTCTCGATCAAATGCAGCTAGTATACCGGCGCCCCGGTCTGAAATAATGCAAATATCAGGTTGGGGGCACACATGCCTCCTTAACCTAGAGAGGAAGAAATCCCAGTCATCAGACGACTCAAATGCAATTGGAAGAATTCTTCCACCGCCGTCCTGTGCCACTGCAACCAATAGCCGATGAGTATACCTACCGAACATGAAGGTACCATCAATTTGTACCAACGGCTTGCAGTATGGAAATGCGTCTCGACATTGCTTAAAGGTCCAAAATAGGCGTTTGAACACTTGGCATCCACGTAGCAATCGGTCGTTGTAGTACGCATGTTCCGTTTCAAGGTCTGTGATGGCACCTGGGACTGTACCCCATTATGCATCTTCTCCAACGCCTTTTGCTTAGCTATCCACGCCTTGCGGTAAGAGGGCGTGTACCCCATTTGGCTACAGATATTGGCAATTATCACCGGTACTGAAGTCCTAGGATCTGCTTTTATCGTGGGCAGTATCAAGCTAGCCAACATAGATGAATCCATTTTGGGATGATCTTGTGAAACACCTACAGAGGGAGTACATTAAATAATGCAACATGGCAAAATAAAATTATTATTCAGATACATTCGATACTATACTTGCAGTACATGTATGTGGACCTTTGTACTTTTTTATCTCCCACAACCCTGTCCTTTTCCTTAACGAGGCGACGATTTTCCATGAACATGTGCCGTCTTGCACGCACACGTCACCTCAAACTTATCAGATTTTGATTTAACGACTTGGTAATTAACGCCGTTTTTTATGCTATGTTGTTTCAAAGCACCAATAAAACAATCATTATTGGTAAACTGATTACCAACTTCAAGTTCACCGAAATCTACCCCCGAACTTGTACGATCGCGCAACCGGTGTGGTAGATCTGAAAACTCTAACGCATCATCTACTGCTAGATCGACATTATGCATGTGGGCTGGATGTGAGTATGCTCTGAATCGTGGATTTTCTTCATCATCTGAACTCCTTTCACCATCTTCACCTTCTGTTGGAATAGGCTCCGGTTCAGAAAATAATCCTACCTCTGCACCATCCGGCCCGGGCTCTCGAGGTGGATCCACATCGGAGTCATCTTCTAACCCACAATCATCTACAGCGTACGACGTCCACTCACCAGTTGATGTCGTAAGTAGTACGTCATCCCTTCTTCTTGGCATTTGATAACGTCCCCAATTGGATGTAGATTGCCATCCACTAGAACTTGATGCAGTTCCCCAGTACGTATTTCCAGCGTCAAACGTCGAGCCACCGACGTACATGTCCCATCCACCAACAGAGTGCCTTGCGGGGGATGTGCATTCGACACCGCTACCAAACATGGGTTGTTTCGTATTTTGTAACCCGCTAACTGAGTGTCGGCCAGGGGTCGTGTATACATCTCGAACACCGGACGGAAGTACATCAGTTGGCGACGTAAATTGTACATATAACTCAATATAAGTTGCTCCGCTAGCAAGATGAGTCTGCACCATTGCCTCCAAGCTACGAGCACATTTTATGTCGAACGAGTCATATGTCACCGGATCAACACAAGAACAAAATCGATACGTGATTGACAGAACTTTCATTGGCGTCGTTCCGAAGATTTTACGCCTAATTCTTTTACGAAGTTCTGTCAAATCTATGTTCTGGTTAAATGACAGTCGCACCGTATTCTCTGATAAAAAAACAACACCATTCTCGATGTGGCAAACCTCACCATCGTAGTAAATAACAGCACTAATACGTTCACTCATTTTGAAACTCTTACTTTCTTAGCCTCTCTAAAATGTTTCTGCTATGACTTATGCATTCTAAGAACATTTTCTACCTAATTTATAGCCTCAGCCCAAACTTGCTACCGTAGCAAAATCGCGTCCACGAGGGCGCGATTTTATACTATTTGCTCAGCGATGTCAAAAAAAAATTATTTCTTACATGACCAACTGTAGCGAAATCGCGCCCACGAGGGCACGATTTCACAATTTCTTCTCAATTAGCATCCACGAGGACGCGATTTTATACTATTTGCTCAGAAACGTCAAAAAAAAATATTTCTTACATGACCAACTGTAGCGAAATCGCGTCTACGAGGGCACGATTTCACAATTTCTTCTCAATTAGCATCCTCGAGGGTGCGATTTTATACTATTTGACCAGAAACGTCAACTCGAAATAATTTATTTTGGGACCCCTAAACCCTAAAAAGCCTGCACCCTAAACCCTAAAAGCCAGAAAAACCAAACGTGAAATCAACGTCAAAATTGCGTCCCCGAGAACGTGCTACGTGTCAGGACATCGCGTCCACGTCAGCAGGTCGCGCTGACGTGGACGCAATTTCCCGGAAAATGGACCATTCCGGTAAATAATAAAAAAAATCGGCCCATTTCGGTAAATTTTGAAAAAAAATGGCTTTTTTAGGTAAATTGCCCGAACTTTGATTTGACGTGATTTTTACAAATGAAACTTTAATTATAGTTTAAATATATATCTATGGAACTTTGATTTTGATTCAACTGTACACATTTGAAGTAAAAATATATCAAATTACTTTTATATTGAATGAATATAATTATGTGTATATAGTAAAATGATGTTATATCAATAATTGTGTTAGTGATTTATAAAATACTGAAAATTGAATCAAATTAACCTTTATTCCATAAAATTCTATATAATCAGAAGTTATGTATAATATTACACATTGAACCAAAACTCATGTGTAATTTTAAATATCATCCCAGTTTTTTTAAAATAATTTTTACTTTTAGGCTATTTCCCCCTTCACCTCCATGTAACTTGCCATATCATATTAATAGATTTAGTCTTTAATGTTTGTCTTTTGTCAATTTGGTCCGGTTTTTTTTTTTAAAAAAAGTTAATCCTCAACCTTTTAAAAATAGTTGAATTTGACCATTGACTTTTTAAAAATAGTCGAATTGTTGTTTTTAAATAGAAATACCGACTAAAATGTTAAAATTTTAAACATGGCTTATTGTATAGCAATCCACGTGTACTTCATTGTAATTTTTATTTTTATTTTTATTTTTGTGAACATTTTATAATTTATATATATATTAAATAGGGTCATGTTAACATGAAGTATATGTGGATTACCACATCAGTTGTCATGCCAACATTGACAAAAAAAATTAAGGTTAAAATATGTTTAGTCCTTATACTTGAAAGGTTAAAAATTAAGTCTTACTTTTTTATTTAAAAATCTTAGTCCAATTATTAAAATCATAAGTATTTTCTGTCAAAATTTGTCAACTTGAAAATTTGATTAGGTTGTCTTTATATGAAGTGGTATATGATTAATAAAAAAACTATTTGACTCTTCTAGCCAGATTTATATTTAACCCTAAAAAAAATTTAAACATTGAATGCTAAATTTATAACTGTGCATATAATTAACTTAACAAACTAACACGCTCACATATGATTTACACAAGTGAAGCTCGAACTTGAAATCTCATCAACATTAACTTTACTATTAAACCAAAACTTTATTAATATATCCCGAATTCTTTTATTTAAAAATTTAAATATGCATTATTTAATAGAAAATAAAATTGAATAATTAAAATTTTATGTATAAAATGACACAAAATTAAAATTCATGTGTGTAATTAAATGTTGAATTAAAATTCATATATAAATTTGATATTGATCTCTTAAAATTATCTCGTTGCTTATTATTAAAATTCAAAATAGAAATAAAAAAAAATTAAAGAGGACAATTATAAACACAAAGACACTCATAAGTAGGCTGAAGAGGAGTTCCACCACTTTGAATGCATTGTCCTACTCCACTTGGGTATTTTTGAAAACACTCCTGTCTACATTCCGCAAGCAAACAACTACTTGGGTTCAGCACCTCTGTGCATCTCTTTTGTGCTTTAACATTGGCTATCATTGAAATAACTGCAATAAACAAAATCGATAGAAACTTTTATATTAAAAATTAAATTACATTTTATTTTTTATAAAAATATATAATTCAATCTCGACTCTTCAAAAACTTGGAAAAAACTATATAAATACAAATATGGAATGAAGGGATATAAGTAAACAAACCAGTGAAAAGAAGCGCAAGGATGAAGACATGAGTGAGAGAATTTCTGCCCATGTTTTAAGGATTTAATTTGCTAGAAAAAAAATTTGACGTGTTTTTTAAGTGTGATACTTGGCCTTCACATTTTTGAGCTTTATATATATACTAATTGGAATCAAAATTTGGAAATATAATAAAGATTTACAATAATTGACGTAATTATCTTCTGATTTGGTGTTATTTACTTAAAAATAAAACCCAATTTGGCCTTTTTCTTCTTCTTTCCATGCAAGGCAATATTTCAAGATCCCTTTCCCTATTAAAAACAATTCCAAGATTTCTTTCCCTATTAAAAACAATTTTTTTGGGGATAAATATCAAAATTCTGCATAAATTTTGGTTCAACATTCAATTTGATGCATGAACTTTGATTTTATTTTATTTTTATAAATGAAACTTTAATTGCAGTTTAAATGTACACATGAAACTTTAATTTTGATTTAATTGTACACATTTGAAGAAATAAATACTTCAAATTATTTTTATATTGAATAAATATAATTATATGTGTATATTGTATGTTAATGTTAGATAATGTTATATCAATAATTGTGTTAATGATTTGTGCAAAATTGAAAATTGAATCAAATTAACCTTTATTGTATAAAACTCTACATAATCGAAGTTTATGTATAGTATTGCACATTAGACTAAAGCTCATGTGTAGTTTTTAAATCTTAAATCAGGTCGTGTGGAATGACCCAGGCCGTGTGACTTTCGAAGTTGGGACGCACGGCCGTGTTCCAGCCTGTATCTCTGCTTGTGTAACTCATTGGGTTGGTCACACGGCCATGTCACGGGCTGTGTAACACACTGACTTAATACACACGGCTGTTTCTCAGATCGTATGTGGCACAAGGCCGTGTGGCAGTCCGTATCTCAGGCCATGTGCACCTAAATGAACCATTTCAAGATTTCTTAGACAATAAGCAATCCATTTACCAGCCATTTGACCCATTAAAAATGTCGTTAAACATGCTCAATCATGCTAGTTCAACCATCTTAAGTGTCTAACCATGTAACAGCCCAATTTTGACCCTAAACGAAATAGTAGTTTCGGGACCACAAATCCGAGTCTGAAAAATATTTTAATATTATTTTGTGTGTTTATGATGTGTGAATTTAAATGTGTAAAAGTTTCGTGAATTAATTTTGTTGTTTATGTGTTTAATTTGACAAAAGTATCAAATTGCATAAAATGTGAAGTTTGCTTATTAAGGTGTAAAGTGTTTATTTGATAGTGGCTTTTACATATGAGGTTCTTAAAGGGCAATTAGCCCATTTTAAAGGATAGTGGTAGTTAATATATAGTTTTTATATATTAAATAAAAAAAGTTATAATAATAATAGTATAATATTATGTTATTATATCATTAAAACATAAAAGAAATAAGCTTTTTCTTCATTGTTTGTATCACCGAAAATAGAAAAGAAAAACAAGGTTTGAGAGCTTGAAATATTCGGCCATTTTGAAGCTTAATTCAAGGTTAGTTTTTTTCGGTTTTTGATAATTTTTACGTTTTTGAGATCGTTGCTTTGAATACTTCAAAACCAATGTCTTAATTTTGTGAATTGTTGATGATTTGAGAAATGCCATTGATGAATGCTTGAGCTTTGTGATAGTTGATGATGAAATATGAAAGATATGTGAAATATTAACATGCTTTGTTTTTGAATTTTTGATGAATTTGAGTAATTAGGGTTAAGTTGTAAAAATAAAATTTTTGAGGGACTAAAATGTGAAATAAATTAAATGTGTGGGTTTGTATGGACACTAGGAATATTCGGCCCTTAAGGAGTGTAGTCAAATTTTGTGTATTTTGTGTTTTGAGCAAAAAGGACTAAATTGTAAAAATGTGAAATATTAGGGGTAAAAATGTAATTTGTCCATTTATGTGTTCTTATACTAAATTGAATGAAAATATGTTTAAATGAGATTTATTTGAATATGTTTAGATCAAGAAACCAAGAAATCGGATTTAGATCGGGGGAAATCAAAGGTAGTTGAGTAGCCGATCTATTAGTCGACAATATCCGAGGTAAGTTATTAAGCATATATAGTTGTGTCGTTTTAAATTATCTTAACATCTATGTAATTATGCTGAATTGAATTGATATATATGTAGTGATAAAAAATTTGAATTATGACGTATTAAGTTGTTGACTTCCAACATTAAGTGTGCGAGTATAAAAATATACGATAATGAGATTAGCACTAAATGTGCGAGTTTAATTGAAATGCACTAAGTGTGCGAGTATAAGGGTAAAGCACTAAGTGTGCAAGTTTGATTATTAAGCACTAAGTGTGCGTACTTATTAAATATTTTTGAAAGATTATTAATATCGAGTATTTGACTTATCGAGAAATCATGAGTAATAAAGTGAGTAATAATTATTTTGGTGGTATTCAAGATTAAGTTTTGTAAGTATTAAACCTAGGTGATAATTGTTTTGGCGAATAAATTGTTTTTTGATAATTCGGTGAAATAAATTAGGATTTTAAATATATATATATTTACATATTCAAGACGCATATTTATATACAGCTTGATATTTGGTTCATTCTGTTAAGTGTAAGATTTCGATATTTAGTACCACTCCTTAATCCTAATCCGGCGACGGATATGGGTTAGGGGTGTTACAAACCAATATACCCTCAATGGTACCACAAGTATACACACTTATACAACAATATAAACTATCAATCAAAACATGCCAATTCACACAACTTAAACTTCTAACCAATATGCCTATCATAGGCACCTAAATCCATAACAATTCAATATAACCTATTAATCACACATATGCTAAAAGTTTGTATCAAAGACATCTTCCAACATTCATATACTGCAATAAGTTATCTACATACACTTAGGCTTACTCCTTATATATTTACATATCAATACAAAAGTAATGACAAAACAAGCCTATTACATGCCATATAATCCAAAACAAACGTTCGAAAACTATCGAAAACAGATGGATAGTGTGACTCGAGTGCTGATCCAATCGTCCAACCTTCAAAATTATCTACAAGAAACAAAAATTAACGCAAGTAAGCTTATTGAAGCTTAGTAAGTTCAACGGACAGAAACAATAAATCTTCCGAAGTAAATATAACAATCAAATAAAAACTGATTCAACAACACATGTTTCCTATCATCCACAAATGCATATTGATGAATTGAATATTCCAATTCAAAGCTCAAATAATAATCTTCGGAAAACATACATGTCCACAACAAAGTTAATTCAAGATGTCAAGTACATGTCATGCCATTCAAAGTCATTAAACAAGTTATAGTACAATAATTTACGACCTGATGAATGACTTACAGATACGAGTACATAAGTAACCAAACCAAAACACGCCAAACGCTCCGGGGAGCTAATCCAACCAATATCACGCCTTAACACTAAGTGCCTTGCTCGTAGGCTCTACATTCGCCCCCATAACATGCCATAATAAGATGATGAACCTCGATATACTCGGGAAAATATAAATAAAACACACCACATCAATCTCTACTCTAATCCCCGTATAACACACCGTCAATCAATTGTACTCTATCTCGCGTTCATCCGGCCCAAGTATCAAAATTGAATAACATTTTCCCAAACAACTTTACATCATCAATAAAACAATTAATATCAACTATTTCATATTATAGCATCATACAATTCATATAGATATTACATTATAAACCGAAGAAACTTACCTGGATTGAATTGTAATAGTTGCAGAAGTTATTCTATAAGTAATAGTTACGAGTTGACATGACAGAAATTTGTGGTCCCAAAATCACTGTTCCGTCACCACTGGAAAACAGGTTGTTACACAGTGAGTTGCGTTGCGACAAAGGAATCCCCAAAGTCACGATGTCAACTCAACATTTTGTAAAACTTACAATTTGGTCCTAATTCGACCTCATGTTAGCATAAGAGCTTTCGTAAGCTATTATAAGACTTGCAAATGATTATGTAACATATTATGAATATGTAATATACTTATCTGCATGTGTAAATAGTTTCTTTGTTTATAATTGATTATAGTTGCTCTGACAATTGATGTAGCATCCCGTAGCTCAAACTCGGCGACTGGATCGAGTATGGGGTGTTACATAAGACAAATAGTGTCATGTTAACATGAAGTATATGTGGACTGCCACACGGGTTGTCACTCCAACATCGTAAAAAATTAAGGTTAAAATATGTTATTAGTCCTTGTACTTTAACAAAATTTGAGATTTATTCATTTTACTTAAAAAGTTAAAAATTAAGGTTAAGACATGAACCGTAAAATTAATGTTCTTTGGGAATACCATAAAGATCTAGCCATCTCGGTTCCAAAAACTAGAGCTTAGGATTTCAAGGCCTCTACTACATAATGATGATTAGATACTATATTTTTCCAAAGCCGGTAAAAGTTCTATTAAGGCCCTTTCATTAGGAGACGGATTGCATTTTGCCTCTTTACTCAAAAAAATAGAAAAAAAATAGGCAATATAGTCCTTGTACGTTATATCAAAGAGAAAATTGTTCCTTTGGTTAAAAATCCCATTTGTTTTTGCCGTTAAAAACGGGCATGGTTGACAAAATATCCAAACGGTAACACATAACGTGTCACGTGTACCTCATACTGACGTACAGGGATAAATTTTTAACAGTAGAAATAGATATAGTGGAATTTTTAATAGGAGCTGCTTTTTAATCTAACATACATGGATTAAGGTGTCCAATTTTTTAATAAATTGGGCAAAATGCAATCTCCTAATACAGGCAACTCCATGATACTTTTACCTCCAAGCCTTAAGTCTATAAATTCACATCAGTAGAGCAGCCTTTTAGGCATTTAGAATCTAAAAGAAATACAATGAAGCTGCTTAGAAATAGAAGATTTGAGACTTTGAAAAGAATGTTTTGCTTCAAGGTTAACAACAGGAACACTTGATGCTACATTACTGTTGTGATCAAAAATCTTATGTTGTTGTGAAAGAAGAAAAAGTATGCTAATATCTTGGATTGTATGAGCTCCTTTATTGTGATTTCCCAGCTCTTTGGTATGGTATGATATAAACCCAAGTTACTTTTTGTTGTTGTTGTTGTTGTTGTTGTTTACCGAAATCTAACTTTGCTTGCTAAACCAAGGGCCCCTTCGGATGGGTGTTTATCTCCAGTGCGGTGCATTTAGTTTTCTTGTTGTTTCACGCTATAGTTTCGCTACAATATTTAATCTCACAACCACTCCCATTTTTATACTAAACGCAGGTAAACGCACCGTCGTTTTTTATTGTTTTGAATAAAAATATATAATAGGTTTATACATTAAAAAAATGAATGCATATATTTATTTTCATATCAAATTAATATAATTGTTTATATACGCAAGATATCAAGATAAAATGGTGATAATTCAATAAATATGTTAGAAAGTTGATAAAATTGAATCAAATTAAATTTTTATGTATAAAATAACACAAAATTAAAATTCAAGTGTGTTATTAAATATTGAATCAAAATTCTTATATAATTTTGATATTTATCTCTTAAAATTATCTCGTTACTTATTATTGAAATTCAAAATAGAAATAAAAAAAATTAAAGAGGACAATTATAAACACAAAGACACTCATAAGTAGGCTGAAGAGGAGTTCCACCATTTTCAACGCATTGTCCTACTCCACTTGGGTATTTTTGGAAACACTCCTGTCTACATTCCGCAAGAAAACAACTACTTGGGTTCAACACCTCTGTGCATCTCTTTTGTGCTTCAACATTGGCTATCATTGAAATAACTACAATAAACAAAATCGATGGAACTTTTTATATTAAAAATTAAATTACATTTTATTATTTATAAAAATATATAATTCAATCTCGACTCTTCAAAAAGTTGAAAAAAACTATATAAATACAAATATGGAATGAAGGGATATAAGTAAACAAACCCGTGAAAAGAAGCGCAAGGATGAAGACATGAGTGAGAGAAATTCTGCCCATGTTTTAAGGATTTAATTTGCCAGAAAAAAAATTGACGTGTTTTCTAAGTGTGATACTTGGCCTTCACATTTTTGAGCTTTATATATATACTAATTGGAATCAAAATTTGGAAATATAATAAAGATTTACAATAATTGACATAATTATCTTCTGATTTAGTGTTATTTACTTAAAAATAAAACCCAATTTGGCCATTTTTTTTCTTCCTTCCATGCAAGGCAATATTTCAAGATCCCTTTCCCTATTAAAAACAATTCCAAGATTTCTTTCCCTATTAAAAACAATTTTTTTGGGGATAAATATCAAAATTCTGCATAAATTTTGGTTCAACTTTCAATTTGATGCATGAACTTTGATTTGATTTAATTTTTATAAATGAAACTTTAATTGCAGTTTAAATGTACACATGAAACTTTGATTTTAATTCAATTGTACACATTTCAAGAAATAAATACGTCAATTTATTTTTATATTTAATAAATATAATTATATGTGTATATTGTATCTTAATGTAAGATAATATTATATCAATAATTGTGTTAATGATTTGTGCAAAATTGAAAATCGAATCAAATTAACCTTTATTGTATAAAATTCTACATAGTCGAAGTTTATGTATAGTATTGCACATTAGACTAAAGCTCATGTGTAGTTTTTAAATCTTAAATCAGGCCGTGAGGAATGACCCAGGCCATGTGACTTTCGAAGTTGGGACATACGACCGCATCCCAGCCTGTATCTCTGCCCGTGTAACTCACTAAGTTGGTCACACGGCCATGTCGCAGACTGTGTAACAGACTAACTTAATACACATGGTTGTGTCTGCTAATTCCACCATCTTAAGTACCTAACCAATGTACCCTCAATGCTACTACAAGTATACACACTTATACAACAATATAAACTATCAATCAAAACATGCCAATTCCTACAACTTAAACTTCTAACCAATATGCCTATCATAGGCACCTAAATCCATAACAATTCAATATAACCTATTAATCACATATATGCTAAAAGTTTGTATCAAAGACATCTTCCAGCATTCATATACTGCAATAAGTTATCTACTTACACTTAGGCTTACTCATTATATATTCACATACCAAAACAAAAGTAATGACAAAACAAGCCTATTACATGCCACATAATCCAAAACAAACGTTCAAAAACTACCGAAAACAAATGGATAGTGTGACTCTAGTGCTGATCCAATTGTCCAACCTTCAAAAGTATCTACAAGAAACAAAAATTAACACAAGTAAGCTTATTGAAGCTTAGTAAGTTCGACGGACAGAAACAATAAATCTTCCGAAGTAAATATAACAATCAAATAAAAAATGATTCAACAACACATGTTTCCTGTCATCCACAAATGCGTATTGATGAATTGAATATTTCAATTCAAAGCTCAAATAATAATCTCCGGAAAACACACATGTCCACAACAGAGTTAATTCAAGATGTCAAGTACATGTCATGCCATTCAAAGTCATTAAACAAGTTATAGTACAATAATTTACGACCTGATGAACGACTTACAGATACAAGTACACAAGTAACCAAACCAAAACACGCTAAACACTCATGAGAGCTAATCCAACCGATAACATGCCAAACGCTCCGTGGAGCTAATCCAACCAATATCACGCCTCAACACTAAGTGCCTTGCTCGTAGGCTCTACATTCGCCCCCATAACATGCCATAATAAGATGATGAACCTCGATATACTCGGGAAAATATATATAAAACACACCACATCAATCTCCACTCCAATCCCCGTATAACACACCGTCATTCAATTGTACTTTATCTCGCATTCATCCGGCCCAAGAATCAAAATTCAATAACATTTTCCCAAACAACTTTACATCATCAACAAAATAATTAATATCAACTGTTTCATACTATATCATCATACAATTCATATAGATATTAAATTATAAACCGAAGAAACTTACCTGGATTGAATTGTAATAGTTGCAGAAGTTTAGGGACTATTCCCAATTTTCCCTTTTCCATGTAAATCAACAAGGTCTTGATCTAAAATGTAAAATTTCTCAATTATTAGCTTACATTTCATATTCAAATTTATTCTACATTTTTATACCCTTTTATTTTCTAAAATTACACAATTACCCCTACCTTTTACAACCTTTTCAAATTAGTCCTCTAACTCGAAAATAATCAAATTAACCATTTTATCAAGTCAAAATTTATAGTCAAATAATCCAGGCCCTTAAACAGTCCCAATTATACCTCTAATTCACCATCAAATCTTGAATTTTTGACATTTTAACAATTTAATCCTTATATAATAAATAATAAAAATTACTTCATAAAACATCCAAGTACCACGCTCAAAACTTCAAAAACATAATTATCATAAAAAAAAAAACCAATATTCATCAATGGCAACTTCTAAAATTTTTAATAGATTCAAAAACGAAAGTACGTGCTAGCTGGACCTAGTTGCAACAATATCAAAAATATAAAAATTACAATAAATAGGTGAGAATTGAGCTCGCATGCACTAGGGAGATGAAACTGAAGCTTGGAGCCCCCTTCAATTGTGTTTTGGCATGAATTTGAAGAAAATGAAGAAGAAAATGTTTGTTCTTTCTATTTGTTTTGTTTAAATTTTGATTTAATTACAAAATTTCCATTAAAACATATTTATTTTATCATTAATAAATAAGGGCTAACTACTACATAGGTCCTTTCTAATTTAGTAATTAAGCTATTTGATCATCTAAATGCAATAATTACTAAGTTTTTCACCTTTTTCAATTTAGTCCTTTTTCTCTACTTAACTATCTAAACGGTAAAATTTCTTAACCAAAAATTAATACGACTCAAATGACTCCGTAATTATTCTATAAGTAATAATTACGAGTTGACATGACAGAAATTTGTGGTCCCAAAACCACTATTCCGTCACCACTGGAAAACAAGTTGTTACACAGTGAGTTGCGTTGCGACAAAGGAATCCCCAAAGTCACGATGTCAACTCAACATTTTGTAAAACTTACAATTTGGTCCTAATTCGACCTCATGTTAGCATAAGAGCTTTCGTAAGCTATTATAAGACTTGCAAATGATTATGTAACATATTATGAATATGTAATATACTTATTTGCATGTGTAAATAGTTTCTTTGTTTATAATTGATTGTAGTTGCTTTGACAATGGATGTAGCATCTCGTAGCTCAAACTCAGCGACTGGGTCGAGTATGGGGTGTTACATAAGACAAATAGTGTCATGTTAACATGAAGTATATGTGGACTGCCACACGGGTTGTCACACCAACATCGTAAAAAATTAAGGTTAAAATATGTTGTTAGTCCTTGTACTTTAACAAAATTTGAGATTTATTCATTGTACTTAAAAAGTTAAAAATTAAGGTTAAGACATGAACCGTAAAATTAATGTTCTTTGGGAATACCATAAAGATCTAGCCATCTCGGTTCCAAAAACTAGAGCTTAGGATTTCAAGGCCTCTACTACATAATGATGATTAGATACTATATTTTTCCAAAGCCGGTAGAAGTTCTATAAAGGCCCTTTCATTAGGAGTTGGATTGCATTTTGCCTCTTTACTCAAAAAATAGACAAAAATAGGCAATATAATCCTTGTACGTTAGATCAAAGAGCAAATTGCTCCTTCGGTTAAAAATCCCATTTGTTTCTGCCGTTAAAAACGGGCATGGTTGACAAAATATCCAAACGGTGACACATAACATGTCACGTGTACCTCATGCTGACGTACAGGGATAAATTTTTAACAGTAGAAATGGATGTAGTAGAATTTTTTATAGGAGCTGCTTTTTAATCTAACATACATGGATTAATGTGTCCAATTTTTTAATAAATTGGGCAAAATGCAATCTCCTAATACAGGCAACTCCATGATACTTTTACCTCCAAGCCTTAAGTCCATAAATTCACATCAGTAGAGCAGCCTTTTAGGCATTTGGAATCTAAAAGAAATACAATGAAGCTGCTTAGAAATAGAAGATTTGAGACTTTGAAAAGAATGTTTTGCTTCAAGGTTAACAACAGGAACACTTGATGCAACATTACTGTTGTGATGAAAAATCTTATGTTGTTGTGAAAGAAGAAACAGTATGATAATAATTGGATTGTATGAGCTCCTTTATTGTGATTTCCCAGCTCTTTGGTATGGTATGATATAAACCCAAGTTACTTTTTATTGTTGTTGTTGTTATTTACCGAAATCTAACTTGGCTTGCTAAACCAAGGGCCCCTTCGGATGGGTGTTTATCTCCAGTGCGGTGAATTTAGTTTTCTTGTTATTTCACGCTATAGTTTCACTACAATATTTAATCTCACAATCACTCCCGTTTTTATACTAACCGCAGGTAAACGCACCACCGTTTTTATTGTTTTGAATAAAAATATATGATAGGTTCATCGCATATTTATTTTTTAAACAATTCCAACAAGAGTTTAAGAATTATTTTTGACAAAATAAATTAATTATTAAATTGAAAGTTTGGAATATTTTAGGTTGAATTTGTAATTAGTTGAGCTTGGGCTCGACGATCTTTATTTATCATAGCAAAAAAATAATGTATTAGTATTTATATTCTTTTTTGAAATAAATTTTTTAAAGAAATTTATCAGTATAGTCACAAATAATATATATTTATTTAAATAGAATTAAAATAAATTAAATTTAACTTTGGTCATATTAATTTTGTTCTGGTGCAGTTATATATAAAAAACTTAAATTTTGGTTCATATGCATACATTAAAAAAATGAATGCATAAATTTATTTTCATATCAAATTAATATAATTGTTTATATATGCAAGATATCAATATAAAATGGTGATAATTCAATAAATATGTTAGTAAGTTGATAAAACTGAATCAAATTAAATTTTTATGTATAAAATAACACAAAATTAAAATTCATGTGTGTTATTCAATATTGAATCAAAATTCATATTTATCTCTTAAAATAATCTCATTACTTATTATTGAAATTCAAAATAGAAATAAAAAAAAATTAAAGAGGACAATTATAAACACAAAGACACTCATAAGTAGGCTGAAGAGGAGTTCCACCATTTTCAACGCATTGTCCTACTCCACTTGGGTATTTTTGGAAACACTCCTGTCTACATTCCGCAAGCAAACAACTACTTGGGTTCAACACCTCTGCGCATCTCTTTTGTGCTTCAACAGTGGCTATCATTGAAATAACTACAATAAATAAAATCGATAGAAACTTTTATATTAAAAATTAAATTACATTTTATTTTTTATAAAAATATATAATTCAATCTCGACTCTTCAAAAACTTAGAAAAACACTATATAAATACAAATATGGAATGAAGGGATATAAGTAAACAAACCAATGAAAAGAAGCGCAAGGATGAAGACATGAGTGAGAGAAATTCTGCCCATGTTTTAAGGATTTAATTTGCCAGAAAAAAATTTTGACGTGTTTTCTAAGTGTGATACTTGGCCTTCACATTTTTGAGCTTTATATATATACTAATTGGAATCAAAATTTGGAAATATAATATAGATTTACAATAATTGACATAATTATCTTCTGATTTGGTGTTATTTACTTAAAAATAAAACCCAATTTGGCCTTTTTTTTCTTCCTTCCATGCAAGGCAATATTTCAAGATCCCTTTCCCTATTAAAAACAATTCCAAGATTTCTTTCCCTATTAAAAACAATTTTTTTGGGGGATAAATATCAAAATTCTGCATGAATTTTGGTTCAACATTCAATTTGATGCATGAACTTTGATTTGATTTAATTTTTATAAATGAAACTTTAATTGCAGTTTAAATGTATACATAAAACTTTGATTTTGATTCAATTGTACACATTTGAAGAAATAAATACGTCAATTTTTTTTATATTGAATAAATATAATTATATGTGTATATTGTATGTTAATGTTAGATAATGTTATATCAATAATTGTGTTAATGATTTGTGCAAAATTGAAAATTGAATCAAATTAACCTTTATTGTATAAAATTCTACATAATCGAAATTCATGTATAGTATTGCACATTAGACTAAAGCTCATGTGTAGTTTTTAAATCTTAAAACCACACTATGATTTATTATTAAACCAAAACTTTATTAAGATATCCTGAATTCTTTTATTTAAAAATTTAAATATACATTATTAATAGAATATAAAACTCAACCCCACAACGTGCATATGGCAACTTTACAAAAAGATTGGTTGGTAACTTTACAGTAAGGCATTTGGCATTAATCTAAATCTAAAACTATAGCCATTTCTCTTAATATTTTATGGGTTTTTTTATATTAATTTCATGGATTATTACTGTTTGTTACGAGTGAAAATAAATATTATATATTTAATCTTTTTTAAAATGTGAAAAAAAAGTGTTGAACTTTATAAACAATATATTGTTTGGGTGGTCGATTGAATTTTAGTTCAATTGGCATGAGTATTATCGTCAATACAGAAGAATGTGAGTTAAATAATGACACCACATTTTTAAAAACTAAATTATGTTAAATTATTGGATATAATTAGCAAAAAATCATTGATTTTAGGACTAAAATAAACTACAAGGATAAAATTGTAATAGAATACTTATTGATCAAATTACTTGTTTTAAAAAAAAGATTAAATTATAATAGAAGATTAAATTTGCAAGAAGTACATACTTCAAGGACCTTTTAAAAATTTTGACAAACATATATCTATATATATTTGGTAAAAGAAAATTTTCTTAACGTGACTAACTCAATTGACAAATTTAGGAATATTAAACTCCGTACAACTTGACCTAATAGACCTCGGCATATTTGTAATTTTTTTATCATCAATTTTTGGTAAAATACCATGGAGACCCCTATACTAAGAGTCAAATTACATTTTACCGTCTTTATTAAGAAAATGAGAAAATTAGACCATATATGTTAGATCAAAGAGGCAATCTTTCTTATTAAAAATTTCATCCATTTGCACTGTTAAAAACTGGAGTGCCTAATAGAATAATTAGACAGTGCAACGTGGTGTGCTACTTGAAACTCTTGCTGACATATAGGTAGACCTGATCATGGACCAAGACGATGCAAAATTCTAGGTCCGACTCGAAAATTAGCCTAAAATTTTGCCTACTCCCGACCCATATAAAAAATGTTAAATTCGAGCTTGACTCGGCCAGCCAGTATTAATTTTTTTTATATAAAAATAAATTACTAAAAACATTAAAAATTAATGTTTGAAAATACATTAAAAAAAGTCTTCATGCTTAAATAACACTAAAATAGTTACAACTTGGCAAGCAAAATGACTCTAAAATAGTAGCAAAATTAATAATAAAATAAGAGTTATACAACATTCAAATAATAATAACAAAATAGTAACAATATAATAACAAAATAATGGCAAAACAACATTAAAATGGCAGGAAAATAGAAGTAAACAACAGTAGGGGAAAAATTTTAGGCAAATTCATGTCAGGCTTGATCTAGGGCAAAAAAATCTTACCTAAGGCCCAACCCATATTTTAAACCGGTCTTATTTTTTGTCAAACATATATTTTTATTAAAATCCTCTTATTTTTCAGAGAGACCTTTCGACCTGAATTGATGACTTACCTTATGATCAGGTCTACATATAAAGATTATTTTTAACAATAAAAATAAATAAAAAAATCAATTCACTCTAACCTTATATAATATAGATTTCATGGGAGATGTAAAATTGATATTTTATTCATAATTCTATCACGTTTCTCCATGTTTTATGGATATGTCGATATAATATTATTATACAACGAATCTTTTGCCAAATAACATCGCTTCACGTCCTTGAAGAACAAAAAAGGACATTTCTTCACGTGAACCTCAAAAACACCAGCTCGCCATTACAGTGTTCCCAGCAGCTTCCTCTAACCTTCTTTACACACTCATAGTTACTCCATTATTGTTCCAAAACCTTCTTTTCTCCTTTGGTAATGGCGATTCCTTTATAGCCGACATTCTTTACTTTTGACCCTAACCTTTTTTTCCCTATAAATAAACCCTCAAAAACCAAACCACCCATCACTCCCAAAATCGCTTTCTTCAACCTCATCAACAATGGAGCCTTCTTACATATTCCTTACAATGGCTGTCACATTGTTATCAATGCCTCCGACTGGTTTCGGGCAAGGAACCACTCGGGTCGGGTTCTATTCAAAAACATGCCCACGAGCGGAATCCATCGTTAAGTCGACTGTTGAATCCCATTTCCGTTCAAATCCAGCTATTGCGCCGGGGTTGTTGAGGATGCATTTTCATGATTGCTTCGTTAATGGCTGTGATGGCTCCGTCCTTATCGACGGTCCTAATACGGAGAGGAAAGCCGTTCAGAATAGCTTGTTGAGAGGCTTTGATGTCATCGACGAGGCTAAAGCTAAGCTTGAAGCTGCTTGTCCCGGCGTCGTTTCGTGTGCTGATATTCTAGCTCTCGCTGCTCGTGATTCCGTCGTCTTGGTAAACAAAAACACTCGAATTCTCTAATATTGGTCTAATACTGATTTTAATCCCTCTACTAACTAAAATTTGCATTTTTAATTTTTATCGTAGTTTGATAATTTGCTTTTATAATGTTAGTTGTTGAGATTAAATAACAGTAAAAAAATTCACCTCATCATGATAGCAACTAAGGATGTTAATGTTATCAATTCAACTTCATAAAAAAAATAAATCAAATATTTAATCCTTAAACTTGGCATTTTTTTCTACCTTGATCCTTAAAACTTCCTTGATCAATATTGGTGCTAGAATTTAGCTTTTTCCAATGTGGTCTCTAAACTTGAATTATGTTAAAGTGTAATGATATGATAGTTTGATATTGTGCTATGTCATCACCTGAAATTTTTTTTAATATAATGTCCCTATAATTTTTCAGATTTTATATAATTTCTTTTTAAACTTTTAAGCCTTAATGTTATCTAAATTTACAGACCAAATTGAAAAAAGTTACCAAGTTCCAAGACTAATGCCGTCCTGAAAAAGAGTTTAGTGTCCAAACTAAAAAAAAAAACATTACCAAGCTCAAGCACTAAATGTTGTTTTATCCCAAAATAAAAAAGACCAAATCAAAGTAGAGAGGTAAAATCTAAATTTTGAACATAAAAGAGGGACTAAAACTATAATTAAACTATTATATTACAGTTTTTAGTGACGACTTATTTTATCGTCGCTAAAAGTCTAATACCTTGGAAAATGCAGACAAAAGGAATAAATTGGAAGGTGCCGACAGGACGTAGAGATGGGAAGCTTTCGTTGCAATCAGATGCCGCAAAATTGCCTGGCTTTACGGACTCCATTGAGTCCCAAAAGCAACAGTTCGCTCGCTTTGGTCTCAACACTCAAGACCTTGTCACCCTTGTTGGTAAGCAACTTTTTTTTACCTCGAATCTAATCAATCGGTTAAGTCGAGAATAAGACAAACACAAATATACATGATATTGACAATATATATAAGTTTGCCCTGAACTTAACCCGATTTTTAAATTCCATCATATAGGTGGACACACCATAGGGACAGCAGCTTGCTTGGTATTTAACTATAGATTAAACAACTTCACCAATGGTGGTCCGGACCCGACGATCAACCCATCATTTCTCCCTCAACTCCGATCACTTTGCCCGCAAAACGGAAACAACTTCCGACGTGTTGATTTGGATACCGGTAGTGCTAACAAGTTCGACACGTCTTTCTTCACCAACTTGAAAAACGGTCGGGGAGTGCTCGAGTCGGACCAAAAGTTATGGACCGATGCGTCGACAAGGACTTTTGTACAACAGTTCTTGGGCGAGAAAGGCGTTCGAAAATTGAACTTCGGAAAGGAATTCGCGAAGTCCATGGTGAAGATGAGTAATATAGGTGTGAAGACGGGTAGTAACAGTGAAATCCGAAGAGTTTGCTCGGCCATTAACTAATTTATTTCACCATTCCGAGTTTTCGGATCTCTCTCGGTTTCAAGTCTTGTGAATGGAGGAAATATGAATCGGTTTCCAGCTCTATAATGTGATTATCGGATATTAAAAATCTTAGAAGAAAAAATGTCATCATTTTAGAAGTTTATATTTGAATTTTAAGCATTTGCTTTGTTAAAAATAATGAAGTGCAAATTATTTTGGATATTATAATTCTAATTTAATCATCTAAATAGTAATGCTCATTTTCTTTCATGTTAAATCTGCTACACTGTTTATATTCTTTTAAAATTTAAAATTTAAAATTTAAGTCGATTGAGTCTTAACTCATGAGTATTGTTGTCAATGTAAGAGAAAGTGGATTCAAATACGTTAAAGCGTATTATACTCTTATTTATGGGTTGAAGAGGGACTATTAATAATTTTAAACATTACGTCAAAAATAATTTTATTTTAATTTAAAATTCTTGATCCATTTACTAACTTTCGTCTAATTTTGTTGTCTATTGTTAATGTGGCAATTATAAAAGCAAATAGAACAACTTTTATAGTCTTCAACCTTTACAATTTTTATGAATTTAACCTTACTCTTTATAAACACATAAAAATTCTTAAAGTATTAAAAAATATTTTCCCCATATTTTAATAAAAATCCTAAAAAAATTTAAAAAAATTACATTTTAAGAAGATTAAAAAATTATGAATAAAAAATAAAAAAAGCTTTCAAATTAAAAAAATAAAATGAAGATTTTTAAAAATCATTTTTAAATTAAAAAATAAAAATTCCAAAAATTTTGGAACTTTTTATATAATTAAAAGAAATTAAAGTAGGTTTGTTAAAAAAAAGTAGGTTATATTATTAAAAACAAATTAAGTATTAAATCAAGCAATATATTGTACATGCACAAAATTTTTTAAATAAATATAATAAGTATAAAATAGTAATAAAAATAGTATTTTTTTAATATATAAATCAGGTAAACAATCATGTAATTATGTAAAACTAATCTATTTTTATATTAGTGAAAATGAATGCTTTCATATATATATATATAATATAATATAAAGTCAAACATTACATGGTTCAATGAACATTCATTAATAATACAAA
Organism: Gossypium hirsutum; assembly: GCF_007990345.1. Classification (NCBI taxonomy): domain Eukaryota; kingdom Viridiplantae; phylum Streptophyta; class Magnoliopsida; order Malvales; family Malvaceae; genus Gossypium; species Gossypium hirsutum. Next base: position 830,617 of record NC_053437.1, on the reverse strand, counting down.
TGATTAAACATTGTATCATTGTCAATATATAGCCCCAAACATTTTAGACGGAGAAATCAAGTAATCAACTGAGCTCAGATTGACTTTTAGAAACTTTATTATCTGAATAGTCTATATTTTTATAATTTTTAAAAGGTTAAATCAAATTTTTATCATTTTTAAGGAGAAAAAATATAATTTTATCTTTACTAATTTAAAACTTTAAATGACCTAGATGAAAATTTTTCTATTTTAAGGGGGGTCGAGACCTGTGCCAGCGCCCCTGGTGATAATGCTGTTTGTTAAATAAATTATATTAATTTATTCATAATAATACAATGTTTTTAAAATATATATATATTAGTAGAATCAAATGGTAGAAATTTTCCACATGAAAAAGGACAAAATAGTTGCATTGAATATGAGGAAAATCAAACCATAAAAACCACGATAATTCAAAACATAAACCCACTTCTATCTTCTTCATTATATGATGGCAAAATCAATAAGTTGCCAATGTATTTGCTTCTTCTTATCAGTTGTATTCATATTTGTAAACTTGATTAGCTGCCATAATAATAAGATTGAGCTCCGTCATGAAAACCATGTTGCTTTGTTCATCTTCGGTGATTCACTTTTGGATAATGGAAACAACAATTATATCAGCACCATCCTTGATTTCCGAGCCAATTTCTGGCCTTATGGTGAGACCTTCTTCAATTACCCTACTGGTAGATTTTCCGACGGCCGACTGATCCCGGATTTTATTGGTAAATATATATCGCTCCAAATTTATTTATTTATTTTTGATATAAACGAGACATGGATGTTGGAATTCGAACCCTGACTTGTTGAATATCTCTGAGTTATTAAAGACTCAAAACGCTTCGAGTTTTAATTAGAGATGTTTGTGGGCCAACTTAGGTCGAATTTAGGTCAGTCCTATGCATGGTATCAGTACTGTAGAAATGAGGGGTATTGACTTAGCAAATAGAAGCCGTGGCCATAGTTTCAACCACAAAATCAAAAGTGCATAAACGTTAAGATGAATATAGAGATTTTATTTACACAATTCAACCTCAATCTATGTCTACAGGGCCTTACCCAGAGCAATGATCTACTATCTTTCTCATAGTGCAACCAATGATTTAAGTCCTAACATTAGTCTAACTCTCACCAATTTAGTGTCCTCATTGTTGTACAAAGACCAGATCACTCTCTCACTAAGCTTCCCCCTTGAAAGGCTAACATTGTTGAAAGCTTAATTTTGCAATACAAGAGACCCTCTTGATTGATTACAAAAATAATGCACACATAACACATTCCTAACTTGAACAAATTTGTGCTCTCTTTAATCTCTCGATGTCTTTAACCTAGACAAAAGTTAAGCTTATACACTACTTAAATTTTGCTTACATATGAATCATAGTTTAAGAACTTTTCTGTAAAGTAAAACTAAAAATTAGCACAAGATAATAATTTCATAAGACTCTTGGCGTAATTCAATGTCTTCAAATATAGAAAGAGATTTTACTTGTTCCGCTAGTGATCAAACTTGATATGCAAGAACCAATTTTCAAGTCTTCAACTTTAACTCAATTGCCTTCATGTTTTGGGTTTTAACTTGCCTAAATATCTTCAATACAGATAGTTCAATGCTTTTATTCTAAAATTTGTCAACTCTGAAAATAGACAAGGTAATAAAACAATGCTTGAAGTTGTGGCTACGTTTTAGCCACTGAAACAACCATAAAATTTTGCCTCCAAATGTGTCAACAAATAACATATGTAGTCGTCCAAACTCAGCCTCTTCCGGAATATGGACTTCAAATTTTGCCTAATCCCACAGCTAACCCAAGTTTATAGAATAATATATCTTAGTTTCCACATGATATAAATTACTAATATAAAAAATAAAAAACAACATATCATAAACTTGAAAAAGGGTCGAGCTGATTCAACTCGAGTTCTGAATATTGGAGCCTAAACTCGGCCCATTTTTTAAATGGACCTTTTCTCTTTTTTTTTTGCACAAATTCATTTTTCAAGCTTAATACTTTTTTTCAAACCTCCAAATTTCGGGGCAGACCTTCAAGTTTGGGAATGTAACCTAACCCTTAAACATATCTAGTTTAGATCAATAAATTCCAACATGTATAAAACAAAAATGTAATATGAAGAGAAGGATTATAGATATCAAACTAAAATCCAAACTTATTGAACGCTATCTCTCTAAGGATGATCATACGAACCAATCAAGCTAAGCTCCGAGATATTAAACTGTTGTACACTTACTGAATGTCATCTTTTTTTAAGTATAGCAGAGTTAAATTTCGGATTTTTAAGTTTGGATCAGAAAATTCATTAAACTTACAATTTTGTTACAGCTCAATTTGCAGGGCTACCATTAATTCCACCATATTTAAAGCCAGGAAACCCTGAGTTTAGAAATGGGGTGAACTTTGCATCTGCCGGAGCTGGTGCCCTACTTGAAACTCATCAAGGATTAGTATGTTACAACATAGTTTTCTCCTTTAATTTTAAGCTTTATTTTGTTTCCATATTTAGATTAAAAACCAAAGTCAAATTCAGGTTGTAGATTTGGGAACACAAATAAAATACTTCAAGAAAGTTGAGACATCATTGAGACAAGAGCTTGGTGTAGCAAAGGCCAAAAATTTGTTGTCCAAAGCTGTTTATTTGATTGGCATAGGAGGCAATGATTATTTGACAAAAAACTCAACTATGGTCTCAAATGAAGAGTTTGTTTCCATGGTGATTGGCAATTTGACTCTTGCTGTCAAAGTAAGTTTCATGGTTAAAAAATAATAATTTAAATCACTACTTTGGGCCTAAATTTAACAATTCTCACGTTGGAGTTTGAATAATTTTTTTGTCTAAATTAGTTCTTAAACTTGGTAATTGTTCCCGTATTGAGGCCTAAACTAGGCAATTGTTTTCACATTGGAGCTTGAACTTTTTTTTATCTAAATTAGTCCATGAACTTGGTAATTGTTCCAATACTGGGACCTAAACTAGGCAATTGTTCACACATTGAGGCTTGAACTTTCTTTTTTGTCTAAATTAGCCTCCGAACTTGACAATTGTTCCCATATAGGGGCCTTAACAAGGCAATGGTTCTCACATTGAGGCATGAACTTTTTTTGTCAAAGTTAGTCCTTGAGCTTGTCAATTGTTTCCATATTAGGGCATTAACTTTAGGGTTTTCAATGAAATATCAATGAGTAACTTGGACAAAAAAAGTTTAGGTCCTAATGTGGAAACAACTGTCAAGTTCAAGAACTAACTTAGACAAAAAAAAAAGTTCAGGCCCCAATGTGAAAATAGTTGCCAAGTTCAAGCTCCAAACAATGATTTAACCCTTAAAAAATCCAAATTTTTTGTAACTTTTTCATTCTATTTTCTTAGCTGAAATTGCTTGAAATCGGGGTTTTATTTGGTTTCAGGAAATATACAAGAAAGGAGGGAGGAAATTTGGGTTCATGGAGATGATGCCATTGGGTTGTTTGCCATACATAAAGGCACAGAATGGGGGCTGTTGCATTAATGGAATCACACAATTAGCAGAACTGCACAATTCAGGGTTTCCCAAAGCCCTAAACGAGCTGAAGGAGAAGCTTAATGGGTTAAAATATGCCCACTATAATTTCTTTGAATCTGTTAGTGAGAGGTTAAACAACCCTTCAAAATATGGTAATGTTAGCTCATCTCTCTCTCATCTCAACACAAAATAATCTAAACTTAAATGAATCGATTTGAAAAGTCTAAGCTTCAAATTTAAAATAATCAGAACTCGAAATTGATCTATCACTTGAAATCTTTAAAACTCAAATTCATTAATTAATCTAGATTTATCCGATTTGCCCAATTGACAAGCTTAGTTTCAACACTTTCATTGCCAATACTCACGGCAATATATCACGAACAGTCTATGAACTATTTGTGTCAAATTTCTACATGCTTAAATATGAGATATGGCCAGATTTTTGAAATATTTGTGTCAGTTTCTACATTCAACATTCACATTGAGTCCGGAATAATAATATGTTCTCTGTGGGTGGTGATATGAAAGGTTTCAAGGATGCGACAGCATGTTGTGGGTACGGTGAAGGCAGAGGTGTTTATAGCTGCGGAGGGAAGAGAGGGATAACAGAATTCATTTTATGTGAGAACCCCGACGATTATCTCTTTTTCGATGCCTACCATTTCTCGGAAAAGGCCTACCGGCAATTTGCAAAGCTAATGTGGAGCGGAACTATCGATATCGTATGGCCTTACAATTTCAAAACATTGTTTCAAGCCAACGACCAAATGTTTTAGCCATGTCAAATTCGGCTATCAACCTCGGTACTATGTGTAAGTTATGAATTTAGTCTATATACTATAACTTTCATTTAGTCCATTTTAATTCCTCTACTTTTTAAAATTGTTCAACTTAAATCATGACTCAAGTGGTAGCAGCTAAATCTGTTCGGTTAAATTCTACCATCAATCTTGTACTATACATAAAGTTATAGATTTAGTCAATGTTCTTCAATTTGATCATTCTTCTTCCTTATACTTTTCAAATTTTAAAATTCCAGCTATAACGCAATCAGCAATCGTTAAATTCTTTAACTAGCCATTAGTAAGTAATATATGAAAATAATAAATTGACATGACATTACATACGTGATAATATGTCTGTCGCATAATAATTTAGAAATAGTAAAATTAATGAATTTAATATCTATATTTTTTTCCATAGCTAAAATTTCAAAATTAAAAAATACAGGGACCGACCAAATTAAAGTACAAGGACTAAATTCACAAATTACACATAGTACAAGAACTCACAATATAATTTAACGAATGTCAGATCATTTTTGTGTATTCTTTTTATTAGTAAAATATAAATTAAATATTGAAATTAAATACATAAATTCACGGTTGAGTTGGGTCGGATTCAAACCAAATTCTAATATTCTACTTATTCTCTTTAACTAAGTTTAGCGCAATAGAAAATATGAGTTTATTTTTCTGTCCAAGTCCGTCCCAAATAGAATTTTAAAAAATTAAGCTTAACTCGATCTGTCCATATATAATTTATAAGATAATATTTTTTTATATGTCGAAAATAAAATTATTAAATAATGTTTCTTGAAAATTAATATTGGGCAAAAAAATTAAATCACATAGAATCATAAGAATTAATAATATTTTGCAGCTAACAAAATGTATTAATTGGGTCTATTATTTTAGAAACTTTTATTTATTAAAATGTATGATTTAATTTTCAAAAAAATTAAAACGTGAAGGGAAATGAAGCTAAGAAGGACACGTGGAATGAGGGTAGGCCGATTAGATCCAATCAGTTTCAGCGACGTGATTGGTTGACGTCAGGTGTATGGTTCGCAATGTCGACACGTGTCCCGAACCACTTGGCGAGGAATATTTTATGACGCGCTACTTCCCGTAGGTTACTTGGCCTTGTCGGGTTCATAATTTTAAAATTAATTAATTAAATACTATTTTAATTATTGTAACTGTGTTTTTTTTTGCCCATACATCAGTTTTTAAATGATTTTTTTAATAAATTAATCGATTGAAATTTAATTGAGAATGAATATTTTGCAAGATTTTATATTAATATTGATATATTTTATAATTATTCAATAATAATTTAAATCAAACTGTAAATAAGGTTTTTTTTTCTTTTTTAAATAATGTTTCTAATATTAGATGAATGTCAAATTCGAGGTTATAATTAAATTAAATATAATTAAAAATACAATATTAAAATCTCGAAATCTTTGATCCTTTTTATTATTTCAAAAAATGCACTTTTTTCATGAGAATCAATATCGAATTCGAGCATGTAATCAAAATTCGATTCATACAACTAATCTTTTTTTTTTAAAATGAATTTCCACTATTTTGAGGGAGCGCACTTTCTTCAATGTCAAATATGCGTTTGAAATAAAAATTTGATTCATACCAGTAAACTTTTGAAAGGTAATCTATATTTGAATCTTGAAAACTTAGAAAGAATGAATGTCAAATACGAGTTTGTAATCAAGGTTTGGTTTACACAACTAATCTTTTTAAAAAACGGAATGAATGTCGAATACGAGTTGTAATCAAAATTTGGTTCGTATCGCAAATCCGATATTTGAATCTTGAAATTCTCAACCCCTTTCATTATTTCCAAAGTGAAAAAAAATTTCGATTTGTTGCATTCAGTTGGTTCATACAATCACTCTTTAATAAGTAAGATCTTATAAATCAAAGACTCGAATCTCAAGATCTGCAACCCTTTCTTCCTCGATTTCCAAACTACGGAACCGAAACAAGAAGAAAAAAACCCCTAACATTCTTTACATTGTACAATTGCAAAAGAAAACATCCAAATACCATAGATAAAGATCAACAAGACAACATAAATAATACAATGTCCAAAAATTAAGCAACTTTATAGTTCAAAATTGCTTTTTTATCTTTTACACTCTTTGGAGCACATGGAAGGGGATTTCCCATGCCATTTTTAGAAGACAAAAACTCTTCCTCAGGTTAAACGCGAGAGCTCGTTTTTACGGTTTCAAGTCCGGTTTTTCCATATATATATATATAGATGATAGTTTTAGTTGACACAAAACAACAAAAAGTAAAGGGGGAGAATGTACATTCACTTTTTGAGTAGCTTCTGAGAGAGAATCCTCTTCGAATACGGGCTGTTGCGTGATATTGCTTTATGGGACTCAATTGCTTCTACGAGGGAATTGTGCAGAGATCCCTAATATAAAGAAGAAAAATGAAGAATCAAAACAAGGGAGTGGGGGTTTTGTAAATAATGGGAAAAGTGATTGATTCTCGAACCTCGGATACACGGAGAGCGGTTTGCACGACGTAGTTTGCATGCGGATCTTGAAGCAATCGTTCAAAGTGAGCTGTAGACAGCAATTCATGAATGAGTTTCGATCGGCTCTCGTCATTTAACACCATGAGACATTTTTCGACCACGTGACTGCTGAACTTCTGAGACGAGAGGTGCACGTAGTTCCCTTCAAATTGAGAGATCAAAGTTGAAGTGGCAGATGGAATTTTTAATTCCAAGATGAACTGAACAACATAATTTCTGCAAAACGAAAAACAAATTCAGGGGCACCGGGGAATACCGTTTTTGGAATGAACTGATCAGTCTCGTTACAATATAGGCCAACCAAGAACAAACAGTTGTTTTCCGATAACAATATGAACACTAAACCGATATGATAACTTGCTCAGCATGTTTAATGTCTGAATTTATTATCGTAATACAAGTCCATGATACAAAATAAGCCATTAATACATTCAAACATGCAAAGAAGATTTTCAGCTTACTGCACTATTTTGCATTATCAGTCAAACCAGAAAGTTTGGCTACTCGGTAAACCAGAAATTTATAATTGTATAAACAACTACATGTCAAAATTATGAAAGTCAAGTTTACTTTTTCCTTTTCTTTCTTCCCGGGAAAATGCAAGCAGAGATACTTACCCATATGCGTCCTGTGCAAGTAGAAGTCCATTGGAGGATATTTCTTCAACCAAATTATCTCGATATTCCCCGGTGGAATGACTGATGCATCGTTGCAATACACAACAGCCGCGTTGATGAGTTGCAATATCAACACAATACTTTGCAGCAGCAATGAAAATAAACTGTCAAAATGATCGGGAAAAAAAGGCCATTGTCAATGTCTGCTACTGAGGAAAGTAAATGGCTCGAGAAAAAGAGATGAACAAACAAAACTTGATATGCACACATGCATCATTGTCTTAATTGAATTTTAAGCAAAACTACTAGGTTACACAAAGTATCACTAAGTAATTCTTTTCAGTTGTGAAGTTTCGATATGCAATATGATGCATTCCGGTTTTCGTGTCACTAAAGCTTAATTTGGTTGTGATTTAAGGAATGCAATCATGTATGACAATTACACATATAGACCCCAAAAAGAGACTAACATTTTACTTTGAATTAAGGAACAAAACCAGAATGGAACAGAAAAGATTCCCTTTGTTAACACCTAGAAATCTATAAGATGGAAGGCTTTACCTTGTTATCTTCACAGCTAAGACATTGCAAGCAACGCTGTACGACATGATTGCCATTCAAGTCCTTGATGAGTGATAAAAACCCAGGCTCAAGAGCTGATACAACAAGCGAAATTTGTTGCCTGGTTTTGAGTGTCTCAATCAACTTTTGCACCACACGAGTCCTGAAACAAGGAAAAACAATATTAGAAATACAATCAGCAAATACAAACATATCGAAAGCACGGTGTTCTCATACATACCCATGCGTGTTTAGAGATATTCTAACAAGTTGACCCGGTTCCTCAGTAGCCATTAACAAAATCTGCATTCTCTGTTGTTCATTACACACTTCCAATAACTTCTGCATAAGATAATTCCCGAAAGGGTTCATCATAAGTTCGACCACATGATCAATAATCTCCTTAAATATCATTTCAACATCCTCTCGGGTACCCTCATCGAATAGCCGTTGTAAAAACCTACAACCATGTTGATCTTTCGCTATCAAGTATATATATCCACGAGCTTCAGCCAACGAGTTATACTTAGGCGGCAAAGAAAACGAGGTACATAACTTAGCAGCATTCTTAGAATTTCCACAAGCTGGTGCAAATTGAGACCAATTATCGAGTTGCAACCTTCCTTCTCGATGCTTACTCGCACCAATATCCTTTGCCTTGTTTAGCCCTCTCGAACAATCAAGCCCCTTATTGATCATTACATAATTTAAACCATCTCCTTGAATAATGAAACTATCCTCATTACTAAAAGCCCCAACATTTGAATGAGCTCTAGGTCTAGCCAAGCCATTGGACAATGGCATCCCCTGGTTTAACATGTTTCGAACCGGCCGGGGAGAACCATGAACAATCAGCTCACCATTACTCAAAGAAGGGCTTAAATTCAATACATTACAAGCTTGATCCTTGTTCTGCCATGGTGATCTCATTGTACCATTCCAACAACCCATCCCTTGAGGATACATTTGAGGACCTAATAAATTATGGGGCAAACCAGAAAATGCCATCCCACCATTGAAACTCAAAGGCATAAATTCAGAAAACCCTTTCCTCAATGTATCACAAACACCATGTTTCTCAACATTGAATTGATCAAAACGTTGAATCCCATTGGATTCAAGGGAGAAATCTCTAAAACTAGAACCCAAATTCTCTTGATCATTGCTAATATACAGTTTACTAAAGTTCCTACAAAGATCAAGTTCACCAAACAAGTGTGGCTTAAAGTCCTCTAATGGTGGTGGTGGTGATCCATGGTCAGAAAAAGACTGCCCATTGTGTGAAAACAAGCTTGAAGATGAACCATCTGATAGTAAAGAGAAACCGCTTACAGGGGAAACGCATGTACGATTATGTAAGTAACTTGATGATGGGTCATCATCATACATAAAACCATTGCCATACATGCCATGTAAGGACCCATTCACATGATTCTTCCTCTCATGTTGATGATGATGATGATGATGATTATGAGATGTTGCATGAGGGATCTCATCTAATAACATTTCAAACTCTTCATCATCCTTCATGTTCCCAATCTCAGCAGTAGATTCCAACATCAAACACAAACAAACAGACACAACAACAACAAGAACAACAACAACAACAAGAACAAAAGAAACAATCAAAACACAAACATCAGATTAAATCAAACAAAAAAAAAACTTAAAAAAAACAACAAATACCCAGAACAGATTACCACTTTTTAACATCTGGGTTTTGCTCAGATTTTGAGAAAAAGCAAAAGAAAAAAAGCGTGGGTTTTCTTCAAGGATTGGAAACCAAATGGCATTTCATTTCATTGATATCAGAAATCATATTTTGGGTTTTTGGGTTTTCTTTTTTTGTAAAAGAGTTTGGTGAAGCATGCAAAGATTGAAGGAGATCACATACGGTTTTACTTTTAAGAAAAAACACATATACATATACATATACATATACATAAACACATATACATATATATACTCTCTTCCGTTTGTGTACGCTCTCACGCCATTAAAGCTGGACTATGTGAAGAACAAACGCTATTTATATTTTTCTCCAACAAAATAATTATATAATTAATATAAAAATAATAATATTAAATGAAGAAATTAATTTTTTTGGTTTACAAATTTATAAAGAAACAAAGACAGATTGCAGACTGACTCTCGCTGGGATTTTCTTCTTCAAGCAATTTTTTTTTCTTTTTTTGCACTTTTGGTACCTTTTTCACTACGACTTAAATAAGCAATACACTCTTACTCGTATGCGTGAAGTGCACGCAGTCGAGCTTTTCGTTACTCAAATCGTAATCGAGCGTTTGTCTCCCGAAGGTTCGGGACACTTGGGTCCACTCACTTCAAATGGCGCGTGGTAGAATAAAAAGAATTGTCATTAATTATTAATTAAATATTATGCATGCATGTATGTATCACTATTTATATTAATTAATTTGATTTTTGAATTTTCTCAACAAATAAAATTAAAATTAAAACCATTTCCTTTTACTTTTTATAATTTATTTAAAATAGCTTCTCACTTAAATTTTTAATTTATTTTTCATCAAATTATTTGTAATTTTAAATATATATTTTCTAGACAGATGAAAAATGTTTTGCCACATCATCATATTGATAACATGAAAATATTTTCTTTTTTCAGATATCATACGTAACGCCTCCTTCAAAATTTCTCTCTCAATTTGAGTTTTCCAAACCCAATTTATTAACATAATTAAATTACTTTTTTTAATTCATATATTTGCCAAATGATCCTATTTTTAGGGGTTTTAATTTTTTAAATATATTTTTTGTATTTTTTTATAAAAAAAAAGCATATATGGAATACACCCACTCGCGTCTCTCTTTTCCCCTTTTTGAGGTTGTTTCCTCTCTCTTTAAGGTTTTTTATAGGTTAGGCAGAAATTTATTCATTTCATAACCACCAGATGACTATAACTAATTAATTTAATTCTTTTCAATAAAAATATAATAATTTTTAGTTTGAATATTTGAGATAACACGGGATAACTGCGAACTTTAAACATTGACGGTCAAATAGATATATATTTTTTAGGATAAAACAACATTTAATCCTTGAACTTAGTAACTTTTATATTTTGTTTTTGAATTTTTTAATAAAAAATATAATTTTTAGGTGATGATGTGACATAACATCAAAGTATCTCGTCATTACTCATTACATTGACCGAAATTGAGAGAAGTTGTCAAGTTCTAATATTAATATAGATAAAAAAAATTCAAGGATTAAATTGAAAAAAATTATCAAATTCAAAGACTAAATATTGTTTTATCCTTTTTTTTAGTATTTATGTCATGTTGTTAAATATTGTATTCGTATTTCTCTTTTACGTCGTGACATATTTTATATCGGTTACTAGTTTATTTTTTTAATTCCACAAGCAGTTTAAAAATTTTATTTATTATACGCCTATAAAATACCTGTCAATCCCTAATTCTGCTTAACAAATTTAAAAACTCCAGGGTACCAAATATTTTCCATTTTATATTATGTTTTTAATTTTATTTTGCATTAATATAATTTTGAAAATTACCGAATCAAAATGTTGTATTACATTCTTAAACATATTCCTATTTATTATTATTTTGCTTAAATAACAAATTCGCATTAAATCATATTTTTTTTCCTACTTTGCTGCTTAAAATTATTGACCTATTTTTCGTATTTAAGTTATTAATTTCGTCTCAATTTAATTTAAAAACATCAACTTTCAACAAAAATGTGCTATGTGTCACGTTTTTATTAATAAATTTTAAATTTTTTTTATAAACTAAGACGGAAATGATATTTCAAAGACTGATGTGGGACAAAAGGAATTTAGGTATCAAAATTAAAAAAATAAATATAATTTAAGGCTAAATCATAATTTAAACTTAAACGAGAAAAATGAAAGTTATCTTTTAAACCTAAAAGATATTTATTTGATACAATGATAGTGAGCCATTAACTTAACGAGAAAATTTAAATATCGTAATATATATGTTCATTATTGATATTTAAAAAAATAAAAACTAAATAAATAAAACACATAAAGGTTTCTTATTTAAAAAATTTTATATTAAACAATAATCTTAGCTTGATTGATATCGGTATTGTTACCAATGCAAGAGAACGTGGGTTCGAGTGCACTAAAATGTATGGACTAAGAGTTGAGAAGTTTAGGCACCAGATCAAATATAATAGCTTTTAAAAAAGAATCAATTTGGTAAGAATAAAAACATAGCATAAATTATATTTTTGTCTTACGACATTGCAAAAAATAATAAAGATGGTGACTTTATTGTAATTTAAAATTAAATATGAATATATTGGGCACCAATGAAGATTAGCCATTAGCTTTACCTTCGGTGTTTTTTGCTTTGTCCCCAAGAAATGAAAGGGACAAAAGTGGTATTTACAAAAAAATTATTATTATTATTATTATTGTTTTAAAAAAATCATTCCTTTGTCGGAAAGCGAGAAGACTTTTGGGTTCGACCCAACTAATTCGGCCCATTCATATATTAAATCCAATCGGGTTATGACAAGTGTCATTAAAAATTATAAATTTAAATTCTATAATGATTAGAAATAGAATACTTTCTATATTTTAAAAACAATTTTTTTATTTAAAAATTGACCAAATCTATCTATTTTGATATTTTAAAAGCTACTTAAATATTATTTCTTTTTTTAAATATCTTTGCTCACATGCTAGATGTCCAAATAATTATTATTAAGGATAAAGTATTTAATTCTTAAATTTCATAGTTTTTTATCCTTTAATTTTTTTAATTGATCCTCAAATTTAGATTAAATCTTAAGTTTCAACATTGTCTAGGGGCCAAAATTGAAATTTGACCATTGAAATAAATGGGCAGACCAATTAACAAACAGTTGGTGGGCCGTGGGCGTGCTCGAGATTGGGTGTTGGTATTGAGATAGATGGGAATGTAAAGAGATATCAAGTGGAGAAGCTTGTTAGGGAGTTAATAGGAGGAGAAAAGGGTGTGGAAATGAAAACAAAAGCCATTGAATGGAAGAAGAAAGCAAGGAAAGCTGCCGCTCCCGACGGTTCTTTTGTGAACTTGGATAAACCGTTAACCCAAGTTCTTTGCACTTCTGCTGTTTGACATTATTCCCGAGAGAAAAAACCAGATTGCAATTTTCTCACTGCAAAATTAATTTTTTTATTTTAAGATATATGTTTGAGATGTTGTCTATAAATTTCGCACCGATATCTCCCCTTAAAAATACAAGGTAACTTACCATTTAATCCGGCACTTGTTGGTAACTTGGTACTATAAAATTGTTGTTTGTTATGCTCTTTGTTCTGTTCTGCGTTTTAATTGTTGAACATCTTTTAAGCTTTTGAGTGTGTAGTTTAGTGATAGGTAGTTTTTATTTGTCTTAGATTATATTTTAGTTATTTATGTTTGAAATTTTATGTTTTAGTCACTTACGTTAGTGTTTTGTTACGAAGTAGTCACTCTGACGTTAAGTTCCGTTACCTCTCTAACGATAATCTTAACTTGGATGTCCAGCTAGGATGAAAATAAATTTTTAATTTTCTTTTATGAAATTAGAATACAAAACTATACCCTAAAACTTAATTTTCTCCTGACTAAAAAGAAGCAATAGCTAGTTCATGGGATTATTGAAATGTTTTCTTTTCCTTCTTTGACGTCTTCATAACATGACAAATATGCCCAACCCTGTTTTAAAATTATAGATAAGCTCTTGGCTAAAGAAATTTTGATTAAAAATCAAAGTGGGTAGCATATGGTAATTGGACAAAAGAATAAATCCCAAAAATCTTAAATTTTTTATGGAGAAATCAAAGGGATGTAAGTCGCAGAATGATGGGTGCCAAAAGAGTTAAGCAAAGATGGGGAGGCAAAAAGAGGAGAGGGGGAATAGCTATAGCCACAAGCGGCGCATGTGTTTGGCATGCGAGGAAAAGGTGGTCGGGTTGGAGGTGATAGTGTCGTAAGTGGTGGTTGTTGATGGCATTTTTGGATGTAGACTTTCTATTTGAAGAAAGAATAAATTGGATCTGGAAAGATTTGGGAAAATAAAGTAAATAGAATTTCAGAGATAAAACACTAAACTTTGGATCTTTTGGGGTACTTTTTAATGTTTTCCTCTTTTGTGAAGAAAATATCAAAAAGGAAGATATACTAGAACAGATGGATGCAAAGGAAGAAAATATCAAGGTTTTTAATTTAGGGCTGTCATTAAATAGTATACTATTTCAGAGTAAAACTACTTACTCAATAAAAGAGACAAACGGATGCAAATAAGATATACCTGGACCCTCCATTGAATTCATCCTTTGTTTTTTCAAATTGAATAAAAAAAATTCAATCGATTGATGAAACACTAAATTTGATTTTTATTGTTTCGATTCAACAAAGATGATAATAGTTTTTTCAATAAAAATAGAAAAGAAAACTAAAAGAAAAACGAGACGAAAAGTCTTTCTTTTCCAATTCAAGTTGTAATTAATTTAAAATTTTCAATTAATTAAATTTATTTAATTAAAAACCTATTCTCATCCCAACTGGACATTCAAGTTGGCATTTAAAACTCATGTAGACTGCCATATAAGATTGCCGTTAGGGAGGTAACGGAGCTTAATGGCAGAGTGACAACTTTGTAACAAAACATTAACGTAAGTGACTAAAACGTAACATTTCAAACATAAGTGACTAAAATGTAATCTGAGGCAAACAAAAGTGACTATTTTTGTAGTTTACCGTTGGTGATATAATTAAAATTGAGTTCGATATTGTTTAAAATAAATTTCAATTTTAATAATTGTTATGGTTTTATAATTAGTACAAGTATCATATAAATTAAAAATACAAGGTAAACTATATTAGTATTCACTCAACTATGTTTTTTTTTGTCACCCGAAAAGTTATAAAATGGTTATTCAACTATTAATAAATTTCTTTTTTTGTTACCTAACTATGAAAAGTTACAAAGTTATCACTCAACTATTCAAATTTGTCTTTTTGGTCACCCAACTATTTTAGATTTTTAACTGTTTCTATTTTTACGTTAGCCAACTGGTAATAAAAAAAGACAAAATTGAATAGTTGTGTGACTAAAAAAGAAAAAAAATAGTTAGATGACTACTGATGTAATTTATCTAATATATATTAATAATTACTTACCATCCTACCAAACACTCTTCATTTTTAAGATAAGCAAACCATCAATATCTTAAAATAAATTAAAATTTATATAATATAAATTATTAAGGTGCATAACTTTATAAATAACATAAATTTTTACTATGAGTAAATATGAACACACTAAAATGTATATAACTAAAATTATTTTTTATTGAAATGAGGGTATCTATCATTGATAACAGTGATTAATCTTCTCATCACAAATGCTCTTCGAAGAGATAAACAACTGGTTATGAAATATACATTCTCATGAGCAGGGATTAACATATTGTAAACACAAGTATTGCTGAATATAGAACGGATACAGAAATCTCCGAGTATAACGGGACGCAATTCATTATAAGCAACAAAAAATACTAGAGCACAACTGGCTTAGAGTAGATATCAAATTTATCTGATGAAGTTAATTGTGGCTCCTGCAAATCAAGAACAAACCGGCTTAGGAAAGATGGTGATAGGTTCAAAGAGTGGGAGCGTGACTCGAACAAACGTATTCAGTAGTAAAAATGAGTTATCGAATAGATTCAAATTTGGGTTTAGGTATAAATTATTTTTTAGAATCGAATTGAGGCTTGACTCAACTTATAGATAGATTTACAAATTGTTTATCATCAATTTCACATTTAAGAAGAAAACAAAAAAAAACCTTATTTGTGTATCCGGGATCATCTTTTAATTATGTTGTTTTTTAAAATTACTAGCACGTATTTAATACGTATTTTCTCATGGTAAAATCAGATTAGTTGGATAGGGAATTGGTCAGGGTATCGGTTCGAAATAAAGGTTGAACTAGTTAACCCCCAAATAGGAAAGTCAGACCGTTTTTTTTTTAATAATTTATTCAATTGAACCTATCAAACAGGTCAGACAAGTTAGACCAAAAATGGATGGTCTAACCGATTCCGCCACAAATTTAGTTTTGAAAACCTTGGTTTAGATACCTGTGATGCTCCATGAGCTTTGCTAACATCACCAATCGTGTAACGCATCGCATTAAGCAAATGCCCATAAGTCAACCTCCGTTCATTTTGAATCGCTTGTACGAAGCTATATGTCATCGCGCCGGTTCTCACATTGGTTCCTGTGAAAGCCTACAACATAACAATTCAAACAACACACTAAAGCTAATGATATTTTCACTCAAATGCTTTAAAGACCAAATGATGCAGATATTGAGATTCGAATATGATCGTTTAAAATAGTTGCAAAATCAAAGCTCAATTTTAAATTCGAAGACTCTTTGAAATAAGAGTGTAATCAAACTAAGTCGAGTTCAAGCTATAAAAAAAAAACTCCAATATCTTGAAACTTGGTTTAAACTCAATTGAAATTTTACTTTTAAAGCTTGAGCCTAATTCGAGATAAAATATCGAACTCCTCGAGCTCTTCAGTAAGTTTCAATCAAGCTCATTTACCTAGTAAAAAATGGAATCGTTAATTTGTGATGAGTTTGAGTTGGAAATTTTTTTTATGATATTAATTAAAAATAAAAAAAAAAGTCAACTAAATTCCAACTCAACTCAATTCAAGCATTAACAATACTTGAATTCAACCTACTCATTATCCCAATCCGTTCAAACTTAACTCGATAATGATTCAACCAAATTCAAAATTTTTCGAACCCAACTCGAAAGATTTTACTCACAGTGGTATCAGCAGAGGTTTGATGATCATCACAAGCACTAAAACAAAAGGCTAATCCTCCACTTGTACGCTTGTAAAATAAGGGATTTCTTTGATCTTCCCACGCATAACGCCCTTCCCTACATAATACCAAAAACTCAAATATAAACCCAATATACGTTGCTCAGATTTTTCATTTTTTTAGAAAATTATTTGTATACCCGAACATGAATACGAGGAGATGATCCTCCAAAAATCTTCCAAAAACCGTATGGGACACATATCCGTTCGGTCTAGTCCGGGTAATATAGTGTATAAATTTTACGAATTAGCTAACTAACTAACTTGTTCATCCTGCAAACGAAAGGGAGATCGAGGACTGTTCCACTGTAGCAGGCATCGATGATCGCGTGTAGTGTGGTTCCTCGAGTCAACGGTTTTACGATGGTGTCATTGATTTCGTCGTCGATTATGTTCCCTTCGGTTTCGTGATCAAGAGGGCACAATGCTTCGTCAAATCCATCGACTTCGTCATGGTTGTAATCTTTTTGTCGAGTGCCGTGACCAGAGAAATGGAACACCAACGAGTCCCCCGGTTGGCATCCATAGACCAGCCATTTCAAAGCCTTTCGGATATTCTGTTTTGTCGGGATCTTTGAAGGCTCCCTTTCATTTTCTACATATGCAGAAGTGTCGGATATGAAAATGTATTCGGCACAAGTATGAGAAAGTTTGGAACTTGACTCCAAATTCGAGTGAAGTTCAATATAGTTTTAGATTTAAAAGTCGGGTTTAAGAGTCAACTGCTCGAAAAGGTTTGTTTTCCTAGTAAAACAAAAAAACAAAGTTTGTTCTCATGCACGACAATATTTGTGCTTGTGCTTGTGCTCGATTTCAAAATAATATATACCTCGACCTATTCGACTCAAGTATTAAAATACTCAAATTTAACTTGTTCAATAGCTTAAGCTACCAAAACTCGACTCAAAAACTCAAATAGCTTGTCAACATATGTGTTTAGTTTACTTCCCTATTTACTCATTTGGTAGCTTATAATATGCCTACGAACTAGATTCCATGTTGAGTTAGTCTATTCTAGAAGTGTTCATGGGTGGAACCTAAATATGATATTAATACACTTTATACTTGCTCAAGCTTGGCTTGATCTGAAATATAGGCTTAAAATTTTACCCAAATCTACTCATATTTGTAAATAGTTAATTGAAGCCCATTTTAAGCCCG
This sequence comes from Gossypium hirsutum, assembly GCF_007990345.1. NCBI lineage: Eukaryota > Viridiplantae > Streptophyta > Magnoliopsida > Malvales > Malvaceae > Gossypium > Gossypium hirsutum. Next base: position 812,470 of record NC_053437.1, on the reverse strand, counting down.
TCCGTTTTATTTTTAAAAAATAAAATATTTTAAATATATTACTTTTATTTATTAAAATTTTATATGTAGTTGTCTTAACATTTTAATATTCTCGTTATAAAACATTATAAACCTAAAAAAAGGGGTTGGGTCGAGCTTGGGCCTTGAATGGTCAAACTTGAGCTCGACCCATATTTTAAATGGGTCTATCTTTTTTGTGCAAGCTCATTTTTCAGGTTTAATGTTTTTGTCTAAACCCTCCTAAATTCCGAATAGGCCTTCGAGCTTAAGTGAATAGCTCGACCCATAAACAAGTCTCTATACAACCACCCGTTAAGTAAAAAAAATCTGAAATTAGATTTAAATCTCAACATTTAAAAACCTGAGATTACCTGTGAGCATTAAAATGGAATCATTAGGAAATCCTAATGTCTCCACAAGAAGGTACTTCATACCCTTGACATCATTGATACTTCCTTTGAGTTTATAACTCTTTCCATGGTAATTCACACCACAAAGAAGTGCTCGTTTTCTCCCGTAAATCGGAACTGGAGATAAGGATGGTCGCGGTTGTGGATATTGTGGATGTTGCGGACTTGGGCCGTTCCCGTATGGATTTTCATGCATTCTCGGCAGCCCATTATACCTATCATAACCAAAAAAAAAACTACATTAGTACTCACTCAACTATCATTCAATTGTGAAAAGTTACAAATTGGTCATTTAGTTATTCAATTTGTCTTTTTTGGTCACCGGCTGGCTAATGTAAAAATGAAAACACGTAAAAATCCAAGATAATTGGATGACAAAAAAAATAAAATTAAATAATTAAGTGACCAATTTATAACTTTTCACAGTTAAGTGACTACTCATATAATTTACCAAAAGAAAAATCTTAATTACGATTGCGTACACGTTATCCGGTTGGTAGTAATAATAAAAACTGTAGTGCTTGAAAAGAACCTGGTTCGGCCTGGTCGAGCATTGATTGGGACAAGATTGGTAAGGGTGTGGCACTCGGAACAACGAACGACTCGTGCCTCGGGTGAAACCAACATGTTAATCCCGCATCCGCTGCATCGTTCTCTTCGTGCCATCGATTCGAACAGCCGTTAAATAACCCCGATGATATCGAAGAACCGAAACTGTGTGAAAAGAAGTTGTGGGGAGTAAGCTAGATTTATACCCCTTATCGTTCAATCATTGTAGACAATAATTGAATCCGCAAGTATAATTGGTGGAGAACCAGATTCATTTGTTTTTTTGATAAGATTCGTTGTGGCAAAGTAACTTAAGTGCTATCCATAAAACATAGGATCTAAAGGGCGGTTCCTATTTTCTAAAAATTATTTATATTTATCTCTCCCCGTTACCAATTCAGTTAAGAAAAAAACTAATACATTCTTGCCGATTAAGTCTTAACTCGAATGGCATCAGGTATTATTATCAGTGCATGAGGACATTGGTTCGAGTACACTGAAATGCATTATCCTCCTATTTAAAGATTTTGGAGGAATTATAGGTAACTCTAAGCATTGTATAAAAAAAACAGATATTATAAGAACCGGTCGCATTTTATTATTATTATTATTTATATCTATACTTATTTATCCCATGATTAAGTTGGCGTTACGGGTTAAGTTGAGAAAAACTAAATTATATTACCCCTTCTATTAAATGATTACTAATTTTCTAAGACTTATATTTAAACACTTTCTTGTGTTGGTATCACCAGTAACCGAGTTACCAATTCAGTTATAAAATTACACAAATACTCCACCTGAATTCATTATTAAATAATTTTTAAAAGAAAATATTATATTCACATTGCGGGTATGATAAAATCTAATATTATTTATACTTGTTATATAAAACTTTTGATTGGGTTAGTGTCACGAATTAACTAAGTACTAACTCAGTTGAGAAAAGATTAACATGTTCTTTCTATTAAATGATTACTAATATTATCGTAATGATATTTTATTTTTTATATTTTTATATAATTTTAATAAAAAATTATCGTTGAATAATTTTTTCTAAAAAAATAAAATATTCTTATTTAATTTATTTTGAACAATAAATTCCAAAGTGCAAACTTTTGGATCATTATGGGGAATTAGATTCTGCGTTGATTTTAAACAATAGAGGTCAAATCATGACCTTTTTTCAACATTATAGGTAAAAACACTTCTTTAGTCCTTCTAAATATTTCAATATTAAACAAGTTAGTTTTTTTTTTTAAATCGAAGCCATTTTATCCTTTTCAATTTTGAATGCGAGAAATTAAAAATAACTAATCACAACAATTAATATTTTTCGTTAATTATACATAATTTTAATTGATATAATAATAAATTAAGTTATCAGTATTTGTATATTTTGTCAATTTGATCTTGATTCTAAAAAATAATCTGAAAAATGTATAAAATTTTAAAACATAAAGAATATATACAAAAAGATCGCTAGCTTCAAATATATATGTAAAAATAAAATTTTGAGGGCTAATTTTTTTATTAAAATAATCGTATTATGTAAAATTGACAGATTAACCGTCTTAAATACTCACTTTTGAAATTGAGAGAAATTAAATTGTTTCAATTTTTTTTAGAAAAATCAAAGGTGTTTGTTACCAACATGATACAAATTATTGTATAATAATGAAACTCACCATTTTAAACAACCATGGCAATTGGCTAAGGCCACTTGTGAATGAAGAATCAAACCAAGAGATACTACTTAGTGGAAGAGAAATCACTTTTGACTCACAAATTAGAATTTTTGGCATATCAATATATTTTCCTTTTTTAAATTTTGAGATCTGTTTTTTATACTTTAGGTTATCTCTTTCTCACTATATATTGAGGGTTAGATTTTTTTAAAATCAAAACTAAATTAATACGATGTATAAATATCGATGGTTAAAGTTATTATGTCAATTTTAAAAATTGTCATCGTTAGTCAACTGGTAACCTGAAAAGATAAATTTGAACCGTTGGGTGATCTTCTTGTAACTTTACATAGTTGAATGATCATTTTGTAACTTTTCATAGTTGGGTGACTGGAAACAAAAATTTATTAATAGTTGAGTGGCTACTAATGTATTTTATCCTTTATATTTATACAATTTTCAATAAATTAAGTTGTGTTACATAAATTATTGTCATGTTCTTATATTCACGTGTAAACGTCGAATTGGTTCTTTATTGAAAAATCATTTTTTAAAGTCGTGAACAACAAATCAGAGTAATGAAAGATGCTAATGAACTTAGTTCTTTATATAAGAAGTGAATAATAACATGTTAATGGGTAAAAGAACCAGGGAGACTCTTGTATTAAGAGTTAGATTGCGTTTTTGTTCCTTTTACTAAAAAATGGGTAAATTAGTCCCTGTATGTTAGATCAAAAAGTAAATTAGTCCTTTCTATTAAAAATCTCATCCATTATCATGTATGCATCATGCTGACATACAGTGATTTTGACAATAGAAATACGTGAAAATTTTAACAAAAATTGGGATTCAAATCCTATTAGCATATATATATATATAACCTCTTTGTATACAGTGTACAAAGTTTTCTTCCAACAGCACCCTGTTGCTTCAATGGCGGATCCAATATAAATATAAAATACAATTACAGTTTAAATTTCCTCTCGTAAACTGGAAACTCTTCAGAAGCTGAAAGCAGAGGCTTCTGTATACATTCAAAAGAAAACAAAGTGTCAAAGTCAGGTTTCTTAACTTAAATTTGAAATTATTTGATTCTTTTTAATAATATAAGGACTAAATTGAATTATTTAATAGTAGAGGGTTTAATTGGGTTTGATTCCCACCCGCAAAGTACATTCACCCTTATTATATTATTGCTATTGTTCAAAAAAGGTTAAATTATGCTATTAGCCCGTTTACTAAACATAAATTGTGGATATAATTTCTATACTTTGGTTTGAACATTTTTAGTCACTGTATTTTTTGAATTTCAAAATTTTATTCTTAATCAAACGGTAGTCGTTAAATTCATGAAATTCTACTATTTTCAAAATCTTATATCACAAATATATGATCACATGTACTAAATCTACAATTTTACGCATGATACAAGACTAATAGCTAACAAATTTAACAGCTACTGTTGAGTTCATGATTGAAAATTTTAAAATTCGAAAAGTATAAAAATTAAAATCGGCCAATTTAAACAGTATAACGACTAAATTTGATCAAATTAAAGTATAAAAACTAAATCCATAATTTATGTATCATACAGAATCATTTAACCTTAAAAAAACTATTAAACAATAATTCGGGTCAAATCAAATCAATCCAAATTCATAAATAGTTTATCTAGAAACTCTTGAATAAGTTTATGCACAAGTGATTGTATTATACTATTATACATATCTATCTCTCTCTCTCTCTATATATATATGAATACCTGACTGAGATTGGGACCAAACAATTTGCTTAATATTCTTGAACCACCAAAGCATCCTTGTTGGTTGGCATCTTCAATTCTCGTCTCAATTTGGTCAAGTAGGTCTCCATATGTTATATCTGGGTTGCCTCTCACAACATCTATTAAAATATATGTCATTGCTCCATTCATTGTATTTGAATTTAAAGCCTACATGTGTGTATATATATTGTTATTAGAAAGGAATTAACTCGAGACCTAAAGTCAATAAGAGATGAGAAACCAAAGATAAGTTGGGGAATTTCTTACAGATGTATCCGCAGCAACTTGATTATCTTCGCAAGCACTTATAGAATACGCTATGCCACCACTTGTTTTTTTTCTCACGCCTGATGGAGGACGATTATCAATCCATTTTCCCCTGATAAAATCTAGATTAGGATAAGTATCGGATATATATATATATATTTGAATATGTATGGGATGTAAATACAAAAATCTGATTCGATCAACCTAATTTAATCACAAAAGGTGAACAATTTGAACTCGTCTAACATGAATATGAAATTACACGGAATGGAAAGTAAATTAAACTCCAACAATTCAAACATGAAATCACCCGAAAACAAGATAACTCACACCTAAAATAAGCAAAACTTGAAATGATCTAAAAGCCTTTAATGACCTGAATCCAGAACAAGCCAAATCGAAAATGACTCAAATTTGAAGTATTCAAGACCCCAAATAATGTTAAACTTAAAAAAAAACCTTAAATAATATTGATTAAGTCTTGGCTCAGTCGATACTATTATTGTTGCAATAAACTAGAAGATTAGGGTTCGAACCTGCTTAAGCAGGCAATTTCCACCACTTTAAGATTAAAGGGCTTACAAGTAGTTTAAACATTGTATAAAATAACTCAAGTAATCTGAACCCAAAATGACACAACTAAAAAGAAAATCATGACTCAACCCCAAATGACTGGAACTCAAAATAATTTGAACCGAAATAATCCTATCCTAATCATTAACTCAGTATTAATTTGAATTGAACTAATCCAATATTTATTCCATGGATAAGTATATATAGTTATAAGACAAACTTTAGTAAAACTAGATTATAATACATGTATGATGTGAGTGAAAAACTTTGTATAAAACATATGTCTATCAAAAAGATTATATTAAAATAACTTAAAAAAAGAATTAGGGTGTCTTATACTTACTTGTCTCTTTCATAGACATGCTCTAGATCAAGAATAGTTCCGCTATGGCAAGCATCAACAATGGCGTGAAGCGTAACACCTTCCGATAATGGCTTAACAATGGTGGCGTAAATGTCATTGTCGACAATCATTCCTTCTCTAAGGAAATCAACAGGGCAAATGGTTTCGTCGAACCCATCAAGTTCATCATCGTTGAAATCAGGTTGTCGTAACCCGTGACCGGAGTAATAGAAAACCAATGAATCTCCCTTCTGACAACCGTTCACCAGCCATTTCAAGCAGTTCTCGATGTTAGCCTTCGTTGGAATCAGTCGAGTGTCTGATTCTTCCTCTGTGGGTTGAATCAGATATTGTTTTTTGTTATTAGGGTTGAGAAAAAAAACAAAAACAAAAACCGAAAATTGACTCTGGCCTAACAGTTCAACTATCAGTTTGGTTTAAAAAACAATAGTTTGGATGACTTTTAGAATTCATCCTTATAGTTATGGTTACCAAATCGAATCTTATTTTTATTTAATTTATAATTAGTTTTAAAATATTTCATTATGAGAAAAATATTTCGTATTTAAAATAAAGACAATAATGTAAAAAAGTATATAAAAATATTTTTAAAAATTATATAAGAACTATTGATGATTTTTATTTACTTATAATTTCTTTTTAGAAATATTAATGAAATACATTTTTAATTTTCAAAAGTTATAAAACAAAATCATTTTGTTAAAATTAGTCCAAAAATTTAAAACCTAAAATTACGTTAACGACACCAATGACTAGCATTATCAATTTAGATCTATTATTAACATTATGAAATAGAGGATCAAATCATAATTAAACCAAAATTAATTTGATTTTAAAAAGTTAATATATGCCATAAGTCTTTGTATTTTTTAAAATTTAAAATTCAGTCCTTATACTTTCATTTTTAGGAATTTAGTCTATTTACTTTTCAGATTTTAAAATTTAAATTTAACTGTTAACACTATTGGATTTTTTATTATTAAATTTGTTAGTATGACAATTTAAAATAAAAAATTATCACTTGGTAGCTATATAACTTAAAAATGGTATTGTAATGAACTTAATTTTAACAAAAAAATTAACCGTGTTAACAGTTGAACCTAAATTTTAAAATCTAAAAAATATAAAAACTAAATTCTAAATTTTCAAAAATACAGGGACTTATGACATATTTTAAAAAAATACTCACCTGTGAGCACTAAAATATTTCGCTCTAGAAATCCGTACGTTTGAGTCAATAAAGTTTTCATGTTCATCACATCGTTAATGGTCCCTTTAAGCTTATACTTCCATTTCTTGTAACTCACGCCACAAAGCACCGCTCGTTTCTTCGCCGGCAGTTGGTTGACGGAGTGGTCCAAAGCACAAAGCTTGGACGGCGGCGAGGATGATGACCCCGATGAACCCGAAAGTCTCTGGGTGTTACCGAGCAGTAATTTCCTCAGTTTCTCCATAGATTTGCCTATCAACGGCGGAACTATCTTCCCCTGCTCTCGGGAAGTCGCCGGCGACGGTTTCTTTATAATTGGATTGAGCTCGCCGCATTGTGGGCAAGTAATTTTCTCGGCATAGGCCGGCGCCGTTAGCTTTTGCCGGCAACGGAGGCACACGATTTTGATTACCATTTCATCGGATAAAAGGTTATATTTTTCTTGAAGTTCTAATTCAACATTTCAACTCATCTTATATTATTATATGAGCAGATGTTAAGTTTTAGCCTCAATCCCTGTACTCTTCCAACTTTTAAAATTTAATCCTTTTACTTAATTTAAAAATTAAAAATCTAATTAATATCACAATTTATACATGTTAAATTCGACTACGATTGAAATCAATCGGTATAATTCGCAAACGATGGCAATTAGACCTAATTTAGAATAAATACATATATTGGAACTTAAACCAAAATAAAATCCAGATTAAAAATCCATGTAACATAATCACACATAGTGAAATTTGAACTTGAAATTGCATATATATTATTGAATTATTGGACTAATTTTTAGATTTTGTAAAGCACAAAAGCCAAATTCTAATAAACGAAAATAGAAGGACTAACTTCTTAATTTTCATAAAATAAATGGACGGAATTAATAATTAGACCGGTATTTTAACTTGTAATCTACTTGGATTGTGAAATAGAAAAACACGTAACAAATATATTTATAATATTTACAAATAATGTTGGAATAAAACAATTAAAATTTATTTTTAGGTCCTCCATATTTTTGATTAATTTACATGTCATTCTATTATTCACTTATGGTGTATAGAACTGATGCACCTACGACATATCAAATATTTTTCGTTTTAATAATTTTCGATTAAGTTAATACCTAACACCAACTCAATTAAAAATTTAATATAAATATTATTTAAATAAAGTAAAATTTTCCACCAAACTTTTTTATTCTTTATTAATAGAATAAAGAGTAAGAATCAGATGCATTTTCTTTTTGAAAATAAGTTATTTTCAAATTCTATTCACATTTCCTTTTCTTCTTCTTTTTTTTTTCATTTTTCATATTTTTAACAAAAATTCCATTTTTTAAGTTAATCTAACTTTAATTTTACCCATGCCCTTCTGCATAATGTCAACCGAACTAAAACTCAATCGACATATTTAACTAAATAATTAGACCCTAGTTTTTTTACTTACGGTTGAGAAAATTCTAGTAATTATCTAATTAACAAAAAATTATATGATTATAAAAAATCTAATTTAAGAACATTTTAGATTGTGTTGAGTGTATTTCTTTTTCCTCTCACTTGAAGACGGTCCATCAAGAATATTCTTAATTTCTACGGGAAAAAATCAATCTAATAAGTTAAAAAACTATATTTATTTTATACAATTTGAATTTTTATTTAATTTTTAGGATATAAGAATAAATATATATTCAAAGTAGTAAAAATAATTTAAATAAAATTTTAAAAAAATATTTTTTAGTACAGTTTTTTTTAAATTTTATTAAGTAATATAAAAAAAATCATGACCATTTTTTGAAAATAAATAAAAGAATCCAATACTTAAATTTAATATGAAAAATAATAATAATAATAAAACTATGTCGAACCGAATTACTATGAATAATTCGAAAAAAACCCGATCCAACCTAACTCGAGTCGAGAGGGAGTTTTATAAGAAGAAACTTTAAAATATATAAAAAAATTAATCAATAAAAGATATATATACCTTACTTTAAATTATGGTCCACGTATGTATAGGCAACCGAATATTGTTGTTTTTAGTATTTCATGTGACTTCCCATTGCCGACACAAATGATACAACCATTTGTTATTTCAAATACTTCATAATTATGCCACGTGGAATAAAAGTTACGTAAATATATATTTATAACTTTTTTTTGATAAAAATAGGAATAATTTTTCTAAAATAATTGGAAGTCGTGCTTTTTTTATTTAAATATAAATTTATATAAAATAGATAATGTAATTTTTGGCCCCTAAACTTTACATTAAATCTATTTTGGCCATTGAATTTGGATTTTTATCAAATTGATTGGACTGAGATTTACCAGCTCAAATCAATGGGTTGAATCAATTGAATTAGAGACTGCTTGAAACTAGTAACAATCGAAAGTTAGGACAAAAACCAAGAGTTAAGAATGTTGAACCAGTTTAATAGTTTTATTATTTCTTAAATTTTAATAAAATTTTAATTATGTTTTATTTAACAGTTGAACCGATCAAACCGATTAAATCGAAAATTAATGGTGTGATTGGTTTAATTGTTAGTCCTATTACTAGAACATTGTTTGCGACACTTTAAGATTGTACTACATCCTGAAAATTTATATAGCAATTTTATTTTCAAGTGATGATATGGTACAATCTCAAAGTGTCACGTTATTATTATTTTTTCAAACAATTAAAATAAATCTAATTTCTAAGTTTAAATACTAAATATAAAATTGTCAAATTCATAATTCAGAAATTATATTAAAATATCTTTATAAAAATTGTAGGTTCCACTAGAAGGGTGAAAGTGCAATTAGAAATAGAGGTTAAATTCCTTAAACAAGGACTACGATCAATGGGATCATGACACGGAAAAAGGAAGATACATGATATCACTTTACTTGGATGTACCATTAACATGATTAATTTTTAGACTAAATTTTATAATAAAAGAGATAATTTTGGTATCAAATTGAGACAAAATAAAATTTTAAATACCAAATTGTTATACTCAAGTTAAAACAAAAAAGAAAAGGGAATCTTTAGTCCTTCAACTTTGCTATTTTTCTCAACTAGGCCCTTAAATTTTTTCTGGTCTATATTAGTCTTTAAACTTTACAACATTTTTCAATTTTGGTCCATGTGATGACATGGTATTCTAAGATTTTGCTACACCATCACATAATTTTTAATAAAAATACCATTTTTAGTTGATGGTATGACACAATTTTTGAGTGCTACGCTATCATGTGACCAAATTTGGGAAAAATCGTCTAGTTAAATGACTAATGTAGTAAATTGGATAAAAAAAATTAGGGACCAAATTTTAAAAATTACCAATTCAAGGACTAAATGTGGCTTTTATCTCAAGAATGAAAAACAAATAAAAATAATAAAAAAATTAAAGGATAAACTACACTCAAGGCCACTAACTATTAGTAAATTTTGTTTTAGTCACTTAACTTCAAAAAGTTATAAAATAGCCATTAAACTATTTGAAAATTTTCATTTAAGTCATTGAGCTATTTGAATTTTTTTATTTAAGTCACTGAGTTTTTTTTTTAAAGTTCGAATAGCAAGATCTAAGCAACAATTTGATGCTCGGTACGGTGGATCAATATTTATTTGCAAGTAGAAGAACATAACTTAGATCCAAGTCGATCTGACGGTTAGTGTCAAAGATCGAAGAAGAAAGTTGTTTGGATTTTCGCTTGCAAATTCATAACGTTCAAAGCTATTTCATGAAAAAAAAAAGTAAACTGTAGAAAAGAATGAGAAAAAGAGCTTTCGATTGATGCAAGTGGTTCGAACAAAGAATGTCATATAACAACAATTTTAATAGTTCAGTGACTTAAATGAAAACTTTCAAACAATTTAATGACCTTTTTGTAACTTTTTAAAGTTAAGTGATCAAAACATATACTTACCAATAGTTAAATGGCCTTAGGTGTAATTTATCAAAAATTAGAAAAAAGGAAAAAGAAACAGAAACAAAAAGTCAAAAGTTGCTTTCCCTTCTCCAAAACACAACCTCTCAAATCCCTCTGAAAAATCCTCTCAGATTTTCTTTCCATCCCAACATCCCCCAAAATCACCATGGCCGCTACTTCACCACGTGAGGAAAATGTCTACAAGGCGAAACTCGCCGAGCAAGCCGAGCGCTACGAGGAGATGGTTAAGTTCATGGAAACCGTCGTTTCCTCCGTCGTTGCTCCCGACGAACTCACCGTCGAGGAACGGAATCTCCTCTCCGTTGCCTACAAGAACGTGATCGGCGCCCGCCGTGCTTCCTGGAGGATTGTTTCTTCCATCGAGCAGAAAGAGGAAGGACGTGGCAACGCCGATCACGTCTCCATCATTCGTGAGTACAGGGCCAAGATCGAGGCTGAGTTGTCTGAGATTTGTGCCGGAATTTTGAAGCTTCTCGAAGAGAAGCTCGTTCCGGCTGCCGGGAACGGGGATTCCAAGGTCTTTTATCTGAAGATGAAGGGAGATTACCATAGGTACTTGGCTGAGTTCAAGACTGGAGATGACCGGAAAGCCGCTGCTGAGAATACGCTCTCTGCGTATAAATCTGCTCAGGTTTGTGCTCATTTTCGTAATTTGTTCATTTCCTTGCCTTGATTTGATGTAATTTTTTAAAATAAATTTGTGCTTAGATCTGGATCTGCTTTGAATTGCTTAGAAGACATAACATTGAATTACAATGGAAAGTTTATGAAAACTATCAAGAAGAAAATGATCTCAACACTATGGGTTTTAAATTAGTATTATATGGGTTTTCACCATTTCTATGATTTGAGTAACTGTAATTCCTGTTAGACCAAAGCGAAATTGTGTTTTTGTATCTAAAATGCTGAACCGCAGTCAGTCCTCTTAGACTCCACACGGCGTAAACTTCAAAATGCCTTCAGTAGTTTGTACTAATCCAATTCAAACAAAGATATTCGGTGGTTCAATTTATTGATCCTTTTCTTGTCTTGGTAATGGTTTGCCTTTGGATCTGATTTCACATTTTAATAGAAGATTTTACCGAAGTGATTATGATTTATGTGTTTTATCCATAGTTCCAGTCTTTTATTGCTTTTACCAGCATCTTTTTGTTCTGCTTTCTTTCAGGACATTGCAGTTTCCGAGCTCGCTCCAACTCATCCTATTCGTTTGGGATTGGCTCTGAACTTTTCTGTCTTCTACTATGAGATCTTGAATTCTCCGGACCGCGCTTGCAGTCTTGCAAAACAGGTAGGATAACAAAGCTTTGGAATTTTAGTTTACTCACTATATTCACGTTGGTCATCTAAAACATTTGAGAAGGGGAGCTTGGGGGTTTATACTTCTGAATTGTATTATCTTTGTTACTTGTGCTTTTCATTTTCCCAACCGTGTCATACATATTCGGATATAGGGATAAGGATAAACTACATTAGTAGTCACCCGACTATGGTTTTTTCTGTTTTAGTCACCTAATTTTGATAAGTTACAAAATGTTCACTCAACTATCTTGGATTTTTGGGTGTCTCCATTTTTACATTAGCCAACTGGTGATAAAAAAGACAAAATTGAATAGTTGGGTTACCAAAAAAGAAATTTACTAATAGTTGGGTGACTTCTACTTTAGTTTACCCTAGAGATAATGATCTTGCAAATATATGGAAAAACTTGCATATCATCGGAAACATACCCATATACGATACTTACCCAAGGAGTCCAAGTAAATATAAACCATTACAAATCTATATTTGCTCTTTATTTTTGTATTCAAATTCTATTTAGTCAACAATCTTTGTTTCTTTTCCTCAGGCTTTTGACGAAGCCATCTCGGAGCTTGATACTCTCGGAGAGGATTCATACAAAGACAGCACTCTGATAATGCAACTTCTTCGTGATAACCTTACTTTGTGGACCTCGGATATGCAGGTTAGAATGCGCACAGTTGGTTTTAACTTTTCTTATATCGAATTCTTTTATTAATGATTATTTATTTTTTTATCTATTTAGGAGGATGGAACGGAGGAAATCAAAGAAGCCTCCAAACCTGAGGATGAGAAACAACAGTAAAATCCGTAATCTTCGAGTTAGTATTTTACTTCTCTGGTTGTTTTTGTATGGAGAAGTTGATTGGTCCCACTATCCCTTCAGTTTGCCTTATATTTTTAAAAAAAAAAAACTTGAAAATACTGCTAAAAGTTTCTTGGTATTTCACTATATATATATTTAGTTGAAGCTTTCTAATTATAGTGGGGGCATTGTGCACTATTTTCCTAATTGTTTACTTCACAATAATGGAACTGATGATTTGAGATATTTTTCTAAGCTTAATGATTTTGATACTACTGTTGCTTGCATTGGATCGATCGCTTGGATGTTTGTGATTATTATTTTCAATTGAATGTTTGTTATCAAAGTCCTTTGCCTGGATCCAACACCTATCGGATCTTGTGGATGGAGAAAACAGTGCTGGTAGGACTCCAACCCTACTCCGAATTTAGTACAGATCCAATGTGACCATTGAATACAGAGTAGTCTCACATGTCTTTTCTTGGGGATGAATCCCAACTGCTTGGTCTTTCTATATTATTTTACTTGGCTTTGAGTACGAGTGTTGGATATGAGTATGTGATGGGTATAGGTATATTTAATATTTCCTATTGTTTTTCATGCATTTCGAGGATTCTTGGATAATCTTATTATCATACTTATGTCCGATTATGCAGAGGGAATCGGGGTTGGACACATCTATATATATAATGTGTTTGATTGGGTTATTCCCACGAGGTAATTGGATACTTAATTCAGTTGGCAAATAATTTAAACCTTATTTCAGTTACAAAGCTCTTTATTAAGAGTTAGATTGTATTTGACTCTTCTACTAAAAGCTTGACAAATTAAGTAGTGATTTTGTTAAATTTTTTATTCACTTTTACCAGTAAAAATAAATTATTATATGTCCAAGGTATATGTGGCTTGTCACATGTAACTGATTATTAGTTATTTTGTCAATAACGCTAGTTTTTAACAATAGAAATGGATAAAAGTTTTAATAGATTAATTTTTTTCTTTGTTCTAATGTACCAGGATTTTTTTTTTTAAAGATAGTAGCCCCCAAAATATTATTTCCTTTTTAGATTGTTTTTATTTTATTTTTATATTTTATATAAACTCTACTAAAATCAATTAATAAGTCTCCTTAAACTACCCCCCACTTATTCACAGAACTTCTGTTTATATAACGTCCAAGCCATACTTTAGTCCTGGTTGAAATTATGTTTAAGAGATTAAACTCCTGAATATGGATTAACTTTTAAGCATATAAAGAGTATTAGAAATTTCATCGAAATTTAGATACACAAATTTATAATATAAATGTGTGTCTACAAAAAACAATAAATAATAAAATATATGGTTTAAAATTAATTAATAATAATACATGAAATATGTACAGTATTAAAATAAAAATTATTAGATTAAATTGTTTAGATATGCAATTGATGGATATAATAAAGCGTGCATAATAAATTAAAATGTATAAAAATAAAATTTTAATTTAATGATAAATTAAAATTTTTACTAATGCAATTCGATTCAAATCTAAGTGCAAATATATGCAATTCAGTGTGGTTTGAGAACCATATGAGTTTATTTTAATAAAAAATAATTATTCTTCAAAACATATGTATATAATATTATTTTTACATTGCGGGTGTAACAAGTTTTAAAATTAAATTGTTTTTAGTAAAGATTTAATATTTTTTCTATAAAAAATTAGGTACTTTATTGTAAAATTTGGAGGGTTTTTTCCTTCACTTTTATTGAAAAATAAAACTGAAATTAATGCTAAAAATGAAAAAATAAAACTAAAAAGATAAAATGATGTTTCTAATCCAAATATTCATTGTAAAATTTCTAAGTTAATTTTCTTTCTAAAAAAATTAAAATTAATTTTTAAAAGAATAAAAAAAATTAAAAAAAGTAAAATGAGTGATAAAAAATTTTATTAAAATTGAGTGACAGAAATAAATGTATTTAACTGTGAGGGACTAAAATGATAAAAGCATATAATCGAAAAGAATAAATTGTAATTTTTTTATTTTTATGCCTAATATCAGAACTTATGAATCCAACTTTGAATTTACCTTTTTTTAACATTAAAATTTAAATGACAATAACACGCCTATACAGTTATTTATATCTCATCCAAGCCAACCATAAACCCCGGTTAATTGTCTGAAAAAGCTGTACTTTTTCGTCCACCCAAAAAAAAAACCCAGAGGCCACGAGCTTTGTCCTTTCCTTACCAAACAAATAGTTTCCCAAAAAAGAGAGAGGGAGAAACGGAAAAACCCTGGAGAGAGGAAAGACTGGTAGACATGGACGACGGCAACACCACCGAGGCGGAGCGATGGCTAACTATAGCGGCGAAGCTACTCGCTTCCGGCGACTTTCACGGCACCAGGACTTTCGCGATCCGAGCTCGAGAATCGGCACCTGTCCTCGCCGACCAAATCTTAGCTGTCACCGACACTCTCTTAACCGCTCAATCTAACCCTCGTGACTGGTACGGTATCCTCCAACTCGTTCCTTTAACTCAATCCATGGAAGTCGTGGAGAGTCAGTATAGGAAACTCGCGATTCTCTTGAACCCTGTGAAGAACACGTTGTCTTTTGCGGATCAAGCGTTTCGGTTCGTTTCTGAAGCTTGGAATGTGTTGTCGAATCCTTCTAATAAGCTCATTTACGATAATGAGTTGAGGTTTCTTCAGTTTGGTCATGTGAGTCAACTCGGTCAGCAACATTATCAACAAGAACAGCCACAAGTTCAGCAACCGCAACCGCAGACGCAGACGCTATTTATGCAGCAACCACCACCGCCAAAAGAAACGCAAACGCTATTTATGCAAACGCCGTTGAAAGAAACGCAAGCGCAAGTTACGCAATCACTGTTTGTGAGAAGCCCTAGAGATAGTAACAGTGATGGAAATGCTACATTAGAAGGAGGGGAGCAGTTGGGTTTAACTAATTATTCTTCTGAGTCAACTTGGACGAGGCAGATTAATCAGACTGGTTTAACTCAGCCGAGTCAGATTAACCAGACGGGATCTGTTGGTTCGAGCCAAATTAGTTGGCCGGAGCCAACACGGACTAGCCAGATTAATCAACCTGAGGCTGTTGGGGCAAACCAGATTAATCAGACTGAGCTGACTCGGATGGATCAGATTAATCACTCAGCAGCTCCTGCTCCTGCTCCTACTCCTACTCCTACTCCTACTACTCCTACTAAGGAGAATAGTCGGGTAGAGCCAACTGGTGCGAGTCAGGAAACCAATTCGGCTCAGGCTAGTCAAGCTACCGAGTTAGAGGGATCAACTTTCTGGACAGCTTGTCCGCACTGTTACTCTCGTTTTGAGTATCCGAAGATGTACGAGAATTGTACACTAAGGTGTCAGACTAAGGACTGCAGGAAAGCTTTCCATGCGGTTGTGATACCTTCTCCACCTGTTCAGACAGAGCCAACTGATGTGTCTCGGGCTAATCAAGCTATTGAGTCAGAGGAACCAACATTCTGGACGGCTTGTCCGTACTGTTACACACTCTGTGAATACCTGAAGCTGTACGAGGACTGTACGCTAAGGTGTCAAACTAAGAACTGTAGGAGAGCTTTCCATGCAGTTGTGATACCACCGCCACCGATGAACGGAAAGGACACATATATCTGCTCCTGGGGTTTTTTCCCTATAGGATTATCTCGTAATGGTAATTTCCCAAATTGGTCACCTATTTCGACCGTGTTTGCTTGCCCTGACAACAAGAATGCTGGAAAACAAATGAATACCAACAAGTCTTCTCCAAAGCTGTTTTATGATGAACAAGATGTATATGTAGAGATATCTGATTCGAGCATGAGTTCCGAGAATGAGGATGATGATGATGATTGGCGAAATGAAAAGAGGGAGAAAAAGGTGAACAATTCTAAAGGGAAAGGATCTAGGGGGAGATATGCAAAGAAACCACAGAGTGAGAGAGTGAAGCAGGGGGGTGATGACCAAGTTAGTGCGGATCATGGTGGGAATTCGAGTGGTGCGTCCATGGTGCCGGACAGTGTGTCAACTGCTGAATCAAGCAGAAGGAAGCAGATGAAAAGAGGAACGAAGGTTTTGGGGAAGTTGGATTTGAACGTAGAGTTTCGGAACGAGGCAGAAGAGCCGGTGGCAGGGAGGAGTAAGGGGAATGATGCTGGAAACGAGGAAGAGGATAACAATGAAGGGAATGGTTTTTTCGAGGGTCTAGATGAATTTTTCAGTAGTTTGCCTATACTCTCAGTTGTCGGGGATGATAAAGTTAAGGCTTCTGAGTGAAGTAAGATCGTTTTATCCCCGCACGGTTGTAGTCACTTTAATTTTATGCTTATTGTATTTTAATTATATGGAAGGTACTAAGGATCTCATTTCATAGTTCTTCCCTGACCTGAATTAGACTGTACATTTTGCATCATCATGTTTTGTCATTATTTTCCTGTTTGGTAAGATAGGTTAGAGAACTTACTGTACATACCATGAGACATTTTCCAGGTTGAAGATTGAATATTCTGTTTACCGTGATACTTGCAGAATCGCATGAATGGATGGTAAGTTCTCTGACTGTTCTTTTTCATTGAGTTGTTTAGGCTTGTTAATATATCTCTGGAGAAAGCTTCACTGGATTGTGGATTAATAGCAGAATAAAATTTGTCATTATGGATCATTATCGATTTAGTTATCGATGCTTATGTTTTCGGCATTATATGCTTATGTTTCCGTAAGTGGTTTTCGCCTACCAATCTAAAAGATGCAGAACTGTGCCCATCCTTTTACTTTGCATTTGTCATGAAAGCTTTAACTGCTGTGTGAGTCTTGCTCAGCGGCTTTGGGTTCTCTCACTCTCTTTTATCCAACTATTAGTTATTTACCTTGACCGGATACTTGGTACTGTTACTGACCCGGAATTAGTTTCGAAGCTGCAATTCTGCCCTTCTTGTCACTTCAAAAATGGCATTTCTTTAAGTTGTTTCCAGCTCTTATTGTATATTGCGAACTGAACCACCCAAACCTTATGAGAACAACGTCTAGTCCTTTAGGCCTTACGGTATGAAAGACCTTATTTATAGTCTACAATTCCTTTTGCAGGTTGAAAACATTTTAATCATCGGCAATCGCTCTGCTGTGGCGACACTGGCATCCAATACCCTCATGAGGATGCAAGACGAGGTAGATTCAAGGTTTTCTTTTTCTTTTTTCGGTTATCTATTTTTGGGTTTAGTGTGTCTGATCATGTGACTTGGTTCTTTTTGGTGAACGTCGAATATACGAGTGCTGGACATGAGCACTTTTTAACGACAAAATGAAAAGTCGAAATAACACAGTTGTTTTGAGTCCGGTTAAACTGCTTAGTCCAAGACAGTTCTGCTTTGAGCTAATTTCATGCCTGTTGTAAATGTTACATTTTTTCATGTGATGGCATCTTTGGCCCGAACCCTCAGGTATACGGTAGTCACATTCAAGGATGTTCGAACCAGATCGGATTGTTCGGGAGATCAAGGAAATCCAAAAGCATAAAAATGTTTTGAAAAATATTTATTTCAATTACAATTTAAAACAAAAGATTTCATTTCCAAAATGAAATAGTAAATATTAATATTATTTGGAATAAAAGATTAATTTGAGCACATTAATATTTTAAAATTTATAAATTATTTTAAACACCAAAGAGAACCAAAATGACCATATGATTACTTAAATGGTTATCGATTTTGGATTCAAACTCGGATGAATGCCGAATGTCGAATCTGAAATGATCGGATTTGAAAACCAAGTTAAAATGAAGCTTTCAAGTATATCCGAGACAGAAACGGCATCGTTTTCGAATCTGCAACTATAAGCATTATATTAAATGGCAGTGCAGAATATGGTGTTAAAAAAACTCAAATAAACAATATGATAAAGATTTACATAAGCACCACGAAACTATACATAAGTAATTTCGAAATACATACCGACTTCCGATCTCCGGGGCTGTGGCATTGGAAATCGGAATATGATTTATCGGGTGCATGATATGCCATTACAAATTGACAGCCAAATCACTAACAATACTAAACAAATAGCCACATCAATGGCGAGAACAATACGCACTTGGCGACACCATTTCTTACGCATGTTTTGAGATCCGGGTCTGATCCTTGTCGAACCCAAGTCCTTTTGTAATGTGATTGATGAACTTGCTCCGTTTTGGTTACTTGGATCTAATGTGGTTGAATCAGTTTTTACTCTATCTGTTGATTTCCGATGTTCTTCCAACTCGATGTCTCTCACTGCAACTATGTGATCCTTATTTTTCTTCTCTTGCTTGCTTGATTTTCCCAACAAAGGGGCTTTCGTGGAACTAGCAGCTTCAAGTTTGGCATTTTTATTGCTTGAAGATGGGGAGTGACTTGGATAATCCGATACTGGAACCTTGGTTTTCCAGTCATTGTCACTATGCGAAACTTGCTCTAAAGAAGTTATCAAGCGCTGAATAACTGGGACTAGTTGCTCTTCGACACCGATCGAACTCATACCTGAGAAACTACTTCTCGAACCTTTCCTAGCAAGGGTTTTAAATTCATCTCTCATGTGCTGTAGGAACCGAAGCACCCCATGGTTTTCGACAGCTTTATCGGCGATCGCGAAATAAACACACCCGTCTTCGAATAAAAACCCGAAAGTCCATTTACCTATAGTCTCGAAATACCATTTGTGGAACGACATAGTCCTTTCTAAACACAAGGCAGCCATATTTTCAATCTCATGATCTCCCCTACTATATTCATATAGAGTCCTGTTAGCCTTCGAAACACAACAATAATGAACCGTATTCTGAATTGATCCCATCACAGCAAGACCCGGAAAAAAACACTCAAACCTTCAGCTTCCTCCAAATCAAATAAGTATTCGATATCGAAATCCCAAAAAGTCGTCAACGGCAATCTAAACAAGATGAACAGAACTACAACACAATCAAAAAGGACTTGAACCTTTCAATTACTAACTCAAATGAGCTTTCAGTTTCAAACCCGAATGGAAAGGACTCGCACCTTTCGCTTACTAACTCAAATAAGCTTTTAGTTTCAAACCCAAATTTCATCAACAATCCAGATGAGGCAAAACAAGATGAACAAAGCTAAAACACGATCGAAAAAAGGACTTGAACCTTTCGACCACTAACTCAAACAAGCTTTTGATTTCAAACCCGAATTTCGTCAACAATCCAAGCAATCAAGATAAGGCAAACGAGATGAACAAAGCTCTCAAGCAAGGTTTTAAAACACAACGAAAAGGACTCGAACCTTTCAATTACTAACACGAAGAAACTCTCGATTTCAAACCCGAATTACGTCAACAATCTAAGCAATCAAGATGAGGCAAAACAAGAGATGAAATAAGAACTCAAGGAAGGAAATTAAGACCTGGAAGAACGCAATAAATTCCTCAGCAACAATGTCGAAAGCTTCGAAAAAATACCAACACAGATCTTCGGCAAAGTACTCAAATTCAAGAATGAAGTTCCTCATACCTGTAATTTTACAAAATATATACAAATCAGTCAATCACAAAATAATCAAATCATAATATCAAAGAAATTTCATGGATTGATAGATAAATTTCTAAAAAAAAAAACCCAACACTCCATAAACTCTCTTAGAAATTCAATTACTTAAACCAAAAAAGAAAAAAAATAAAAACCCAGAAATAACTATCAACCAAAATCAAAAGATCCACTTAAAAACCTTAACTTCAAGCATAATATAACAATTGAACTAAAAAAAAGTTTTGACCTTTTCACTCAATTATTATTATTTTTTGAAACAGATCGATTAAAGGGTTTTTTGTTTTCTGTTTTTTTTTGTTCATTTTAGTAATTTAAATCGTTATTTAATTACCTGTGAACGATAATGATCTTCAAAAATCTTTTTTTTTTGGGGGGGGGGGAATTGAAGCTTTACATGGAGAAATTAAGAACTGAGAGAAGACCAGAGTGCCTTTGAGGAGTTGATACTTGAAAGAGAATTTAAGTTATTGCTTTAAAATAAGAAAAAAAAAAACCCAAGTATTTTAAACTTGTACGAGTAAATAAGGGATAAATTAATGATTAGTCCCTAAATGTGATAATTTTTCACTTTGGTCATCGATTTTTTTTTTCATATTAGCCTTGGAGCTTGGTAGTTGTTGAGCGGAAATTGGCTCTTTTATTAAAAGAAAATTTTGAAGTGTCATCTTCTGAGTAGTCAACTCAAACTTCAAACAGTGGAGATATTATATTCGAGGTGCCTATGCTCGGTTTTAACCTTAGGGTTTTGTCTTTTGACTCCAAGAAGAACCCAAAGAGGTACATGGAGTTTATCAAGGAATCCCTAGGTACACCAAGAAAATGTTTTATCATTTGAGCCTTGGTGGAAGTCCAAGCCCTTAATGGGTCTTAAAAGGTTAGAACATTGCTAATATATTGGAGTTGCAAGACAAACCCCGAGACTAAAATCGAGTATAGACACAACAGATACAATACCTCTATTGTTCAATGTCTGGGTCGGTTGCTTAGAGGATGACACTTCAGAAATTTCTCCCAATAAGAGAATCGATTCCCCCTCAACAGTAGTCTCTTTTAATTTGACCCTTAAACTTGAGTTTCATTAGAGTGTCGTAACACTCTAATATATTATCACTTAAAAATTTATAATTTTTACATAATTTTTAGATTTTATATATAATTTTTTAAAAGTTTTAAGTAAATGTGTGATACATTGCACTTTAATAAAATCTAAGTTTAAGGATTATATTAAAAAAATTATCAAATTTTAAGATTAACTTAAAAAATAATTTAAAAATCAAATTAAAAAATATTACCAAATTTAGGGATGAATAAATAAAGTAATAGATTATAATTTGATTTATTTTATTTTTGTTTTACTGCTTCAAATAATGTCGTGTTGTACGTTATTTATGGCTTTTTAGAAAAAGAAAAAAATAAAAAGTAAAAAGAGAGGAGAGCCCGACGTCGTTTAGTTATGCTTAAAGATTAGGATGACGGTGACACGATATCTTTTTTTATTGGTCAAATGTTTCTATTAATCCTTGTATTATGCGTAAGTTATCAATTTGGTCATTTCTAACCCTTCTGCTGTTTCAAATTATGAAGTTTCAGTCCTAAACCAAACAATAGAAGTTAAATCCACTAAGTAAATTCCTGATATTAGTATCGTATTATAAGCAAGTTGTGGATTTAGTCTCTGTTTTCTAATTTGATAATTTTTAGCCTTTATATTTTTTGAGTTTTGAAATTTTAATTTGGTTTAATTCTGCTACTAGTCCCTGTACTTTGCAAAAGTTGTGAGCTTAGTCTTTATACCGTAATTTGATCAATTTTAGTCTCTGTACTTTTCAGATTGGTACATTTTAGTCGTACTTTTCAAATTTTGAAATTTTAGTATTGGCCCAAACAGAAGCAGTTAAATTTGTTTGATTAAATTCAATTAATAGTCTTGTATTATGTGTACTGTTGTAGATTTAGCCCATTTTCTCTAATTAGATCATTCTAAGTCCCCATTTTTTTCGAAATTTTAATTTTCTTTAATGAATAATATGTAAAAATAATAAGCTGGCATAACATTACATACATGATAATAAAGACTAATAGCAGAATTTAACATTTTAATTTTGATTCAAATGGTTGTATCCATTAACTAAAATGACATACCCCTTGCCTCCTGGAAAATAACAAAATTGCTTCTAAGGTCCTTAAAAAATATAAATTTAAATTAATATAATAATTGAATTGTCTTTTGATCCCTCTCAAATATTTATAATTTAATTTGAACCTCTTTAAAACTTTTTAGACATCTGTCATTACACATGATAATATATTTATCGCATGAGATTCTAAAAATAGCATAATTTAACTTAATAATTTTTAATAGCTACCATTTGGTTTATGGACTAAAATTTCAAAATTCAAAAAAAAATATAGCACTAAAAATATCAAATTAAAGTATAGTGACTAAATATGTAACTTACGAACAGCAGAGGGACTAATAGTAGAATTTGACCTATTTATCTCGGTCCTAAAAGATAAGCGTACGCATTGACCCAAATCCGGCGTCGTATTATTCACCTAACCCCCCCCCTTTTTTTATTTGCCCCTCGGGAAGTCTGAGTTTATTTAGGGATTTGAGATTATTGGGAAATCAATGGAAGCAGAGGTGATAAAAGCAGAGTTGGTATTGCCAACGCATATGAGTTTCAAGAGGATTCAAATGTATGAGAAATACCCAAAGGGCCAATCGAAAGTGAGATGGAAACAGCTCAAGCAAATCCTTCAAGCTGAAAATTGCCAGAATTACTCTCCTGATGAACCCAATTGTAAGCCTATTTCAATTTTTTTAGGGTTTCTTTTTTGTGTTCATTTGTGTTGATTTAAGTACATTGAATAGTTAACAATTGGATCAATCTACGGTTTTTTTTTCGGAAAAAGTTGGATTCTATTGTTAACTCAGTTATTTCTTTGAAATTATAATGAAATTCCGTAGTGGAAAACCTTGACATGATGTTATTTTGAGAGGAATTCCATGATTAGAAGCTTATGTTGCTGTTTTAGTATTTTTTTTTGCAAAGAATCCTGTAAAAGTACAGGGCTTGTACTTCGAATTACATTTTGCTCCTCTTCTCAAAAAATAGCAAATTAGTGGTTGAATGTTAGATCAAAGAGCGAATTCATCATTTTGTTAAAAATTTCGTTCATTTCTAATCTTAAAAACTGATCCTTGTACGTCGAAATGAGATGTACTAGGCAAGCTATGTGTGTAAATATTTGGTTATTCCGTCAATCATAAATTTTTAACAATAAAAATAGATAGAAAATTTTAATTGAAAGGACTAATTTTCTCTTTAATTTATCATATAAAGACTGATTTGCTCATTTTTTCAGTAAGGAGCAAAATGCTATCTAACTTCTAGTACTAGGGTTTCCATGGTACTTTTACCCAAAGAATTCGATGGCAAGGTTATTAATGATGAAACTATTTCCTTTGTGTAATTTGGATTTTTGCAGATGTTAATATCGAATCACCGCCTTCGATGCAACCGTGCAAAAGAATTTGTGATATAACGGGATTTGAGGTTTGTTTCAGAACATATGCTTTAAGCTTTGCTCCTACTATTCTTCGTTTTTTCTTGA
Source organism: Gossypium hirsutum (assembly GCF_007990345.1). Lineage (NCBI taxonomy): Eukaryota > Viridiplantae > Streptophyta > Magnoliopsida > Malvales > Malvaceae > Gossypium > Gossypium hirsutum. Next base: position 788,394 of record NC_053437.1, on the reverse strand, counting down.
AGTATTGGTGTCTGACACTTCTGTATGACATTTTCAAACACAGTATGGAGATATAACTTGTCGGGCATATATGTTTCGTAGATAAAGAATGCTTTAGTTAATAAAAGTGATAGTTACATTTATCCCATAGTTAATCCGATTGGTCTTGATGCACACATCAATGGTTTGGATTCATATATGAAACTTGTGATGTAAATGGAAAAATTCAATTTCCGGGAACAAAATAAAGAACAATAAACTTGTAATTTTGTGCAGGCACCGTACCACGATCCGAGGACGAATCTCCGCTATGCAAATGCCGATGTTTTCAAGCTTGTGAGATCTCTTCCCAATGAGTATGTGCAAAGGTATCTAGCTCTAAGGAAAGCGGCAGTGGTTTTGAGGTGAAGTTTGCAAACCTGGGGACAGACTCTGGTCTTGGATCGAACATTTAGTTTACAATTAGATCAGTCTTTACTTATATGAATCATCATAGAGATTCTCATGATGTTTAATCTACAATTAGATCACGTATTCTGTTCCGTTTTCATCCCCAGAAACCTCTGCAAAGCTGAAATTCGTTGGATAGTTTTAGGGTTAGTTGTAGCATAAGATAAACTGGTTAAAGCAGTATTGTTCTATGGCCTATGTGAAATGATATTTGCAATTCTCCAATCTGTTTTATGCGGATTTTGGTAATGAGAATTCCGATAATATTTGGATTCAAATATTACTGTTATTGTCCACAGTTGATTCGGATTGGAATGTGCAAGCATTTACTTATGTGGTTGATAGATCATTACGATATATATATTGACTTTGTAAAAGAAGCATCTCTATATACAGTCTACAACGGTGAAAGTACCATGGATGCCTTATACGAGTTGGATTGTATTTGGTCTTTTTTACTCAAAAAATGAGAAAATTTTTCCCTATACATTATATCAAAAAAGTAGATTGGTCCTTTGTTAAAAATTCTATCAATTTCTACCAACAGGAGGTATATGTGACACGTCATATGACACTTTGATTATTCTACTAATCACATTAGTTTTTAACAATACAAATGGATAGAATTTTTTTAATAAAAAAGATAAATTTTTTCTTTGATTTAATGTAAAGAGATTAATTTGCTCATTTTTTTGAATAGATTATACAAAATGTAATCTAACTCTTGGTACAATGGTTTCGAAGATACTTTTAGCAGTCTACAACTTGAAAAGCTGTACAGCAGACATCGAAAAAAAGCTAGTCATGGTGACTGGATTTACTTGTAAAGCATCTATATTTGAATGTTGTCTTTCTTGGAAGGATCCAACCAGACATAAAGCAGACGATAATGGTGAGAACAAAGCCAGTAGCAACACCGAATCCGAATTGTGGACCAAATACTGTCATTGCTTCACTTGGAGATTCATCAACAGGAGCCTGTTGAAGTGAGCATGGAATATAAGGTCCACCACAAAGGCCATTGTTCCTTTGAAAGCTTGAAGATGGGAAAGTCATGAACTGACCTCCCATGGGGATTTCCCCATAAAGTTCATTATGCCATACCGAACTTGGACAAAAAACTGAGCTGCACAAATGATTCTGGTACTTTCCAGATAATTTGTTACGAGATAAGTCCAGGGTTTCCAAGTTTTTCATCCCTGACAAAGACTCTGGGATCGAGCCTCTCAAGCGATTCTTGTTGAGGTTTAGAACATGAAGCCTTCTCAAGTTGCCAAAACTTGGCCAAATGGTTCCACTCATGTTGTAACTCAGGTCCAATGTTGGTAAGAAACTTATGATGTTATTGTAAAGAAAAGTTGCACCGTCTATACCGGTGCTGAACAAAGGGAATCCTAAAGAAGTCCCTAACAACGAAATGTCAATGTCGATGAGGGCCTGTAGTTGAGTTAACCCTTTTGGTATCTCACCTGTGAATGAATTGTTTGACAAATCCAGGTAAAACAGGTAATGGTTCCGGTCAGATGGTTCGTCAACAAGTCCAAGAATTGTAACCCGCCGCAGCCAAGCAACCATGGTGAGATCGATCCCCGCAGTTCACCGTAGGCAATGCTGAGTACCTTGAGGCTTCTGAATTGAAAATAAGCATCACCAGGAATCTGTTCGCCCTGAAAATTTTCAGGGAGCATCAAAACAGTCAAGTTTTTGAAGTGCTGCAGAATCTTAAGGGTGGATGAGAGGTTGACCAGGTTGGTCCTTGAGAGTGAAAGCACTGTGAGGGCATTGAGATTCTTGAAACTTTCAGGGATTTGACCATCAAGGTTGTTGTGGCCAAGGTTGGGTATGTTCAAGCTCGTGCAAGGGGAAAGGCTATGGAGGATTGAACCATAGAGCTTATTAGACCCAAGGTGAAGGGATCTGAGCTTGGTCATGGCTGTACAGTTGAGGTTAATTGGATCATTCAAGCTGTTGTTGTGGAGATCAAGGGTTGTAATTGAAGGTGAGTTGGGCAATGAGGTTGGCAAAGCTCCATTGAAGTTATTTGAACTTGCAGAGAATTTCTCAAGCTTTCCTAGGCTCCCAAACACATCTAGGAAAACCCCTGTAAATGAATTAGAAGAGATGTCTAATTCAACAAGGTTTGAAAGATGACCAATCCCATGATCCAATGTCCCTGAAAAGCTGTTGTTTTGAAGATGCAAAACTCTAAGATTTTGCATCATTTGGAAGATACCCCTTGGCAAACTCCTGAAATTGTTGCCATTGATCATGAGATATTGCAATAAAGTACAGTTTGACAGGCCTTGTTGAACTTCCCCAAAGAAGTTCATTGACATATCAAGAACCTCGATATTGGATGATGATGAGTTTTTGCAGAGATTTTCACCCATGGAACTGAACAAACCATTCTTCGAAACATTAATGTACCATATAGACGATGATAAAGGAAGCTCTTAAGGGATTCTATAAACGAACCTGTTGTCGCTTACGTCAAGGATTTCCAGTTTCTCAATGCAAAAAAGCTCGGTCGGAAGTGAACCATGAAGTGGTTATGAGAAAGGTTCAGGATTCTCAACTGGTTTAACCCTACAATGGAATCACAAATTGTTCCATAAAGATTCTTTTGACCAAGTTCCAAAGCCACCACCATTTTGCTCGTGGAATCGTTGCAGGCGTCCAAGTGCAGCAATCCGAAACAGAGTTGCTGTTGTTCCATCCAAGAACATTTGGTTCCAGGCAGCTTGAAAATCCATTCAAGGCCTTCAAATCATTGGGGTTACATGGTGTTTCTTGTGATTTCAAGACCCATAAACGGAAACTGAAGAACAATGATGAAATGTAGATCAAATAGAGATTTGGGGAAGACACGGTGTACTTTTCTGCAAATGGCTCAGTTCAAGTTTTAATGACAGAATCATTGTTTGTTTTGTTATTCGAATTATGGATCCAATTTTCCTTGAATAAAGGATCGTTGACTTAATAATCAAAAGGCCGGCATCATTTGTTTCGTTGGATCATCGTGGTTTCTTACCATATGAGATATTTATCACAAGCATACAAATCTAAGTGTACTATATGAGATACCTATCACAGGCATACAAATCTAAGTGTACTATATAATATATTTATGTTTTAGTCATTTAATTTTAAAAAATTATAAAATGGTCACTGATTATTTGAAACTTTTCATTTAAATTATTAGACTTTTAAAATCAATGTTATACGGTTTCTCTATTTGCATTGTTTGTACTAATCAATGTTTTCCTCATTCTCCATGGTTTAGTTTTTTGCATGAAAGAACTTTCAACATTACAAATTTACGGGCTAAAATCTAAACAGCTTTCTTTTCCTATCTTTAATACTGATCATTAGATCGACTTAGATATAAAGTAAATTTTTTTACTCACTCAAATCATCATTTAGAGCTCGCTAGCCAAACTTTCTTTTTAAACAAATAACTTAACAGCTCAATAAATTAAAATATAACCTTCAAATAAATTAATAATTTAAATGAAAACTTTTAAATAATTCAATAAAAATTTTGCAACTTTCTAAACTTATCGATCAAAACATATAACCTTGATATAATTTACCCGAATTGTAATTATTTGTATAATTAAATAATATTCATATTATATGGGATTTTTATTATCTTGTGTAGAATACAGAGTATACAAGTACAAGATTTGTAATAATTTATATCAGAATAAGTTATAAGTTTACTCGTGTATAATTTAAATTACATTATGATTATCGAATTTTAAAAAATCTAACATATGATCATTAAATAAATGATTTGTTCCATTTTTATCATTAAGTCTCACATGGCACCATTTAATGCGCATGTGGAAAGTACGTATATATAATCCAACACAAATATTAAACACAGATAATATGATACCAAAAAGAAAAAAAAATCAGACCAAGAATGTAAAGTATGTGCTTCCTACAGATATTGTTTAGAACATAGTAATTTGACAGAATAATTTACCTTTCTTCCGGTTTGACTGTCTTGGTGAAATCCCGAAACTTGATCGTTGATGCCGTGGTAATAAGATGTCCATGCTGCAATACCGAAATCTCAATGCAGGCAAAAGAAGAATGTCACAAGCGAATGTAATAACAAACAATCCTAACCCACCTATGTTACTCTGATTCTTCAGTTTCGTATCCGATACATATTCGAATACAGGAATGGATACGTACAAAGCTTTAGAAAAAAAAATTAAGTATACCGTACCAGAGATTAGAACCCCATATTTCCAATACAACCAGTGTCATTCCAAGCAATCAATAATGACCATAAAAGGCAACAAATACTGATAGTTACAAAAAAATACCCTAAAAGCAATGAATCCTCTCCAAACAAGAAGGAATTTGCCAACTCTGACATTCTTTGAAACAAATCTAATAGGTATAGTGGGATCAGTTGAAAAAAAAAGGAAGAAAAAGAAACACCAATCTACCGGTGATCATGCCTCATAGAATTACGTTTAGAAACCTGAGTTTACTTTTTAACCAATTCAACCAATTTCAACACTAAAGAAGGAGACAAACTGTTTTCCAGAAAAAAAACATATACGGTAACAAATTTAACAAGTTCCAACTCACCAGCACAAGTTCCTAGTTTCTGATGTGCCTTGATCAAACGGCTACAGTCTCTTCCATTTCTGTCCTTTAACAGCAGTCGTTGATTTAAAAAAGATCCTTCAGAATCCCACAATAATAAGATCTCACCTTAGACATTACTCAAGAAAACAACTTACTGTTATACGAAAAATAAACTCATACTCCACACCATCCATAAACATCAAATTAGAAACCATAACATCTTTTTAGTTCCAAAAACTCGTACCATAATTTGGTTCTCATCAGCAAAAACAACATAACATTAAATAAAACTCAATCAAAATCATAAATTGCCTCACCTCAAATTAATCATGATTCATGATAAACCCGATAGCAAAGAGAACAGATTATATATAATAAAGAAGCTTTTACTATGGAATGGAAAATAAACTACGGCATGACCAAATAATAAAACCACGAAACAAGCAAAAGTAGCAATTCAAAATGCAATACCAGATCGAAATAGACAGAATATCAGTGAATATAAAAACCTGAAGTAAAACCCTTGCTATACAACAATAACCATAACATATTTTTAATTGCTACAATAAAGTAGCTTTTTACTATGGTATGGAAAATAAACTACGGCACAACCCCGAATAATAAAGCCACAATGAAAGCAAAAATGGCAATTCAAATTGCAATACCGGCCCAAAATTGACAGAATATCAGTGAAAATAAAAACCTGAAGTAAAACCCTTGCTATACAACAATAATCCTAACATCTTTTAATTCCAAAAAACTCGTACCATAACTCATTATCAACACACACCATATAAACAAAATCATAAAAAACGGACTATATACAACAAAGAAGCTTTGACTACAATTGAAACCCCTAAACCAGTAAAATATAGCAATTCAAATTACAGTACAAGACTGAAACAAACAGAAAAGCAGTAAACATGATAACCTGAAGCAATTTAGGAGTATTTCTCATCCATGGCCTCTAATGTCCATCAAGTTTTCAATAGCCAATTATTTACTACAATTAGCAGAAAGACCAATATTAAACTTGGTCATTACTCATTACTCCCTTACTTCAGTCTATGTTTCTTTGCATTTCTCCCCCATAGATCCTTTACCCTCAGCATTCTCCGCCTTCTTTTTTTTGTCGTTCTTTCATTTTTCTGGTCATTCATCATTATCCTCAGAACCCATACTCGGATCAGAAATCTCAACATATACATCATTTTCATCATAAAACACTCTTGGAGCAGATTTTTTGGGGTTCTTTTGTTTTCCTTCATCCTTGTTGTTAGAGCAAGTAAACACGGAGGAAATTGGTGACCAACTGGGAAATTTACGGCCCATATTCTTACCATTCCCGGAAAATCCTAAGGGATAAAACCCCCAACAGCAGAAATATGTGTCATTTCCGTTGAATGGCGGCGAAGGTATCACCATAGCATGGAAAGCTCTCCGGCAGCTCTTAGTCTGACACCTAAGTGTACAATCCTTGTACGCATTTGGATACTCGTAGAGAACGTAACAGTACGGACATGCCGTCCAGAAAGCCGGTCCTTCCGACTCAGTAGCTTGATTAGGACGAGCCGAATTTGTTTTCTGAGTCACACTAGTTGGTGTCCAGAAAGCCGGTCCCTCTGACTCAATAGCTTCATTAGGACGAGTCGAATTTGTTTTCTGAGTCACACTAGTTGGCGTCCAGAATGCCGGTCCCTCTGACTCAGTAGCTTCATTAGGACGAGTTAAATTGGTTTTCTGAGTCACACTAGTTGGCTCTGCCCGACTACGCTCCGTAGTAGAAGTAGGAGGAGAAGGATTAGGAGGAGGAGAAGGAGATGCTGTGTTATTGATCTGACCCGTCCGAGTCGGCTGAGTCAGATTAAACTGACTAGAGCTAGATGTTCCTGGCTGATTAACCTGGCTCGCCCGAATAGGCTCAGGCCGATTAATCTGGCTAGGCCGTATAGGCTCCGGCCAACAAATATGGCTCGAACCAACTGATCCTGTCTGATTAACCTGACTCGGCTCAGCTAAACCTAACTGATAAATCTGCCTCGTCCAAGCTGACTCAGCCGGCCGAGTTGACTCAGGTAGAGTATTACTTAAACCCAGCTGTCTTCCTCCTTCTAATTCCGCGTTTCCATCTTTATTATTACTCCTAGGACTTCTCACAAATAGTGACTGCGTAACTTGCGTTTGCGTTTCCTTCTGCGGCGTTTGCATAAACAGCGTTTGCGTTTCTTTAGGCGGTGGAGGAGGTTGCGGTTGCATGAACAGCATCTGCGTTTGCGGTTGCTGTTGCTGTTGAAGCTCTGGTTGATGATGGTAATGCTGCTGATTGAACTGGCCGAGTTGATTCATCTGACTCACCGGACCAAACTGAAGAAATCTCAACTCATTATCATAAATAAGCTTCTTAGAAGGATTAGACAACACATTCCAAGCTTCAGAAACTAATCGAAACGCCTGATCTGCAAACGAAAGCGTATTCTCCGCAGGATTCAAAAGAATAGCGAGTTTCCTATACTGACTCGCCACTACTTCCATGGACTGAGTTAAAGGAATGAGTTGAAGAATCCCGTACCAGTCATGAGGATTGGCTTGTGCGGCTAAGAGAATATCTGTCACGGCGAGGATTTGATCGGCGAGGACAGGAGCCGATTCTCGAGCTCGGATTGCGAAAGTCCTTGTCCCGTGAAAGTCACGTGACGCGAGTAGCTTCTCCGCTATGGTCAGCCACCGCTCCGCCTCCGTAGAGTTGCTGCCGTCCATTTCTCCGTCTTTCTCTCTCTAGGGTTTTCCCTCCCTTTTTTTTCTCTCTCTTGCTTTTTTCTGTTTGTGTGCGGGCCGGGAAATTATTTGCTTGGTGACGGAATGAACCAGACGAAAGTGGCAACTCTTTTTATTGGGTGGACGGAAAAGGACGGTTTTTCAGTTAAATTACAGCTGGTTTCCGTTAGTCTGTATGGGGATATCAAATGTTATTGTGCGTATTATTGTCATTTAAGATTCAAAAGAAACTGTTAACTACATTATATCTCGACTAAATCAAGAGTCGGGTTGAGCCAAGTGACATAACTCTTCAAGTTCTATTTTTTGTTGGAATCGAATTATATTGATCAATCAAACAAGAACTAATAAATGAGTGGCATAACTCTTCAAGTTCTATTTTTCATAGTCGTTGGAATCGACTTGGATTGATCGATTAAACAAGAACTAATCGATATATGAATCCAAATAAAATGGTTGAACTGATTGAGTCGGGAACTAGTCAAATTACAATTAATTTTCATTAGTTTGTATGGGGATATCCAATGTTGTTGTGGGCATTATTGTCAATTAAGATTCAAAAGAAAGTAGAGGTGTTTATGTTAGTGCAATTTTTTTTTTCGGTACCCAATAGTTACATCGGACATCGATTAAATCGAAAGTCAAATCGAACCTTAGACCTACTTAAAACCTTTTATACCACTCGATGTGTAACATTATTCTATTATGTACTCAATTGGTAGCAAAGGCTGAAACTTCGGACCTTGAATATTTGAATTTAAGTTTCACCATTAATTATAATTAATTATAATGTGTGGGTTTCATTCTGGTTTTTATACCCGCAATGTTAAATTATAATTATCATGTTTGGTGAAAGTATTTAGTAGATTGCTTTATTGTACCTTGTCAAATTAGTCTTCTTGTTAAGTTTATTATAATGTCATTTTTTAGATACATTGCTATCAAATGTGTATTTATTTTTAATTTCAAAATGCTACATATTTAACAGTTGGATTTGAATTTTAAAATCTAAAAATTAAAAAAAAAACTAAATTAGATATTTAACCAAATAAAGGAATATTAGTGACCGGGGACGCATCCATGGTGAAGGGCGACACTTAATATATACTCAAATATGAACATGTAAATATGATCTTCAAATATATAAATATAAAAAACATTGAACAGACACTCAAACTCGAGTTTGAGCGACCATTAAATCATTAGTATGTTGGTCAGATGTCAAACAACCATTTCGGATACATACTCATATATAAATATTATAATAAATTTTATTATTATTATTATTATAAATAATAAAACAAACATTCGAGCCGATCAAACCTAAACCGGACTTAGATAAGAACAAATCCAAAAAGGTTTTAAAAAAATCCAAACCATGACTCAATCCAATCCATAAACACAACTTGGCAACACAATTTGAAGGAAATTTTCATAAAATGTGGAAAAAAAGCCTCTACTCTCTATTGAAAAGTTTGAAGGTTTTAACAACACAATTTGAAGGAAATTTTGACACCTTTAATGGGTGATGGAAAAAATTCAGTACTTTTTTAGGTTATCAACAACCATTCATCATCTAACAGATGTACCGAAACAAACATGAATGAATGATCATTTTCCGACAAACTCTAGTGACGGTGATGGTAAGCAATGATCTTGATACAATACAACAATGCTGAGAGCAAAGATATGGTGGTGGGCACAAACCTGCCGGGGAAGGATCATCATCTTCGTAGTAGTAGTAGTGCCAAAATAATAAGCTGAAGAAACCGGAGATAGGTATGGTGCATGAAAAGAAATCAAGATTTGGCATCTTGGGGCTTGCCGGTTATTCGGATTCTCAACTTTCTGTCGTGGTTTAACACGGCGCTTACACCCTCAACTACTAAGACAATCTGCAAAATAAGGTCAAAGTAAGGGGCATAATCATGTCTTCATATCCTCGAAAACAAAAACTCTCCAACTACCATGGAGGTCCTTGTACTAGAAATCAAATTGCATTGTCCCTTTGACTTAAAAAATAGACAAATTAATCCTTGTACGTTAGACAAAAGAGCAAATTGATCATTTCTATTGAAGTTTTCATCCATTTCTATAATTAAAAATTAACATGGCTAACAGAAAAACTAGACAATTACACTGACATGCCACATGTACCTCATTCTAACCTAGCCCAATTTTTAATGGTAAAAATGGACAAAATTTTTAACAAAGAATCAGTTTGCTCTTTGATCTAAGATACAGAGATTAATTTGCTCATTTTTTGAGTACATGGAGCAAAATGCAATCTGACTTCTAATACAAAGACCTCCATGATACTTTTATCGACTAAATTACAATTTCGAATGCCATTTGGGATATCGTCCATAAATAACAAGAAAGCTAATTTGTTGACATTGGAATTTCATTTTCAACAACTGATAGCAAGTTACAGATAAAAAAACAATGAATCAAAAATAGAAGTAACTCACCTGCAAGCAAGCATAAACCATAGCTGTCGTGAAGTAGAAGTTTGCATTGCCTGTGCCCTGTAAATTTCAGTACGTCAATAGCAGTCCTAAGCTACATTGGTCAGACTTGTGTGAGCGTTGGATAAGGGTATGTGTCCTATGTGTATTTTCATTTGGAGAGCCTTTGGAGGGTCATATCCCATACCCATGTCCGAGAATATGTCAAGCACGGATTTCAAACATGGGTACTTAACGAAAAATGAAGAGTCGGAGCAACATAGATATTAAAGAATTAAGAAGAGATGTACCCTCCATATCCATAGGTTGTGCATGACAGGGCTAAGAAGAGAAACCCCGACATATCCACAGAAGAGGAAGAGAGAGAATTGCATATCTGTAAGGAAGAGATAAGGCTTAAAATACGAAACAATGATAATTTTCATTCAATATCGGAAAAGATTCTATTAACTTGCCTGCTAATTCGTTAACAAACCAACCCAACAAACCCAAGTACAGCGCTGAATCTCCAACCTAATTGATATTAAAGCACAAAAGGTTAGGGAATAACCAATCTGGTTTGTCATATTAAATAAACCAAGTTCTCATGAATAGGAAAAATAACGTTCCAGAAAGAAAATGACACTGTACAAGCCACAATCTCGCCACAGTTACTTACTACATGCATAGGTGATGCAATGTGAACCAAGACGAGCAATATTTAGATCTCATCTCAAGTAAACTTACATCATTGAAGCTAGTGCATTCAAACTAGAATATAATGTCAATAAAGTATGGCAACATTCGACCAACATTGAAGGATGCTTTTGGTTTTGGATATTTAAATAATATTCATGCTCAAGGAGGGTGGCACAGGCAGTCATGTTTCCATATCTGACATTGCCAATTAAGGCATGAGTGACATATTTACTCACTCAATGTGGATTTTATCCAAGATACTATCTGCTACAGCAATCATCATTTAACCAAGTGCATTACAAGCATCTAGAAAAAAAAATAAGTGCACTTCATCATCTACCCTAATTCGAGGAACTACTTTATTGCACCAACTATATTATTATTTAGCTCATGTCGCATGTATGGGTAGTACATAACTAAAATCACAAGTTGATGGTGTTGCATGTTAAAATTTCATAAAATAGTTATGAAGAAAAAAGGTAAAAGTAGAACAGCCAAAAAGATACACTGAGAACTTACTGATGGATAGGACTTGAGCATGGAACATATGGCAACGTATACAAAAGCCAAGTAGCAGGGCCGGTGTCGAAGCCGAATTGCTAATGGCAATATCATAAATAAAATATTGACATGGAAAACTATCAAAAAGAAGTTCCTGAAAAATTCAAAAACTTCGGCAAAGAAGTACCTGCCACAACATATCAGGGACATGAGACTGTAAGTTGTGATCAACTTAAGCTGTGTATCCCAAAGATAAATTTGAACTCACCATAAGACACCGATATTTGGAGATAAATCTTCCACGGTGAGGATGAATCCATATGTACTACAAAACCAGCCACACATAATGAACAGTCAATTTTTTATACGGCAATCTAGTTTGAGTTATAAGCAATAAAATGTCAAATGACATAATTTGTACCTTTTAAACATCTCCCATAGACCACCAAACTGTTTCAAAGAAATGCCACACAGAACCAACACATAGACTGACCACAGAAAAGCCCAAAATGCAAAATGAATGATTGGTCCCCATGAGAAACCAGGAGGGAGCTTCGACTGATTCAACACTTCTTTTTGTTGGTGCCTTTGCAGAAACAATTTCCTAGGAGGAGAATCTGGACCACATCCTAATAAAAAGATCACCTGTGAGAAAACTGAACAATGAATATATGTCTTGGAGATTTTGTTATGTTGAGGAAGCTGAACAAAGAAATTTGAAAACTATCTCATGCATGTTAAGCAATTCTATGGATACAGATAGGTATAACAAAAAGAAAGATGTACCGGAATTATCAGAATAGCAGGATAAAGAGACAAATGAGTTGCAATGACCCACCCAAAAGCCGCCAAGGGAATAAGTCCTGCAATCCATAAAAAGCATTATTTAGTACCAAAATATGCAAGAAGAGTACAAAATACACACTAAATCCATATGTACGTTAATAGTTGCTAATCCCAACTCATAATTTCACAGAAAAATTTCAACAAATGATGATCCAAAAGTAACCACGTGTAATAATTTCCATTTATAGCGACATTAAAACGTAGCAGCACACACATAAACACTGTTTCAACAAATAGATACAGGCTGGAAACATCTCCAAAACAAACGAAATGTTGCCCAGGCTTGACTCTGTCCCTCAAGTAACATTTAACATTGAGCTGCATCTCAACCCTGCCACTTATGTGCATTTTTGGTTACCCTTAATTAAAATGAACAGTTGATTATTTGAAACACTTATTGTGAAAGTAGGTTATCATAAAAAATGTAAATTTGTATGATGTTTATCTACTCCATATGCTAAAAATTTTGAGGATGCTTGCGTCAGACACTCCAAATGCATGTAGATACTTGATATCCATGCCATTTTTAACTCGAGATTAAAGGTTGTGATTAACAAATCAGGTAGCATAAGGATATGAGATGGGAACAATGAACAGAAGTTGTAGCAGAAACAGATATAAAGGGTTTTAACCACCATAAGAATGAACTCTCAATCCATTGGTTTACAAGCATCCAAGAGATTAGCAGATATGAATTTATTTCTCAAGAACAAAGTGACAAATTCAACGAAGAAACAGAAGAGGAAATCAAAACAAAGTAGAATAGTGTTCAAAGAAAACACACCCATACACATACACATAGAAGCACAGTAATCAACTATCAGGAAGGACATTGCGGCCTTTTAGAAATCTCTTACGTGAACATGCTCCATAAAGGCACAGAATAACAGCCATATTTTCAATTGGTGATGTCGACAAGCCCACACATGCAACTATCGTGAAAGGATTACATAAGTAGATAAGAGCGGCAATATCTCCCGAAAAGAGGAACTCTGGTTGAAAAACAATAACTAAGTTCATCAGCTTCAGACAAGAAAAAAAAGAGAGGAAGTAAACATACATTTAACTATAATTTTCACATACTGAAGAATTTACCTGAAACATCTATTTGTTTAACAAGGTCTAATGATTCCAAACCACGAAGATAAGCGAGCCGAAGGTTTTGCCCAGTAGCACGAATAAGCATTGCACTAACAACATCTGCAATCACAGAAACCAAACTGTATCCAAAAATGTGTAGGTATTAACTACCTGAGCAAACAAATACACAATTTTTATTAAGAAACAACAATGGCCATACTCCAAAAGTCTAAAGAATTTATCAACATTTTGCCTTAAAACACATCAAAATTATCACTAATGCAAATAACAGAAAAGGTTTTACCTGTACAAAAGATGATTTGGCTGTCCTTCAATTCTGAACCACCCAAAAAAAAAACCCAAATTACTAAAATCAATAAGAACTGTAAATTTAAAAAAAAAAAGATTAGAGTCAGACAATAAGCTGAATGGCACCTCTTAACGGTGAGAGGACCAAGAAGAGACAATAACAAAGGTGAACCATGGTACATAGATCCTGAAAAACATAAAACCAAAAAAAAAAAATCAAGTACATTTCTAATTTTTTATCGAATTAATATGAAAATGTTGAACAAACCTGCATAAGAAGACATAGACGACTGCTTTAACCAGTAACCTTCAGCCACTGCACCCAAAAAATTCAAAATAAAGGGGGGAAATTAAGCTAAAAAGAAGAGGGAATTTGATTTTTTTTATAGTGAATGAGAAAAGAAAAAAAGAGGATGATTACGGCGGCGGAAGCTGGTGAGCGGAGTGGAAACTTCGGGACGAGAAGATAGATTGAGGTTTTTGGGGAAGTAAATTAGAATCAATCTGAAGATGATCGAAGCTATCACCCAATTCCAAAACGAAAACGATCGTATTTTCTTCTTCAGTTTTTCCATTTTTTTTTTTGCTTTATGATTGATTGAATTGATTTCAGAGTGAAGAGAGAACTGGGCTCGATGCTCGAAGATGAAGATCACGACACACACAAAAAAGGGGTAACTGGGAATTTGCCGGATCTCAGTGAAAACGTGGTTTAGAACGACGACGCCGCCGTAGCAGATTTGAGTTTTTTGAAAGGTTTTTGATCTTTGGGTTATAACCTATATGAAAATTTTGGGTCAATAAAACATGGCCCAAATTCTTTACTATTCAAATGGAATTAGATCCGCCATTGATTTCTTCCTTAATTTTCATTTCAATGCACTGAAATTAAATAATAATAATAAAGTAAATTTATCATAGAGTCCTTGTATTATTAGTTGGATTGAATTTTGTCTCCCCTACAAAAAGTATAGGCAATTTTCATATATATGCTAGATCAAAGAATAAACGGGTCATCAACAATTCTATCCATTTTTATTATTAAATATTGATCTTTATATGTTAAGATGAGGTATATACAGAATACCTTCAAGGGCATAACCAAATAGGCACGCAAGGGCTTTGGTCCCTTCTTGGCTAAATGGAAAAATTATTTTATAACCCTTTCTAAAATTAAAAATTTCAATTTAATCTTTTTCTTAACCTTTGATGAAATAGAACTTTTAAAATTTTAGCCCTTCTAAAAATTTAATAATTTAATTTAAGCATTTTAATACAAGATTTTTAGCTTCCCCTCCCTCAAATTATATCATCTTGGCTCTACCTCCCTTAAACCAAATTTCTAATCTCGTGCATGCCATGTAAAATTATCTAATTATTTTGTCAACCATATCAATTTTTAATAGTAGAAATAAAATATTTTTATTAAAAAAGACTACTTTGCTCTTTAGTACATAGACTTCCACGATATTTTTATTAAAAATTAACTTTTGTATAAGAAATTATACATATGAGTATAAGTGTGACCATCAATTAGATTTTTATTTGCTTTTCGTTACGAAAGTTGAATTTGTTTATTTGTTCTTTACTTGAATATATTATTTAAATTGAATAATAATAAATATTTATGAAAAGTGAGTCAAACCTTGAGAATCAAAGGCCTCATGGGCGCAATCACATTTATAATTATAATCATTGTCCAATAGGTCATATGTAATAACAAGCTTGACCAATTAATTATTGAACCATAATACCACGAGGTTGATGCTTTTAAGCACTTTGAGTCTTATAAATGGAAACACAATTTTACCAAATAATAAAACAACACTTCACATTTGACTAGTGAATTAATACAAACCCATTAGATTGAATCCAGAAGACCAAATCACTTGTAACATGAAAATCCATATCAGTAAAACATAGGAAAGTTGCATATATACAAAACAAAAGCTAGGCTTGTATATATCATGTCCCATCGCCAGCTGAGAATCCGAATCAAGCACAAAAAGGCAAGCAAATTAAAACATACTCCAACAACCTCATTCCACCTCAAACTCAACTTTGAATCCTAAATTTCTCAACTCTGAGTCATAAAGTTTCAAGCCAGCCAAACCCAACTCATACCAAGCTTTGAAGAACAAACCCTGGTTTCCATTCTCTAAGATGCTTGAATTCAACTCCATCAAACCCTAATTCTCGATTACTTGGATTCAAATGCAAAATCCATGTTACTCAGATTCATGTGCAAAAGTCAAGGACTACGTCTAACACAAGCACAAATCCGTTCCCTACTAAACATTTTCAGCTATTCAAATACATTATCCTAAACCTACATCCATCCAAATACATGCATAAGCACCAAGTTTCTTAAGATTAAAAGAAAAAATAAGAGTCGAAATAAAATTAAATACAACCAGTATCAAATCTATAAAACAATTGCATTTAAGCCGATTGACATAGTCATAGATCACGACTGCTACCCAAAGAATCAATCAAGAAGCAAAATATTTAAAATTGTAAATGCCTCTATTGATGCTGAAAGATCTCAAGTTTTAGGGTTTTAAGCATACGAAGTACTTTATAATTCCCCCCCCTAACTATATTTTTAGCTACAAAAATATCTTTCTTCTACCAAATTTTTTCACTAGATTTTGCCAAAAAAACCCACAAATTCAATCATTCATTTTCTAGCAATGATGACCCCCATTTTCCATTTCCATCAGTTTCTTTCCTCTAAAGGGAGCAACAACCATTACAACTCACACAATACACTTAAAAAACAACCCACCCTGTACATCAACAAAAGATAAAAAGAAGAAAAAAGGTTCATACATTCAACATTTAATACACTGAAAATCCACATCTAAACTTTTTTTAATTTGTTAGCAATGTTAGTAAATCTACCTCATCTATAATCTCCACTTGGATTTCCCCTCAAAATCTCAGCTGTCAAGCTTCGAAACATGTAACTCATGCCTTTATGACCGAGCATCATCAGCATCAGAATCACTTCCCGAAGAACTCCCAGAATCGGAACCTGCAATAACAACAATCAATCTCTTGTGCAATTTCGGCCCATCATTCCAAAAATATGGAATTGAGTTGGGTAATCATACCGCTTGACGACGATGAACCACTGCTTGAACTGCTGGAGCTGCTTGAACTGCTACTGGCACGGTCATTATCTTTCTCGATCTCCACAGGTGGAAAACTGCTCATTGGCATTTCATCCCCGATGTCAACATCTTCATCGCCGGCATCACCTTTCTTCGGCTTCTTCATATCCATTGCAACATCCATCTTCTCCACAGTTGTTTCTCTCTGTAATTTCCATCATTCTCTAATTAATTTAAAAATACAAATCATCAAATTCATATAAAACAATCACAATATGGTTAGCGCTTACCCTATTGCTGTCATTAGATGCAACATTGTTCGCCATCAAAGCTTGTCGCTTGATCTTGCTGACCATCTTCTTATAATTAGTGACGAACCGATCCAACTCCCACAGTGTCTCCGTATCCATTGCCTCGATATCGAGCTCAATCTCATCCCCATCTTGCCTCAAATGCCCGTTCCTTTTCCTTATAATATGAACAACATTATCCATCTTCTCCTGTGGTAAGCTCTGCAATCCAATCCCCAACTTTTGCTTCTCCTCCATTGTCATTTCCCTCTTGTTTGGATCCTTAGCTTTCGGCTTTGGCAGCTTCACTGGCTTAACCGGTGGAGGCCTCACCGGAGAAGCCATCCTTTCTGGCGGCTGCAACTGCATCTGCGATGGTGGTGCATTCTGGTTCGACACAGAGCCCGAAACCCCTCCAATTTTATCAGATCTTGACGCAATGTTAATGGAATCTTCCTTATCAATTTCCCAATCTTTCTTCATTCTCTCAGCTTCCCCGTGATCCCAAGAACTTGCTTGTAACTCTTCCTCGTAATAATTCATTTCTTGTGGATCTTCTTGCTCTTCCAATTTCAAACCCAAAGGGCGGAACAATTCCTCGAATCTCGCAAGAAGCTGCTCAGCCAACGCATAAACCTCATGCCCTTTTGGATTATACAACATGGCATTATTGAAAGTCAGCCTTACATCAGCTGCGAAATCTAATGGAGACCCATAAAAGTTCTTCGTCAGCCTCGATTTAACAGTGCCCAGATCCATGGGGTTCTTGATTATAGCATAATAATCATGAAGCCCCAACCCAACGACATCCACCGGTGAATTGAAGATATACCCATGCTTGTGCTTCATCAATTTGCTCAAGATTTGAGAACAATTCTTCATCAAATGAGCCCTAGAAGCTTTCCCGTTCTCTTGAGGGTTCAATCTCTTCAATTCTTTGCTGAGATTTGGAGGCAAAGGCCGTTTGTTGCCAGAAATGTTCTTTTTGGGCAAGGGTTTCTTCGTGGAGCTGAATCTAGCGTGAAAATCATTTGATTGGATTCGATTCTTAAATTCACGAATCTGCTCCAACTCGGAAATCAACCGATTCTTCAGATCAATCAACTCCTTCCTCGTAAATGAGCTGATGGGGAAGCTAACATAAGCGCCGGAGCTGAAATCGTTTATTTTCCGATTAATCGACGACGCATCATCAGAAGCCGCGGATTGAGTCACGGCAGGGGGGTCATCAACGACATGGCCTCCAACGTCATCAAGTTGCGCGAATTGACGGTAGATATGACGTTTCTTGTTGAATTTAGGGTTAGGGTTTGGTTTTTTCGCTGTAAAGGGAGCTTTGCCCATGAAATCGACAACACTGTTCTTCGGCTGTGGTGGCCAATTTGACTCACTTCGATTCGCCAACACTGCCAACGCCATTAAATTCCCGAGAGCCGGTAGGGTTCCGGCGAGGGTTTCCCAATTGGGACCCGAAAACTAGAAACATGAAATCGATCAAGCGCGGCCTCCACGTGCCGATTAACCAATGCAACCAAGAATTCAACAAAGGGAAAAAAATTCAAAAATTTAATTTCTTTTCTTTTAATAATCTAAAAGTAAAAAGATTAGGGTTTCGGATCTAACCCCTTTCGAATCGATAGAGCGAGGAACAATCGAAGGATAGGGTCGCTTCTTAAAGGCGATGAGATCTGCCCGTTTGAGTTTCGGGCAGTATTTTGGCCGTTAGATGGAGTTTCATTTTTGATCCAACGGCTGTTAGTGATTTGGAAGGTGAGGAGAAGGCTGGCCATGTGATTTGGCATGGACGGTGTAGATGGGAAGTAGGAACACGTGTAAAAAGGAGAGTCCGTTGATGGGGATCGTATATTTTGGGTTTAGTTTTGGGGTGAATTTGGGGTGCATGTGGCGTGAAATTTAGGGTTTTTCATATGGGTGCGGGGCCCACAGGGGTGATGACGTGGATTATAAAGCCGAATTTTGATGGTCCGGCTCAAGCCGGAAGCCGCACTTTGGCATGTGTATTCCGCACGTGGGGATTTTGACACTGTAGTACTGTAATAGTTTAGTGTAAACTACAGTAGTGACTCAGTTATGGTTATTTTCTTTTTTGGTCATCCAACTATTAGTAAATTTCTTTTTTGGTCACCTAACTATGAAAAGTTACAAAATGGTCATTCAACTATTCAAATTTGTTTTTTTATGACCCAACTATCTTAGATTTTTGGGTGTTTCTACTTTTACGTTAGCACATTGATAATCAAAAAAGACAAAATTGAATTGTTGGGCGACCATTTTGTAACTTTTCTCATAGTTGAGTGACCAAAAAAAATTTCTAATAATTAGGTGACCCTTTTGTAACTTTTCATAGTTAGGTTACCTCTACTGTAGTTTACTCGATAGTTTTAAATGTTAAATTCTATTATTAGTCTCTATATTTTTTGAAAATTGTGGATTTAAATATGCATATACTGAGATTTAAACCTGCGCCAATTAGATTAGTAAAACATTAAATTCACCACTCAACCAAAGTCTCATTTTCATGTATTTTATAGATTTTTATTTTAATATGCACGATTTATTATCTTAATCAGTTGTATATTTTAATAATGCATTTGATTGAGTTTGTGTCATAACTTAACTCGATATTAACTTAAGATTGATGACAACACAATGATAAATAATTTAGTCTTATTTTTTTATTTTAATATGGTGCATATTTCATGTGTTATTACTATTAATTAGTTTCAAACCATTTGCTTTATTAAACTTTGTATGTTGTTTTCAAACACACAATTTATTCTAAATTTGTGGTTTCCACACGCATACGCACGTGATATGATTTATATTAATAAAGTTGTTAATTGAGTTTGTATCACAAGTCAACTCGATACTAACTCACAATTGATAACAATGCCCTAATAAATAATTATAGTGCATTTAGTATTAGGGTAAACTATCAAAACAGTCACTTTTGTTTGACTCAGGTTACATTTTAGTCACTTATGTTTGAAATGTTACGTTTTAGTCACTTACGTTATCGTGTTGTAACATTTTAGTCACTGAGTCGTTAATTGTCGACAATGGTGTAACGGTAAGTTGATGTGACACGTTAAACTATCATTTCAAACGAAAATTTTAAGTTAAATTCTACAATTGGTTCATATATTTTTTCATTTTCAACAATTTAAAAAATTTCTTTTATGTTCTTCTAACTTTTTTTTCCATTCTCTTATGCTTCTCCCTCTATTTTCCTCCCTTTTTCATTTCTTTTAACATAGTTTTTCTATGCTTTCCATTTGTAACTAGTCCACAAGCTCGCTTCACTCAAAAAAATTAAATTGTTCAAAAAAATAAAACATAGAAAAACTATGTTGAAAGAAATGGAGAATGGAGGAAAACAAAGGGAGAAGCATAAGAGAATGGAAAAGAAATAAAGTTAAAAAAACATAAAAGAAAAAAATTAAATTGCTCCAAACGAAAAAAATATGGGGACCGATTGTATAAATTAACCTAGAATATTTGTTTGAAATGATGATTTAACGTGCCACATCAGTTTATTGTTACACCATTAACAAAAACTAACGGCTCAATGACTAAAATGTTACAACATGATAACATAAGTGACTAAAACGTAACATTTCAAACATAAGTGACTAAAATGTAACCAGAGTCAAACAAAGGTGACTATTTTGGTAGTTTACCCTTAGTATTATTAATACGATGCATTTATGTGTTTAAATTTCATTATATTCACAATTTAATTTATTATTTTATTTTAATATCGTACACATTTCATATATTATTATAATTATTTAGTTCAAAATCATATGCTTAATTGTTTATTGTATGTTAATTTTAAACACACGTTTGTGCTTTAAATTTGTGGTTTCCACAGGTGATAGGATTTCTCTTATTTTTTCTAAGGTATTCACTAAAGCAAGCATAGTGATTAATTTTCCGCGTTCTGTAAGCCGATCAAAGAAGTAGACATTGACCATGAATTATAAAGCTGCTCCATACTCAAAACGAATATTTTTAATTTTTTATTATTTCTTTTGAAATTTTATGGTGTTATAATATTGTTTTAATTTTTAATTATTTTGTAATTATTCTTATATTGAGGCTACTCTTTTTTTGTCTAAGTTGACATTGACCTAGTCAATTGATTCTATATTGTGGTTTGAACTTAACAATTGTTCCTACATCGAGTCTAAAATTTGGAGCTTTCAAGAAAACATCAAACCCTGATATAAGAATAATAGCAAAGTTCAGAGATTGACTTGAAAAAGAAATTCAGGCCCCAATATGAGATTAGTTGCCAAATTTAAATCCCCAAAAGTAATTTAACCCTAAAAAAACTCAACTTGAGAGTAGAGGCAAGGGTTATTCACATGGGTTTTTTTTTTTTGAACAATTTTATTATAAGTTTTAATTATATCTGATCTTTTTTATGCAGTATTTAAAATTACCTATAACTCCTCTCTAACTTATAAGTAGAAGGATAATGTGTTTCAACACACTAAAACTCATATCCTCAATAGATAATAATACTCAATCGACTATTCATGATTTTTAAAAGCTTAGAAAAATGGAGAGAAAATAGAGATGTTATCGCAAATGCCGAATGTGTGAAGTAAAAAGGCCGTAAAATATGGTAATAAAATGGTCCTTTGTTGGGCAACCCCTTGGTTTGGGTTTTTTTATTTATTTATGCAATGGGCCAAAATCGTGTGGAGATATTAGTTTCTTTAATGAGCTAAAAATGGAGTTTTATATTTAAGTCCTCAACAGTAAATTAATCGAAAAATTACAGGAAAAAATATTTTTTATAAACTACGTAGGTTGTTAAAATATTAGTAAGGTTACATTTTAGTCATTTAATTTTAAAAAGTTACAAAATTATCACTTTTGTTCTAAAGTTTTTATTTAAGTCATTGAGTTGTTAAAATTATTGTTATTAAGGGTGAGCGTTGATAGAATCGAGTGAAAAAATTTCGAGTTGACGAGCCTCATTTTATCATCCTAAGTCAATTTAAACTTTTTATTTGAGTCAATTGAAATAAAATTCGAGTTGAGTCAAATCGAGTGAAATTGTTCAAGTTAAATTAAAAAAAAATTAACATGTCAAATTAAAATCTTGTTATAGTATAACTAATCCCATGCTAGAAACATAAATTTGAAACCGTATATATTTGAAAACTCTTTCAAAGTAGTTTCAAAGTAGAATAAGAGAAAAAAAAATAAGATACTTTAGTATGATAAGATTTACCTATTTAGTCCTCAAAATCATTATTTGGAATTTTTTAACTTTTTATATATTATTTAGAATTTTTATTTTTTTTATTTTTATAAATATTTTGAATATTTTAAAACCATTTTGATTTTTTTATATTTTTTTGTTAAGAGAAACCAATTTGATCATCTTTTATATTTATAGGGGGCAAAGGATATTTACGCAAAATTGTTATTCGAGTTATTCAATTTGTAAAATTCAACTCGACTCGAACTCGAAAAACTGAATTACTTATTTGAGTTGACTCGAAAAAATTAAATAACTTGAATAACTTGATTCGATTAACTCGAAATTTGAAAAAATAATTGATTTTTTCGAGTTAAATTAAGTTTTGCTCACCCTAGTTTGCACCGCCTCCATCAATCAAAATATATCATTTCCCTTCTCTTTTGTAATTCAGTTTTTTTTTTTCATGAACAATTTTAAACTTCACAAATTTATGAACCAAAATTTAAATGACTTTCTTCTTCGATATTTGACATTGACCATCAGATCAATTTGGATCTAAGGTAATGTATGTTCTTCTACTCGTCAATGGGGACTGATCCACCATATCAATTGTCAAATTATCGCTTGATTCTTGGTAGCTGAATTTTTTTTAAGAAAAAAACTTAACAACTCAGTGATTTAAAGAAAAACATTCGAATAGTTTTGCAACTTAATGAAAACTTTCAAATACTTCAGTGACCATGTTGTAAATTTTTGAAGTTGAATAACTAAAACGTAAACTTATTAATAGTTTAGTGACCTTGGTGTAGTTTACCCTTTTATAATTAAGTCTTTAACATTAATTTGGTTGGAAAATTACGAAAAAAGAAGTTTTTTTTATAACACAATAAATATTATTAATATAATAATTTCATCTTTTCTATATTTTTTTATATGGAATCTATAAAAATTAATTTATACTCATAATAATAACTACACATTATAAGACTTAAATATATACAATGATAAAATGGTAATTTCATCTAGTGAAGCAGGGTGAGGTGATGCAATCAATTGTCATAACTGTTCTATACGAATTATTAGAAAGAAAATCCACTCTGTCTCACCCCACATCCACTTTTTAAAAGAAAAAGTTCACCCTACTCGAAATGGATCGGTTTAGAATTCATGGGGCGATTTGGGTTTTACTATCCCTAATTGAATATGGGCACCAACCCAAGTAGATCTTGGCAAGTGTCGCATAGCCTATAAATGATAACTCTCACTAAATTGACCAAATATGATAAACAATTATTTTTCATTGCGTTAAAATATCTGAGAGGTCCCCATATTACAAAGACTTGATCAAATTAGCTTTTCTATTATTAAATGGGTCAATTTAGTCCCTAAACCATTAAAAAAGACCAAAAAATTCAAATGGTAACAAAACCAACATTTACTATATAAAAAATGTATTGAAAATTCGACCCCTTTTAGTACCCTGTAACCCGACCCACAAAATCGACATCAACCAATATAAAATCAAAGGGATAACCCACTCCTCCCCTTGGAATTCGTATTCAAATTGATAAGAACATAAATATACAATCTTCTCAATCATAAAGAGACGTATTAATTGTAAGTCTTAACAAACGGACCACATCCTAAAAAGATTAGCTGAGCTCATGCGTGATTTTCCCAACACAGACATGAGTGGTATCAAATTGCTTAGTACAAGTCAACAACATGTTCACTTCCAACATATACGACAACAATGTCCTAATTCGATGTAACCCTTTTGGTTGTATACTTTGTATTTTAGTTACCCATTTTTCTATTTATATAAGCAAACTCTATATCTCAATCCATGAGGGTTGCAGCACCTTCAGAAATACAAGAAAGATGGCTGGTTCAGGACATGAAAACGGCGCCGTTTCAATCCGACCGGCGGACAACCTTGCCGTTTTCGAGGTTTCCAAGAAACCCAAGAAGAACAAGTTCGCTCTTGGTTGTGCCATGCTTGCTTCTTTGACATCCATGTTACTCGGTTATGGTAAATCAATAT
Source organism: Gossypium hirsutum (assembly GCF_007990345.1). Taxonomy (NCBI): domain Eukaryota; kingdom Viridiplantae; phylum Streptophyta; class Magnoliopsida; order Malvales; family Malvaceae; genus Gossypium; species Gossypium hirsutum. Next base: position 764,005 of record NC_053437.1, on the reverse strand, counting down.
TCCATTTTTAAGTTTTCTTTTGGTAAATTACACCCAAGTCACTAAACTATAGGTGGGTTTATATTCTGGTCCTTAACTTAAAAAAGTTACAAAATGTTCATTGAACTATTCGAAAGTTTTCATTTAAGTACCTAAGATATTTGAAAGTTTTTATTTAAATCACTAGGTTGTTAAGACGATTTGACTATCGGTATGATAGATCAATACTCATTAATGAGTAAAAGAACATACATTAGATCAAAGTTGATTAGAAGATTAGTGTCAAAGATTGTAAAAGAAAACTATTTAGATTCTTGTTACAAATTCATGTCAGTCAAAATTGTTTTACTAAAAAACCTAAGCTGTAGAAAAGAAGAGGAATGAGAATTTTAGATTAGTGAGTTAAATGAAAACTTTCGAATATTTTAGTGATTATTTTGGAACTTTTTAGAGTTTAGTGACTAAAACATAAACTTATTAATAGTTTAGCGGCATTAGATGTAATATACCCTTGTTATTTCATTCTTAATTTGTATATATATGTATGATATAGATATTGGGGTGATGAGTGGAGCTATAATATTTATAAAGAAGGATTTGAAAATCAGCGACGTTCAAATTGAAATCCTCGTCGGTGTACTCAACTTGTATTGCCTAGTTGGTTCGATCGTTGCTGGAAACATAGCCGACTGGATCGGTCGTCGGTACACCATCGTGTTGGCCAACGTCATTATCTTCGTGGGATCTCTCTTCATGGGTTTCTCCGTCAACTATGCTTTCCTTATGGTCGGCCGTTTCATCGCCGGTATTGGCGTCGGCTTTGCCATCATGGGTGCTGTTCTTTATAATGCCGAGATCTCCCCCGCTTCTTCCCGTGGTTTCCTCACTTCGTTCCCAGAGGTAATAATTTGATTAATTTTCTAAATTAAGATTATAATTTATAGTTGGGATATTTTTTCTCTAATACTTAAACTTGACAACTAGGTCCGTTTTAGTACATAAACTTGAAAAATATAAAAGTTTGTTGATGTGATACAATCTTGAAGTGTCACATTCAGTGTTTTAATAATCGAATTGGTGGGTAATATGTCAAATCATCGGATCTTGATTCAACTAGTTCAATTGTCGAACCAAAAATAATTAAAATTCATAAAAATAAAAAAAATGTTAAATTGATTCAACTATCGATTTTTATTTCGTTTTTCAATTTTTACTAATTTCAAATAATTTCTGAGTCAATTGATTCAACTCATTTATTTGTATTGTTATATAGATTAGTTATTGGTCCGTTTACTCCGGTCATATTCCAATAACACTAGTCACATCATCAAATCTTGACAGAAATCCAAGTTTATTGACCGAAATGGATCTAGTTGCAAAGTTCAAGAATCAAAGGGACCTAAATACAATTATTCCTTTATAATTAATAATTTTTTTAATGTTTGTAGGTGTGTATTAATGTGGGGATATTATTAGGCTATGTTTCAAACTATGCATTTTCAAAGCTACCGACGAGGATAGGTTGGCGGTTAATGCTCGGCGCCGGAGCCACCCCATCAATTTTCTTAGTTTTCGCCGTTCTAGCCATGCCGGAGTCACCACGTTGGTTAGTCATGCAAGGTAAACTCGGCGAAGCCAAGGTAGTACTTGAAAAAACCCTCGACACCAAAGAAGAAGCTCTGCTCCGGCTCAACGACATCAAAGAAGCCGCCGGAATACCTCAAGATTCCACCGGCGACGTCGTCGTTGTCCAAAAACAAACCAACTCAAACGGGGCATGGAGAGAATTACTTTTACACCCTACACCCACCGTCAAACACATTTTGATTTGCACCGTCGGAATTCATTTCTTCCAACAATCGTCCGGCGTTGACGCCGTCGTATTATACAGTCCAAGAATTTTCGAAAAAGCCGGCATCACATCATCAAACGAACAGTTACTCACAACAGTAGCCGTCGGAATTTGTAAAACGATCTTCATTTTGGTAGCTACGTTTTTGCTTGACAAAAGTGGCCGCCGTGCTTTGCTCTTGATTAGTACCGGTGGCATGGTGGTGTCGTTAGCGACGTTAGGGTTTTCTTTAACGATCATCAACCATTCTGAAGCGAAATTAACATGGGCTATAGCGTTATGTATAACAATGGTTTTGTCTTTCGTAGCGTTTTTCGCCATCGGAATGGGACCCATCGCCGGGATTTACACGTCGGAGATTTTCCCTTTGAAGCTTCGTGCTCAAGGAATTAGTTTAGGAGTGGCAGTGAATAGGGTGACGAGTGGGATCATTGCCATGACTTTCCTTTCGTTATACCAAGCGATTACCATCGGCGGTGCTTTTTTCTTATTCGCCGGCATCGCCGCCGTTGGATGGTTGTTTTTCAATATATGTTTGCCGGAGACACGTGGAAAAACATTGGAGGAAACTGAACGGCTTTTTGGTAATTTGGTAGGTTGGAGGGAAGTGGATAAGAAGATGAATGAAGATAATACTAAACGAACCACTCATGGCCAAGAAGGTAGTGATGGGTAGTGGAAGGATAAGCTTTCATAGATTAGATACCTTAATTACACAAATAAAAAAAAAATTGAATAAAATTTTAATTTGGATAAATTTTGATATTAGTCCTTTACGAAAGTTGTGAATTTAATCTTTATACTTTGATGATTAAATTCTGATGTTAGTCCATATACATTGTGAAAGTTATAGATTTTGTTGTTGATAATAATAAAATATTCTTTTATATTAAAAAACAAGTATCGTCCCCCCTTGGTGGTGGTGGAGGAGGAAAAGACTCGCCACAAACAATTTAAAATAATGAAAGAAAAAAATTATGTCAAAAATCTTGATCAGATGTCATGATAATAATAGGGTTGATAGATATCAAGGGTATATATATATATAGTAGTAGTTAGGTACGAACCAATTTGTTAAAAGATAATCTCTATAATAATATCCTATAATATGAGTTTTTTTTTTTAATTTCAAAATGTCACATCAACAAATTTAATGAAAAACTTTAATAATATTAACAACTGGATCTGATTTTTAAAATCTAAAAAATAGGGGACTAAAAATAAATGTAGAAACATTAAATTTCAAATTTGTGAAGAGTACAAAGACCTATAGTATATTTTAACCAAAATTAATCATTTAATATTTGGAAGTGAACTTTAAAATGTAAAAAATAGAAAGATTAATTTTTTTTAAAAATAATCTAAATTAAAAATTTGTGAAGAGTATAGAAATGTATGATATATTTTAACCAAAATAAAAAAAAAATTCTGTCAAAACCAAAATTCTTAACATCAGAGACTAATCGATTTATGAGAAGTATTGTTTTAATAGGTAAACAATTTACCATGAAATTAACTGTAATTCCATTAGAGACAATCATTAAGGACGAAGGGCCAGTTCTTCATTATTTAAAAAAAGCACTTCTGATTCCAAAAACACTTTTAAAAGAAAAGCTGTGAAGAACAAGCTGCTTTTGGCTGAAATTTTTAATTTTTCAGAAATGCTTTTGAAAAGCACTTCTGAAAAGGGGCTGAAAATGAGAAGCTAAAAATTTTAGCTTTTCCTCTCCCAAAAGCACATTTGGTGCTTAATTACTTTTTCACCCCTCCAATAACATGGTTTTTTTTTATTTTTTTCTTGGTGCTTAATTACAATTGTGTTAAAATCATTAATTAAAAATATTTTTTTTAAAATACTAATTACAAATATTTAATGGTTATATTTAAATATTTAAAACATAGTTTATATATTCTAATTAACTTTTATAAATAATTAATATTTATTGCTTAAAAAAATTTAAAATTTATATTTTATATATTAAAATATTAACAAGTTATAATAATTTTTTTATATTCTTACTAAAATATAATAATATTAACTAATTTAAATATTATTTAAATGTATATTTGTTACTTGATAATAACATATCTAAAATAAATATTTTATTTTTCAAAATCACTTTTTTACAGGAATGCTAAACACTCAAATTTTAAAAAATATTTTTTTACAGTATTTTTCAAAAGTAATGAGCAATAACTTTGCGATATCTTATCCTTCAACGGTAACATCATTCATTTTCTTAGATGCCTCCTTCCAACCAACCATTTTACCGAAAAGACATTCAATTTCCTCGAGTGTTTTCCCACGCGTCTCAGGCATACACACATAGAAAAACACCCATCCAACGGTGGCGATGCCAGCGAATAAGAAAAAAGCACCGCCGATAGTGATAGCTTTGTACAAGGAAATAAATGTCATTGAGATGATCCCGCTCACCACCCTATTCACCGCCACTCCCATACTCACCCCTTGTGCACGTAGCCTCAACGGAAAGATCTCCGACATGTAAACGTTGGTTATCGGCCCCATTCCGATCGCAAAAAATGAGACGAAAGCTAAAACCATCGTCATACACAAGACAATGGCCCACGTTAGTTTTGTCTCCGAATGGTCGGCGATCGTTAGGGAAAACCCGATTGTCGCTAGCGACACTGCCATGCCTCCGACGCTGCTTAAGAGCAAAACACGACGACCGATTTGGTCAAGTAAAAGCGTTGCCACCAAGACGAAGATTGTCTTGAAAAACCCGATGGCTATGGTTGCGAGTCGCTTACCATCTGATGATGCGATCCCGGCTTTCTCAAAAATCCTCGGACTGTACGAAACAACGGCGGCTATCCCGGATGATTGTTGGAAGAAATGAATCCCGATGGCACAAATCAAGACGTGCTTAACAGCGGGTGTGGGGTGTAATAGTAATTCTCTCCAAACCCCTTCTCCGTTGCCGGTGGTAGAATCTTGGGGGATTTTGGCGGCTTCTTTGATGTCATCAAGTCGAAGTTGAGCTTCTTCTTTGGTGTCTAAAGTTTTATCAAGCACAACCTTGGCTTCATCCAATCGACCTTGCATGACCAACCAACGCGGCGACTCCGGCATTGCTAAAACCGCAAATGCCAAGAAAATCGACGGGATGGCTCCGACGCCGAGCATCAACCGCCATCCGGTCTTCATCGGAAGCTTCGAAAACGCATAGTTCGAAACATATCCCAACAATATCCCACTATTAATACACACCTACAAATATCAAAACTCTTACATTGCATACAATCTAATTCACAGAGAAAAAGGAAAAAAAGTGAATTTCATTTGGAGGTCCCTGTATTATACATAATTAAATTAATCCTTTTACTATTAAATAGATTAATTTATTTAAAAGAATCCAGACCAGATTGAAATAATTTTAATATTCACTATTTAAAAATTATCAATTAATATTTAACAAGATTTTTTTATTTATTTTAAATTGGAAAATTGATTTTTAATATATTTTATATAAATTTAAAATTTTATTTTTTAATGCTACAAAGAATAAATTGATGTATTTAGGATTTATTTGATTTATTCCCGCAATACATAAAAAGCCAATCAAATTACCTCAGGGAATGAAGTGAGGAAACCCCGGGAGAAGCCGGGGAGATTTCGGCGGTATAAAGAACGGCACTCATAAGGGCAAAGCCGACGCCGAATCCGGCAACGAAACGACTGACCATAAGGAAAGCGTAGTTGACAGAAAAGCCCATGAATAGAGAACCCGCGAAGATAATAACGTTGGCCATCGCGATGGTGTACCGACGACCAATCCAATCGGCTATTTTTCCGGCGACGATTGAACCAACCAAGCAATACAAGTTGAGTACGCCGACCAGGATTTCAACCTGAACGTCGTTGATTTTCAAATCCTTCTTTATGAACATTATAGCTCCACTCATCACACCTATATCTATATATATATGAATTTAGCCCAGAATCGTCACTGAAAAAGTACCCCAAAAAAGCTTTAAAAATGGAACATAATTTATTTACCATAACCGTGTAACATGGAAGTTAACGAAGCCATTACAGCACAAGCAACAGCAAACATCTTCTTTGGTTTCTTTACAAAAGCTGCTTGCTGAGTTGAAACGCCACCGTTTTCGGGTCCTAAACCAGCCTTTTTTGTCATCTCTGCAAGACAAAAGAAATATTATCTCCAAAGTTTTGGAATTTGGGTTTTTTTTTTAAATAAAAGGCCAAATTAATTATTATTACAAATCAAATTTGGACATAACTGTCGCATTTTGTTGACTTGTATGGAATGTAAATATAAACAATTGTGAAATTATATTTTGGTCCTTCAACTATGTTCAAATTTTAGATTCAATTTTTGTATTTTAATTTAATATAATTTAATTTATCTATTTTTATAATGTCAATTGTTAATTAAAACAGATAATACCTTTAATTATCCCGATTAAAATGTTGATGTCCTTTTTTTTGAGTGTTGGAATAGTGTTGAATATTTTAATATGGATGAAGATAGGGGATAAGGCCTTAGCCCCTTGGTAAAATAGGATATTGTTTAGTCCCTTGACAATTATTAATTATCAATTTAAGTCCTTATAACCTTTTGATTAATAGAAATTTTTATATGTTTGGTCACACCAAAATATTAAGAATTCAATTTAAGTTCTTTTAACAATTTTTATCGAGCTTTCTCCCTAAAATTTTATATTTTCATCTCGATCTTCTTTAAAAATTTCAGGTATCATCATTGATTTTAACTAAAATAATTAATTGTGTTATTTACTTAGACTAACTAATGATATTATATAAATAAAAAACCCGAATTAAGTCAATTAAAATATAAGGACTAAATAAAAAATTTAGGCATGGCAAAAGGATTAAAACTAAAATTTGATCTAAAAATCATAAGCGAATAAATAAAAACTTTCAAATAATCCAATAATAATTTTATAAATTTTTAAAATTAAATAACTAAAATATAAATTTATTAATAATTTAACCACCTTTCCTATTATTATTATTATTATTATTAGAAATTGAAACAAAAAAGCAAAGGTTACGTCAATTTTGGACATTCTTGTCGTATTTTGTTGACTTGTATTCAATGCAATATAAACCTTGATGAAATTATGTTTTGGTCCTTCAACTATGTTTAAATTTTGTATTATTTTAATTTGGTATGATTTGATTTATCTACTTTTATAATTTTATGGTTCATCACGATTAACTTTTTCGATTAATTTGTTGCCTTTCTTTATGTTGGAATAGGTTTTTTTTTTCTTTTTAAATCGTCAGGGATAGATAAGGGCCTTGGCCCATTGGTAAAACATGATAATGTATGTAATTCAAGTCCCTACCAATAATTAATTATTTAATTTAAATTATTTTAATAATTTTATTATTATTCCCCCCGAAATTTTAGAATCTTATTTATCTTATTCCTTCTTAAAAATTTTCTAGCATCATAATTGATTTTGATTGAAATAATTAACATATGTTATTTATTTGGAGTAACCAATGATATTATATAAATAAAAGAACCAAATTAAGTTAAATTAAAATATAAGGAACAAATCACAAATTTGGACATACTAAAAGGACTAAAACTAAAATTTTACCAAAAATCATAGGTGGAGGACCCATTTTAATAATAATGATAATAAAACCGATCGCCCACCAAACCCTGATGCAGTCAATAATTAAAAAAACACATCAATTTATCTTATCAATAAAAAAAGAATCAATTTAGACCACACACATTCATGTTTTGTCTCAAAGAAGAGAGAGTATGGGACCAAAACATCACATGCTAGCTTCATTATTGTCCCATCTTTTCTTGCATATCTCATGCATTGTCCAAGACATCTCTATCCCTTTATCACACCTCTAATGCAAATGAAAATCCCTACTTTTTGCCTCTCAATTATTGGAGCTTGAAGGGCATGTTTAGAAATATATTGTATAACTATATATTAATTATATATGATAATTTGAATAAATTTTGCAATAATCCAATGTTTTGATGTATACTATACACAAGGTTAACAATCATATAAATATATGTTTGTAGTCTTTGGCCCCTTTTTGTATAGAGGTATTTGTGTATATTAATAAATTATAATATATATGTAGATAAAAGATGACAAGATTGATTATTAGTGAGATTTAAAATTTAAATGTATTGTATATTTATATACTAGTAGAGCAAGATGTGGTTAGTTGCCTAGTGGCTCGTGATTGATCATTTGTCGAATTAGTTTGCAGATGGTTTGCAATTCATTCCTCGTCAAGGCTGCTTGGGTTTAACCATTTCATACAACCTTAAGGACAGAGTTGTCATGCTAGGACAACCTACGACATAAACAAGACCGAGCTACATTTACGACGATTGGCTTGTAATAACAATCTTGTTTGGCACTTGACCACTAACGCATGACTAACCCAAGGGTAAAATCACGGGGCTGGCAGGGCCCTGACCCTCCCTAAAATGGAAAATTTTCCATTAGGCCTAGTGAAATTTTTTAAATTTTAAACTAGTAAAGGTAAAATTGCACTTGACCACTAACACATGACTAACCTGCACAACAGTTCAAGCCATCGTACAAATCACCACGCTGCATTGCGAGACAAGGAGTAGCCAACCTAAGTGCACAAAGGAATAGGGGATCCTTCTCCCTTCCATCATCACCATTAGCTTCTTCTCCTATAATCATCTCATTCTTTTCTCCTTCTTCTCAAAAAGATCTAGCCTCCTTTCTTCCTCAACCGACTCTTCACCTTGATTAGGTGAACTAGTACATCCCTATCCTTCACCATCTCTCATTTGTTGGTAAACGATATCAAAGAAATATGAAAAAAATTTGAGAGGGCCGGAATTAAATTGTATATTTTTATGATAGTAAAAATACAATTTCATCATTTTAATAACCTATATCTTTATAATTTTTAAAAGGTTAAATTTAAATTTTTATCAAATTTTGGGAGGCAAAATGCAATGTTACTATTACTAATTTAAAATTTTATAGATTATAAAAAGTTTAAATTAAAAAATTACCATTTTGCCCTGGGTCTCTACTATACTCCCTCACTCCATGAATCATAAACCTTTAATTTTACTATTTTTCTAAAAAACTTCAATTATTTTCGATATAAAATTTAAAATAAATATGTTTATTACATAAATTTTCACACTCACGTTGATGTATTTTTTACCTAACATGGGCGGGGGAGTGCTATATTTTCCCTAACTGGATTTGATCGTTACCTATTCCGTCACCGCTAGCTTCATTCCTCTTCCTCTTCATCTTTTTAGCCTCTTCTCTCCATCCGACCAATTTACCAAAAAGCCCTTCCATTTCCTCGAGCGTTTTCCCTCGAGTCTCCGGCAAGAAAGTGAAGAAAAAGAAAAACGCCACCAACGCAACTCCGGCGTACAAGAAAAATGCTCCACCAATGGTAATAGCTTTGTACAATGAAATAAAACTCATAGAGATTACACCACTCATCACCCTGTTAACCGCCACTCCTAAACTTGCTCCTTGTGCACGTAGCCTCAATGGGAAGATCTCTGTGCTATAAACCCACGTAATAGGTCCCATCCCTATCGAGAAAACTGCCACAGAAGATAAAACCATGGTGATGCACAATCCGACGGCCCAAGTTTGTTTCTTGTCCGAATGACCAATGACGGTTAATGAAAGCCCTAGTGTAGCCAATATAACGACCATGCCGCCAGAACTGATGAGGAGCAACGGACGTCGTCCGATTTTGTCTAGTAAAAATGTGGCCACTAAGATAAAGGTTGTCTTGGAAAATCCAACGGCCATGGTGGCAAGTAGCTTATGATCTGACGATGTGATCCCAGCTTTTTCAAAAATCCTTGGACTGTACAAAACAACAGACTCCAAGCCTATCGCTTGTTGGAAAAAATGGATCCCAATTGCGCAAATCAAAACGTGCCTAACAGCTGGTGTGGGGTGTAAAATTAATTCTCTCCACACGCCTTCGCCGTGGGTCTGCTTTTGGACCTGGACAATGTCATCAGTGCAATCTTCTGGGATTCCGGCGGCAGCTTTGATGTCACTGAGTCGACCACGAGCTTCTTCTTTGGTGTCTGAAGTTTTGTCGAGAACTGTCTTAGCTTCACCTAATCGACCTTGCATAATCAGCCAACGAGGTGACTCAGGCATTGCAAGAACCCCAACAGCCAAGAAAACCGACAGAATAGCGCCGGCACCAAGCATTACCCGCCACCCTAAGTCGGCTCGCAGCTTCGAAAATGCATAGTTGGAAACATACCCCAACAATAAACCAGCATTAATGAAAACCTTCAAAAGAAAAGTTCGACAAATACATCACATTTCACTCATTTAATATTCCTTGACACTGTCACGAAATCATAGTTCTTGAGTTCCATTTAATATTCATTATTTTTAAAATAAATCAAAATAAATATTTTCTATTTAAATTAATGAAAATTATTTTTAATGATAAATAAAAATTAATTTTTAAAATTTTTAAAAACTAATAAACCGAACAAATTCAAACCCATTAAATTCGGTTTGGGTTGATTCGATTATCTTTGATATTTAATTAAATTACATATTAATTAGGTTTGATGTTATTATAAGTCTTGAAATTAAAAAAAAAAGATTAAATAAGTCATTTGATTGACGTTGACAGTCAAAAATCAACGATGTCATAAACATTGCTGTTAAACATTTAAGTGTAAAAAATTTTAAAAGAGTTAATTTATTTATTTTTAAATGTTCCTATTAATTATAATTTTATATTAAGATAATATAAAAATTAAAATTAAAAAAAAGTCAGTGGATATGGGACCTCAGGGAATGAGTTGAGAAAGCCACGAGCGGAAGCCGGAGATACTTCGGCGGTGTACACCGGAGCAATCAATAAGGCAAAGCCGACACCAATTCCGGTGACGAAGCGGCCGACCATGAGGAAAGTGTAGTTCGTTGCGAACCCCATGAGCAAAGCTCCCACGAAGAAGATGGAGGCGGCCACGACGATGGTGTAACGGCGACCTATCCAGTCGGAAGTCCTACCGGCGACGTATGCTCCGATGAGACAATACAAGTTTAGAATTCCAACGAGGATTTCAACTTGAACGTCGCTAATTTTCAGGTCGTCTTTTATGTAAAGAATAGCCCCACTCATCACCCCAATATCTATGCAAAAAGAAAGAGTCTAATTATACCATCAGTCCCTGTACTCTTTACTATAAAATCTAGCCCCTCTACTTTCAATTTTAGCAATTTAATCATTCAAATTATCTGATTTAGAAATTAAAGTTAATTTAATAACACTTTTAAGTGATTTTTTTTAAATTTAAATATGTTTTATTAATTAATATTTAAATATTACATATTAAAAATCCAACGGCAGTTTATTAGCATTATTATGAAATGAAATTTTAATTTTTAAATCAAACATGGTAAAAATATTAAGGTTTATTTCTGAATTTAATCCCTCTACTTTATGAAATTTGAGAACATAATCCATTACTTTAATTTTGTAATAATTTGATCCTTATACTTTACAAAAATTAAAAAGTTTGTCCAATGTTGTTAGACATTTTTATTAAATCGTTGTCCTAAAAATCAACAGTTCAATAATCTATACGCAAGAAATTAACAAAAAAATCATTTTTATTCAACAAATTAGCAAAAAGTAGTAATTGTTTAAGTTCATATGTTTATCAATAATTTGATTAATTTCTTAATTTTCATATAGTAAAATGATCAAATTTTAACAAATTAAAATATATGATCTAAACTTCTCGATCTTTGGTATAAGGATGAAATTTAGAATCAGACCAAAGATTAAATATTTGAAATTGAAGGCAAAGATCAGACTAAATTTCAAGGACTAGAAAGTATAGGGGGTACTGAGAATAAATTAAACTTTATTCTTTAATCTCTACCACTGACTGTCAGATCGAATTGAATCTAAGGTATGTCATTTACTTGCCAATAGGTATTGATCCACTGTACCGACCGTTAAATTATCACTTGAATCTTGCTAGCTAGACTTATTTTTTTGAAAAAAAATATTTAACAACTTTTAAATCATTTAATAATCATTTTGTAATTTTTTAAAGTTAAGTGGCCAAAACGTAATAATAGTGAAATTGGTTGTTAGTCTACCTGGCGGGAAAAAGAAAACAACTCACCATATCCAAGCAAGATAGAAGCTAAAGAAGCAAGAATGGCACAAGCAAAAGCGAACTTGTTCCTTTTAGGTTTCTTCAAAACCTCAAAATCTGCAAGAGTTTTATTGTCGACTGCAACTGAAATGGAGACGCCATGGTTGTCTGCTTCAAACCCAGACATGTTTTTTTTTTCTTTAATGTTGTAAGTATTAGAGATTCAAGCTATGGTGGCAGCCATGAATCTCCACAAGTTTGCTTTTGAAGAAGCCATTGTTGTCTTTAAATAAAACAAAAAAGGAGTTAACATCAAGGTGGACCATATATACGATGGAACACTGTCCACTCTTCCATATTATCTTAAATTTATTTATTTATTTTCTTCCTTTTTCATAATTGTAGTCATAATATTTAGGTTAAATTGTGCCATATGTCCCTGTATTATGTGAAAATTGTGGATTTAGTTCGTATACTTTAATTTGATCATTTCGGTTTATGTACTTTTTGAATTTTAAAATTGTAGTCTTAACTAACTGGTAGCTATTAAATTATTTAAGCTAAGCTCTGTTATTTTCAGAATTTGATGCGGCAAACATATTGTTCTATTTGAAATATCATGTCAACTTACTGTTTCCACATATTGTTCACAAAAAAATTGTTAATGGACTTAATGATTACCATTTGCAACAAGATCAAACTTCCAGAACTCAAGTGGACTAAATCTACAACTTTAAAGATAGTATAAGACTAATAGTAGAATTTAACCGAATAAATTTAGCTACTACCTTAGGACTAAAACTTCAAAAGTCGAAAAGTAGAATATCTAAAACTAATCAAATTAAAACATAGAGACTAAATCTACAACTTACACAAATTACAGGGGCTAATTGCATACATGAAATCCATAATTTAAAGCCCTGAACCTTAGATGCACAATCTAGAATTTTAAATCTTAAATCTCGAACCCTGACTTTAAATTCGAAATTTATAAGATGAAAAATATCATAAAATAATTTGTGGGTTTAGAGTGATTGGATTGAGCGAAGTTGATTCATAAGCTACAATTTATTTCCTAACATCGGCGATCTGTAGTTAAATTATTGCCTAACTGGATCTGATGGTTAGCTTCATTCATCTTCCTTTTTCTCTTCAATTTTTGAGCCTCCTCCCTCCATCCCACCAATTTACCAAAAAGCCATTCCATTTCCTCAAGTGTTTTCCCTTGAGTCTCTGGCAAGAAAGTGAAGAAAAAGAAAAACGCCACCAACGCAACCCCGGCGTATAAGAAAAATGCTCCGCCGATGCTAATAGCTTCGTATAATGAAATAAAACTCATCGAGATTACACCACTGGTCACCCTGTTAACCGCCACTCCTATACTCGCTCCCTGAGCGCGTAGCCTCAAGGGGAAGATCTCCGTGCTATACACCCACGCAATGGGTCCCATCCCTATCGAGAAAACTGCCACAGAAGATAAAACCATGGTGATACACAATCCGACAGCCCAAGTTATTTTGTTGTCCGAATGGCCGATGATCGTTAATGAAAATCTGAGTGTAGCCAATATAACGACCATGCCACCAGAACTGATGAGGAGCAACGGACGTCGCCCGATTTTGTCAAGTAAAAATGTCGCCACTAAGATGAAGATCGTCTTGGAAAGTCCAACGGCCATGGTGGCAAGTAGCTTACGGTCTGACGATGTGATCCCAGCTTTTTCAAAGATCCTGGGACTATATAACACGACAGAGTCTAAGCCTATAGCTTGTTGGAAGAAATGGATCCCGATGGCGCAAATCAACACGTGCCTAACAACTGGTGTAGGGTGTAAAAATAATTCTTTCCATACACCTTCACCATGGGTCTGCTTTTGGACCTGGACAATGTCATCGGTGCAATCTTCTGGGATTCCGGCGGCAGCTTTGATGTCACTGAGTCGACCATGAGCTTCTTCTTTGGTGTCTGAAGTTTTGTGGAGAACTGTCTTGGCTTCACCTAATCGACCTTGCATAATCAGCCAACGAGGTGACTCAGGCATTGTAAGAACCCCAATAGCCAAGAAAACCGACGGAATAGCACCGGCGCCAAGCATTACCCGCCACCCTAACTCGGCTCGTAGCTTCGAAAATGCATAGTTGGAAACGTACCCCAACAGTAAACCAATATTAATGAAAACCTTCACAAAAGGGGAAAATTACATTAGAATATAATATTATTAAGTTGATTCAATTATAAATTTTAAAATTAATTCAATAAAAATTCAAAGGATATGAGACCTCGGGGAATGAGTTGAGAAAGCCACGAGAGGATGCCGGAGAGACTTCAGCGGTGTATACCGGAGCAATCAGTAAGGCAAAGCCGACGCCGATTCCGGCGACGAAACGGCCGACCATGAGGAAAGCGTAGTTCGTGGCGAACCCCATGAGCAAAGCTCCCACAAAGAAGATGGCAGCTGCGACGACGATGGTGTAACGGCGACCTATCCAATCTGAGGTCCTACCGGCGGCGTATGCTCCAATAAGACAATACAAGTTTAGAATTCCGACGAGGATTTCAACTTGAACGTCGCTGATTTTCAGATCATCTTTTATATAAATAATAGCCCCACTCATCACTCCGATATCTATGAAAAAAAATTAGATATATATATAAAGTAAATAATTAAAATTTTAAATATGATAGATTTCATGCTATTTTCTATTATAATTACTTGAATTCTAAATATTTTTATTTTTATATTTTAAAATTATTTATTGGTATGACATATAACATAAATAATTTTATGTTAGCATTAAAGTATATTTAAACTGTAATGTGAGTTATCAAATCAACATCATTAAAAAATAACGTGTTATTAAAAAAAATTGACCTTTTTAAAAAGTTAAGGATGAATTTTAACTAATAAAAAAGTTAATGATTAAATTAAAAAATATATAAATATTGGGGGCAAGTTTGACATTATGCCTAGTTTTAAAATCATATGGTAAAAATATGGTCTACTTCTAAATTTAATCCCCCTACTTTATAAAAATTAATAAATTAATCCTTACTTTAATTTATCATAATTTAATCCTTATATTTTATGGAAATTGAAAACTTAATCCGGTTAAATTTTCTTTATTAAACAATTGACCTTCAGTACAAATTATCAATTTGTTTATCAACAATTTGACTAATTCCCAATTTTTATAAAGTAAAATGACCAAATTCTAACAAATTTAAAGTAGAGGAATTAATTAACTTCTCAAAAAGGTTTTCAGAATCGGATTGGTGGTCGAACTGGTCATGCCGCCTGTATGTCAATCCAACAGCCTGACCAATTTAATTAAATAAATCATTAAAAATAAAAAAAAATCTAATTCAATTGTCCGGTTCAACCAATCTAATGATTTTCTCTAGATTGATACCCAATCGATTTTTGGTCTAATTAGTCCAACTGATCAGTCCAATCCAATTCAAACATATTTGCTTCTCACATTTGGTATAGGGATGAAATTTAAAATTAGACCAAAGATTAAATTCCTTAAATTTAAAAACAATGGGACTAAATTTCAAAAGTCTAAAAAGCACAGAGACTGAAAGCAGAATTAAACTAGAAAAAAAACACAAAAGAAAACTCTTCTTTTTTCTTTCCAAAAAAGGTGATAAAAGCTTTAAAAGCAGACATTAATGGAGGTTCCAAAAAAAAAAAGAACTCACCATATCCAAGCAAGATAGAAGCTAAAGAAGCAAGAATGGAACAAGCAAAAGCAAACTTGTTCCTTTTAGGTTTCTTCGAAACCTCAAAATCTGCACCAGTTTTGTTGTCGGCTGCAACTGAAATGGAGACGCCATTGTTGTCTGCTTCAAACCCAGACATGTTTTTTTTTTTTTTGGTTAGAACTGCTGTGATTTGTTCTTTCAAGCTATGGTGGCATCCATTAATCTCTACTAAGCTTGCTTTGAAGAAGCCATTGTTGTAACATAAAAATAGCTTTGCTTTAAATAGATCAAAGAAAAGGTTAACATCAACATGGACCATACTCTATGATGAAATAAAATACAAAATTGTTATGAAATTTATAGGAGGGTAAATTAACCTAAGTTTATATTTTAGTTATTTAATTTTAAAAAATTACAAAATGATGATTAAACTATTTAAAAGTTTTCATTTAAATACTTGAGTAGTTATGAGTATTAGTTACACCGCTTTCACCAATCAAAAGTTCCCCATCTCATTCGCTTATATATGTCCATTTTAGATGGGATGTTAAAAAAAAATTAATGTTATTAATAATATATTAAATATCAATTTTAAATAACTTTTAAAAATTTAATATAATATTTTTTAAAAATTTAATTTGAATATATAAATAAAAAATTACATGCAATTATAACTCTAACAAATTAATAAAATGTTCATAATTTATTAAATAATTGACAAAAATTATTATTATTTGTTTTTTATATTGATATTGTCAAATCATAAAAATATTGTTTAAATTTAAATTTTAATATACATAAGGACAAAAGAGTAAATTTATAATTTTCTATCAAACGAAATCTGAATGTTTTATTCCATGAAAAGTCAATTTTCAAGGAGTTGATAGTAAATTAACTATTAGTAAAAAAAAATTACCATTCAAATATTAAAAGTTACAAAATGATCACTTAATTATTTTATTTTATTTTTATCACTAACTGTGACTTCTTTTTAAATTGACATAATAACAACTTTAACCCTCAACATTTATACATTATGTCAATTTTGTTTTGATTCTAAAAAAATTAACTCTCAACATTTACACATTATGTAGTTTTGTCTTCTTCTTTTTTGTAGTTTTGCTTTTCTTTGTGACCATTTCATCTTAAAAGTGAAAAAAATTATCAACTAAATTTGATAAAAAATATACCAAAAATTCAAGATAATAATTTTAATATTTTTCTCGTTGTTTTAAAATTAACCATTACTGTCACAAAGAAAAGTAAAACTACAAAAAAAGACTAAATTACATAATGTGAAAATATTGAGAGTTAAGTGATAAAAAGTTTTAATAATAGTTGAGTGACTACCATTGCAATTAACCCTTTTATTTTTGCTTTTAAGTCAAGCAAGTCAACGAGGGACTCAAATAGTCAACAAAGACAGCCCAATCTGTCAAGTATGGGCCTCACTCTTTGATACAGGTGACGTTGTTTAATTGATTAAATATTCATTTTACAAGTTAAGTCCACCGATAAATTATTAACGGAAAGATAACTTTTTGTCAGTACAAGTATGAGTACAGGTGTGAGCGATGACGGAGGAAGTAAGGTGAGATGTAGAGAAAATGACTTGCCAAATTTAGTCCTTACTATTTATATTTTTATAATTTTATCTTTAATTTTTTTAAGTTAAATTTGACTATTAATCTTTTAAAATAAGTTAAATTATTTTTTAATATAAATACTAGTTAAAATATTAAATATTTTAACGATGCTAATGTGATAATTTGCATAACAAATAATAATTTAAAAAATTAGCATTATTGTATTTAAAATTTTAAGGTTTTTGTCAATATTTTTATTTAAAAAATAATTCAATTCCTTTTAAAAGATTAATGGTTAAATTTATTTTTTTAAATAAAAATAAATTGATAAAAATATAAACTAAATTTAACACGTAAAATGCCCAAAAAGTCACATACTTGGAGTAGTAAAATTTGCGTCCTTTACTTAGTCCAATTCACGTGCCTTTGAAATTTGCTACACTGCCAATAATTACGCTCTGCAAAAAGATCACTTTGAATTGCCAAACTCAAATATTTGTCATTTTCCCCACCACACACTTATATACAAATTATTATTTAAATAATAAAATTTTAATTTTAATTTTAATTTATTTTCTTGGGTAAATATAAATTATTAGTAAATTTATGTATTAGTCATTTAAATTTAAAAAGTTACAATATGATCACTAAATTATTTGAATGTTTTCTTTTAAGTCATTAGACTGTTAAAATCGTTGTCACATGCACAAAGCTCTCATTTTCTTTATCTTTTACATTTCAGTTCTTTTTTTTTTATAAAACTTTGAACAACATTAATTTATAAACTAAAATCCAGACAACTTTCATCTTTGATCTCCGACAGTGATCGTCATATCGACTTGATTCTAAGGTATGCTCTTCTACTGATAGATGGATATTAATCCAAACATTAATAATGTTAATGATTGAACTTAATTTTTTAAACTTTTTAAGTATAAGGATTAAATATCAATTTTCGTAAAACTAAAAGTATTGAAAACATATTTTAACCAATAATATAATGATTTGATTTATCAACTAATGAATTGTTGATTGAGACAGTTATTCTGGTAGGATCTGTGGAAGAGATACAAAGTTCACAACTTAATGCAAGAAAGTCGCCATTGTTATTGCGAAAACAACGTCTCATCAAATTAAGGTCTTAGCTTTCTTAGAATATCGGTAAAAATATTATGGAGGTCCCTGTATTAATAATTATATTATATTTTGTTTCTTTTATTTTAAAAATAAATAAATTAGTTTTTATACGTCAAATTAAAGAGTAATTTAGTTTTAGCATTAAAAATAGATAAAATTTTTAATAAAATTAATCAATTTATTTTTTATCTAACGTACTCTTTTTTTGTATAAATGAGACAAAACACAATCAAATTTCTAATACAAAGGTCTTCATAGTACTTTTACCAATATCGGAAAGAAACCGAAATGGAAATGTGATTCCCGGTATATTTTTTGCTTTCATGTATTTGAATGTGAAATTAAAAAACTATCTTTTAAGTATTACTAATATTGGGTTTTTTTTTTTGGCAGATGTTTATAAAGATTAATTTTTTTGCAACTCGTGATACCCCTCCCAATAACATCATCTCTAGAGGTGTGCGTGGGTCAAGCCGGATTCAACTAAAAATTTATGCCTGTTTGCTAGGCCCAGGCTCGGCCTAAAAATGAGCCTATAATTTTACCCAAGCCCGACACGGGTAAAAATGTTAAAAATCGGGCTCAGCCTGACCTGCCCATATTATTTTTTATATTATTTTAAAATATATATAATACATCAAAAATACTAAAAACATCAAAATAAATATTTCTCAACAAATTGAAAATAAATTTTAAAAAATATGTATACTTAAATAACACTAAGATAGATGCAACTTAACAAGCAAATGCATATAAAATAATAACAAAATTAACAAATGTCTTTAAAATAATAACAAAATTAACAATAAAATAAGTTTTATACAATATCCAAACAATAACAACATAATAGTAAAGTGGTAGCAAAATAGGGAGAAAATAATAAAAAAAAATATTAAAAACAAAAAAGAAAAGATTTTTTTTTATACTTTAATGAATTTGAGCCGGGCCGGGTGGCCCGACCCATGAATAGGTCTAATTATCTCCAATATTTGAACTCGGGCCTCTCTCTAGAAATATAAAGTCTCACCACGTGTAATCTCATTCATATTTATTCTGGTCTTAAATCTAAATGTATTCTGATTATTGATCTATTTTTTTGTGCATGTAATAATTTGATTATAGTCGTAGTTACACAGTTATATTAATTATGATTATAAATTAATTTATGAATATAATTGTAGTTAGCACTTAATTTTACAAGTTTGCTTCAAAAGAAACTAATGCAAAAATCAAACATTAAAACACAAAGTCCTCAAATGAAGAAAACCCTAAAGGTACAAATCGCTTTCTTCAAACCTAAAACCATTAATAAATAAACCTTTCTTATCATACATTTGAAGCAACCATGGAAATTTTTATTTTTATTTTGCAAATTAGTCCTATTTTTTTTTGTTGGTAAGCCATTACGAACTCGAGTGCAAGTATTTGATTCCGGTGTGTTAACTTTTGTATTGTATTTGAAAGGTTTTTGGAATATCGTATCGGTTAAATCGAGGTTTCTATACTTCTACTATACTTGAACATGTGATTTAATCTTTGTATTTTAATTTGATATTTTTATTTTTATAATGTCATTGGTTAGTGTAAATAGTTAAAACTGTTAACAATGCCCGGAAATAGGTCAGACAAAAATAGGATAAGATAAAGGGCCAACCCAAAGGGGCTACTGGCTTTGGTTTTGGCATCTGGATAAAATAGTGAAATTTCATTTTTGGCCCCTTCTAAAAATTTATAATTTAAGTTTTACCTTTTTAACATTAAATTTTTAGCTTTGGCCAGTTGAATTTATATATTTACCTTGACTCCCAATAAATTATTTATCGTAATGTTTTAATCGGAATAGTTAATGATTTGAACTAACCAACAATATTATAAACGTAAAAAGATCAAATTATATCAAATTAAAGTATAAAGACTAAATATCAAATTTGAGTACAATAAGAAGGACCAAGACCGTAATTTGACTGATCATATCTCGTACCCCATGTCCCAAAACAGGTCAAACAAAAAACAGGATGGAGAAAGGGCAAATCCAAAAGGGATAGAAGCTTTGGATTTGGTACGAGATAAAATGGTGAAAATTCATTTTTGGCCCCTCTTAAAAATTTGTAATTCAGATTTTGCCATTTAACACTAAATTTTTAGCTTCAGCCTGTTGAATTTATATTTTTACCTCGACTCCCAATAAAATATTTATCGTAATATTTTAATCAAAATAGTTAATGATTTGAACCGACAAATGATATTATAAAAGAAGAAAAACCAATAATATCAATTTAAAGTATAAAGACTAAATATCAAATTTAAGTATAATAAGAAGGACCAAGATCATAATTTGACCGATCATATCTCATACGCCATGTCCGAAAACAAGTCGGAAAAAAATAGGATAGAGAAAGGGCCAATCCAAACTCCAAAGGGACCAGAGGGCAGAGGCTTTGGATTTGGCACCTTGGATAAAATGGTGAAATTTCATTTTTGACCTCTCCTAGAAATTTGTAATTCAAAATTTGCCTTTTTAACAT
Organism: Gossypium hirsutum; assembly: GCF_007990345.1. Classification (NCBI taxonomy): domain Eukaryota; kingdom Viridiplantae; phylum Streptophyta; class Magnoliopsida; order Malvales; family Malvaceae; genus Gossypium; species Gossypium hirsutum. The sequence continues at coordinate 743,052 of NC_053437.1, read as the reverse complement.
TAAATTTTGGTTTAATATGTATTTTGGTACATGAGTTTGACACTTCTTTAATGAGGTACCAGTATTTGACAAAATTTATACATTTTGGTACTTGAAGGTAACAATGTTAACTTTTAAGTGTTTAATTCGGGTGTTAGAGTTGATTTGATGAAAAGTTCATAGTTAGCTAATTATAATAGCAATTAACTTTCATCAAATAAACCTTAAAACTAAATTAAATCATATATATCAGACTATATTTGACAAATTGAACACAAAATTAAACAAATTAACAATTAACACTGAATATATTCTATTAACAAAATCAAGAAAATTGAAATTTAATAATACCAGCAGTTAACTTTCATCAACTCAACTTTAAACCCCAAATTAAACATTAAAAAGTTAATAGTGTTACCTTTGAGTATCAAAATATATAACATTGTCAAATACAAGTACCAGATTGGACCAAAAAATAATATAAGTACCACATTAGAGAAAAATGTCAAATTTGGGTACCAAATGATATATCAGGCCTTAAACTTTTAGCTTCGGCCAATTGAATTTATATTTTTTACCTCGACTCCCAATAAAACAAGGGTAGACTACATTAATAGTCACCAAACTATGAAAAGTTGCAAAATGATCACTCAACTATGATTTTTTTTTCCTTTTTTGGTTACCCGGCTATGAAAAGCTACAAAATAGTCTCTTAATTATTCAATTGAATAGTTGGATGACCATTTTGTAACTTTTCGTAGTTGGGTGACCTCTACTGTAATTTACCCATAAAATATTTATGGTTTGGTCCCTAACTACCAACTTGTTTATTGCATACTGTATATATGTATGTAATGCACATAATTTGATTTGAGAAAAGGGAAAATGGCTTCACTGGAAGTAGAAGAAAAGCCATTGGAAGTAAAGCAAAATACCATATGGGGTGAATCAAAGAAGATGTGGGCGATTGCAGGCCCTGCGATTTTGGTATCGGTCTCTCAGTTCTCAATCGGTTTCGTCACCGTCGCCTTCGCCGGTCATTTGGGCGAGCTCGAACTCGCTGCGGTCACCATAACAACGAACGTGATCGAAGGCTTCGTTTTCGGTATCATGGTGAGTATATATATATATATATGAATATCAAACAGATTTCAATCAAAATTATGTGCTCAACAAGGTTTTTTTCACTTCTTTTTCTCAGTTTTTCTACGTCTGAATATTCATTAAAGATGGATACTATAGTCTTAGATCTCTAATCAACGATATAAAAAAAGTTAAAATTTGTGGTAAGTCCTTGTACTGTTTGTAAATTTAGAATTTAGTCCTTATATATTTTTTTGTTTCTACTTTTTCAGATTTCAAAATACAGTCCAACTGTTAACCCTGTTAAAATTATTTTATTAAATTATATTTATTGCAACGTTATTTTTTTAGTTACATTGCTAGAAAGTGAGTTTTTTTTTCTTTTTTAAATTTCAAAATGTCACACTAACAAATTTAACAAAAAAATTTAACAGTATTAACGATCGGACTTGAATTTTAAAATCTGAAAAATAGAGGGACTAAATTCTAAATTCGTGAAGAGTACAAGAACCATGACATATTTTAACCTATAAAAAATGTAGAGTGCTAGAAGTAGCAAATCGAGACTAGCTCGAAGTTGAAAAGTATAAATCAATGTTTTTTGAATTGGACTAGACTGATCAATTGAATTGAAAAGTGGTCGAGATATCGGTCCTGAGAGTGACAAAAAAACTAATTGACATGAAAACGAGATTTTATTATTATTTATTCTGTTTTTTAATAATTTATTTGTTTTGAAAAGGGACTAATAATTTAATTAAAAAAAACATTGACATGAACTTAATTTTGATCCAACTACATGAATCGAGCCACTCCACTATAAACACCTCTAGATATAGGAAACTTCCATTACTTTTAGTTGAAACGAGTCGAATCTTCGGAGACATATCTTCGTACTTATGTCCGAAATGTGCTGAAAATAATTTTCCGACATAAATATTTCAAAAATAAAAAGAGTCGGAAGAGCAAAACTCGAATCTAAACCGATCTTTCTCCATATTTAGTTAGGAATGGGAAGTGCACTCGAGACACTATGCGGTCAAGCCGTCGGCGCCGGCCAACACAACATGCTCGGAATCTACCTCCAACGATCATGGATCATTACCGGAATAACCGCTTTATGTCTAACACCATGTTACCTCCTCGCCACACCGATACTAAACCTACTCCGACAAGACAAAGCCATGTCAGAACTCGCCGGGAAATATTGCAAGATGGTGATCCCTCAATTCTTCGCTTACGCCATGAATTTTCCAATTCAAAAGTTCCTTCAATCCCAAACCAAAGTCTGGGTTATGACAATAATATCAATTATCGGCTTGGGTTGTCATGTTTTGTTGAATTGGGCTTTGGTAACAAAGCTTGAGCTTGGTTTACTCGGTGCAGCCATGGCCGGCAATATTTCATGGTGGCTTCAAGTTATAGCAATGGTGATTTACGTCGTTGCTGGGTTTTTTCCAGATTCATGGACGGGTCTTTCATTGTTGGCGTTTAAATCATTGTGGGGTTTTGTTAAATTATCGCTTGCATCTGCTGTAATGTTATGGTGAGTTCTCCGCTTATACATACATAAATACATAAGAGTATATATATATAAGTTTGGTAAGAAAAATGACATTTTTGATGAATGATTGCAGCTTGGAGCTATGGTATTTTACAGCAATTATTCTGATGGTGGGGTACTTAAAAGATCCTACACTTGCTGTAGATTCCATTTCAATCTGGTTAGTTTGTCATTTCTAGTACGTAGTTTTAGAAGACTTCTTAAATCTTTTTAATTTATGTAGGAAGGAATCATCAGTGTTTTGTTAGCACAAATTAATAGTGTTAATGTAGATTAATTAGGTCTAAAAAAAGTTCTAATACCAACTAGATACTTCTAAATAAGTATTAACATTTTTTTTAAAGGAGATAATATAACTTTTGGCCTTTAAACTTGACAACTATGTCCATTTTAGTACTTGTACTCTTTTTTGTCCACATTGGTCATTGAACTTGACAACTAAATCTATTTTAGTCCCTTAACTTGAATTTTGTCGAGATTTGATGATATGACTAATTTTACTAGACTATGACCGGATTGAATAAACCGATAACTGATAGATATAATGGTCCAAACAAAGGTGTTGAACTGATTGACTTGAAAACTACTTGAAATTGGTAAAAATAAAAATACGGACAAAACTAGATAGTTGAAAAGGTTGAACTTGTTTAATGTATTTTTTTAGATTTTTACAAAATTTTAATTAATTAATTAATTATTGTTGGTCCAAAGATCGAATCGGTCGAACTCGTTGAATTAAGAATCGATGGTTTAACCTATTCAACTATTGGTTCGGTTATTAAAATACTAAATTTGGCGCTCTAAGATTGTACCACATCATCACCTAAAAGTTTATATGAAATTTTTAATTTTCAAGTGATGACGTGGTACAGTTTTAAAGTACCACATCATCAAACTTTAATATTTTTAAAGTTCAAAAATTAAAATGGACCTAGTTGTCAAGTTTAAATACCAAAGTGGATAAAAAAATAGTATAAGTACCAAAGTGAACCTAGCTGTCAAGTTTTAAGGACTAGAAATTATAGTCAATTTTAAAAAAAAAAAATTAAAGTAAAGTGTTCATGAATCGAGCTTTGGAATAAGTTTATGCTTATATTTTTTTAACTAGACATAATCTAACTTGTTTCATTATTCAGAAATAACAATAAAATAAAATATTTATTATTTTGGTATAAAAATGAGCCATTTGTGCTAGGTGAGCCTGGTTTTGAGTTTGGATTTTTTTTAAAACCAACTTTTTGCTCGAGTCAACCCATGAATATTTCTAATTTAGAGCAATACAAGTTAGGTTTTTGCCTTAAAATTTAAGCATGTCATTTTTAACCTTAACCCAAAAATTTGACTTGACTAAATTGAATCGAAATCCCACCCAAGCTAATTTAAGCATAAAGAAATTAATGAATCAAATATCCTTGATTTAAACCCAAAATAACTCAAACTTGAAATGACCCGACTAATTGACTTGAATTTTAAAATATCCGAATTTGAAATAATCTAAACCCAAAACTACTTAAAAATTTTAAAACATAAATTCAACCAATCTAAATTTACTCAATCTAAAATCAATCCCTTCACAAATCTAATCAAATAATAGAGGTGTAAATAAAATCCATCTTATTCCATATCTTTGATAAAATAGTTTCTCTTCTAATTTCATTACTATTCTTTATACATTTTAGCTAGGATTCTTTAAATTTTATAAAACTTTATTTTAACTTTATAAAAATTAGCATAATAACAAAATTAAACAAAATTTCAACTTAAAAGTGAATTTTATGGAAGAGGTTTTTCTTTTCTTTTCAAGTTGAGAAAATTTCGAGTATATACATATGGAAGTCAAGTTAAAGCTTAAAATTGAGATCAACAAAAATCCGCCTTGTACGTTATCAAAATAGTGCCACTATAACGAATATACTTTTATTTATTAATTTGGATCGTCAATTTTTGCAGCTTGAACTTGCAACTTTGGACATCAATGGTTACATTGGGTTTCAACATAGCAGCAAGGTTTGTTGGTTATTCAAAGAATGGATTAATTAATCATTGCATATTAAATCAGATTGTAAATTGGTTGTTCTATTATAAATTTCATCCATTTTTACTGGTAAAATTTATCCATGTACATTAGCATGAGGTACATGGCACACCACGTGTTACTATCCAGTAATTTCGTTAGTCACACTAATTTTTAACAATATAATTGGGTGAAATTTTTAGCACATTGGACAAATTTACTCTTTGTTTTAACATATAATAATTAATTTATCTATTTATTTGAGTAGATAAAACAAAATGTAATCTAATGCTTCGTGTTGTGACCTTTATGGTACTTTTACTGCATTATCTCTTATCCCCATGATTTGGCTTACAATTATGTGCTTATTTTCTTACAGTGTTCGGGTGTCCAACGAACTCGGAGCTGGACGTCCAAAAGCCGCGAAATTCTCGATCGTGGTGGTCGTGTTAACATCTTTGGCAGTCGGAATTATTTTCATGGCGATTATTCTAGCAACCAAACACGATTTTCCGAAGTTGTTCACCGACAAACAGCTGGTTATAAAGGCGGCGTCGAAGCTTGGGTATTTTCTTGCAGCAACAATCTTCCTCAATAGCATTTTACCTGTTCTGCATGGTAAAGTATTGCAATCTGATTTACTTTTAGCTACGATATTTGAATTTGCATATAAGCATTGGATTAGTATGTGTTTGCTACGAATACATATATATATATATATATATATATATATCAAACATGAGCATTATTTGAGGTATTTAGAGAGTCATTGGAAGTCAAATACTCGTGTATATATTTGAAGTATGGGTACTTAAAAAAAAAGTCAGAATCATTCCAAGTTAATTGGAGAAGATATCGTATGAAACTATAATTACATGTTATCCTTATCACTTTCTAATGAAAAATGACAAATCGGATTTTTTCTCTTGCTTTTTAGCAGTTTTAGTTGAATTTAAATTTTTTTAGGAAGAAAAAGTTGAAAATAAGGAGAAAAAATCTGATTTATCAATCTTCCATTAAAAAATGATAAGGATGACATGGAATCAGAGTTTCATACAATCCTTTCTCATTAATTGTAGGATTGGTTTGTTTGGTTATGTTAGACTGTTAATGATCATTGAATTTCATAATTGAACCGACCAACTTAATATTAAATATTTTTAAGATAGTTCAAATATATTTATACTTTTTTTTAATATATAAGTCGGTTAAATCAATTAAATATATTAATATATTTATTATCTTTAATAATTTTTATCATAATATATTTATTTTAAATCGGTTAACAAACTTAATTAACCAAATTATCGATGTTAAGTCGATTCAATTATGTCGGTTTATACTAAATATGTAGGTCAATTTAATTATTTTATATAATAGTCGATTAAGAAAAAACTTTCATATACAAGAACGACAAAAAATTACCGAAATATGTGAAAAATTCATAATCCATACCCATATATGATATTTACACATGAGTCCAAGCAACTCGACATAAAAGCTATGATAAATTGATAATTGAAAAGAAAAAAGAAATTAACTCTTGTTTTGATTTTTGTTGGTTGTATAGGAGTGGCAGTAGGGGCAGGATGGCAAGCATATGTTGGGTTAATCAACATTACTTGCTATTATCTACTTGGAATTCCGGCAGGAGCTTTGCTAGGTTTCAAATTTAAGCTGAGGGTGCAAGGGATTTGGTTCGGTATGCTGATCGGGACCGTCCTTCAAACCACCATCCTACTCTTTGTAATGCTCCGAGCCACTTGGCGAAATGAGGTAAACCAAATCATAACACAGAAAAGTAACATGAATATAATATGGTTACGTCAATGTTTTGGGGTTTATGTTATACGAATCATTAATTTTTCGAAAGATGTACGAGTGTAAAATGTTTTTGTTGACGGGAGGTTGATTCCATCAAAGAAAGTTATTGAAATGTCATTCATCTAGAGCATACCAACTCCACGTCAAGCCAAAGTTTCGTCTCTCGGCTCTGACGAGTGCTTGAGTGACAAAGAGTCTAGGTTCATAGAGTGGATCCATCTTGTTAGATCTAGTTGTGCGTCAGATTGGATTGATCCAGGGAAAATGCCAACTCAATGAATGATTCGTTGGCTCTGGATGAATGACACTTCGAAAACTTCTTCAGAAAGAGTTAGGGTCCATTTGGATGGGCGTTTACTGTTTAGCTTCTTCTTTTTTTATCTCATGGTACAGTATTACTATAATATCTAATCTTACCGCTACCGCTGTTTTTACACTAATCACAAGTAAATGTACGGTCTATTCAAAGGGGCCCTTAGCCTCCCCTAAGAAACTTCAAAACATGAGTTTAACACCAAGGGGAGAAGAAGTTAAGGAGCATGTGAAGGATAATTCATAGATGCAATTTCATAAGATAATTCACAAGGTAGTGACACTTATAGTTTTTGTTTTAAATTGATACCAAGTAGTTTAAGTTTTGTTTGGATCAAAATTTCAATGTTTTTCTACCATTCCGGTGCGTTTAAGCCTTTAGATTTATTTCAACTTGTACCTGTTGGTATAATATTTTTAATAATTTTTAACACTTTTTTATCTTAACTACTTTCATTCGTTTATAGTTACATTTAAAAATTAAAATTTTTTATTTGCATGTAAATATATAAATATATATGTAACCGAGATATAATTGCATGTATGTGTGATATATATAAAATATTAAAACTATCGATGGACCGAAAGAAATAATTTAATATCAGCACATATTAGGCTTACTAATTGAATTAATAATAATTTAATAAAATGATGCAGGCGGTGGAAGCGGAAGAGCGATTAAGAACGTGGGGTGGACCGACCGAGACTCCAAACATTTCGTTGGAATCTAATTCTGCTAGCTAAGTCCATTACCAAATACTATTTACCCAAATAATACCTCATGTATGTTATATTGGTTGAAACAATTGTTTAATAAATTCAAAATGTTTTTTTTTTATTTAGTTATAAAAATATATGTATTAATATAAAATACTTTTATTTTAACATTAAATGAACAATAATTTGGTTTTTTGGATTGATTTGGATAAAAGAATGAACTCCGACACCAAAAAAAAAAGATTGTGGGTAGAGGTGCTCATGAATTAAGTGATATAACTTACTTTGCGTCCAACACAAGTTTATTATATTTTTAATTCTAACTAATTTGACCAATTTTATTATTATAAATAATAAATAATAAAAAATTAAAATTAAAATTTTATATTTAAATAAAAATAAAAATATTTCTTCAGTGATTTTTACATTTATGTTGATTTCCTATTTTGGGACAAAATTTGACGTCTTATTTTTTTTAAATTATTATGTAGAAAAATTTGAAAATAATATATTATAAGTATAATGATTTATTTGATCCTCCAACATTACAAAAAAAAAGTCATTTTAGCTTCCTATTTAATTTTCTTTATCTCTTTTAGTTCTTAAATTTGTATTATTTATCAAATCACCTAAAAATTGATGAAAAAGTCATTAGTTAACTTTACTGACATCGCATCTACGTTGCTAGGGGTGTGCATAATTCGGGTAAAACCGAAAAAATTCGGTTAACCGACTGAATTCGGTTAATCGGTCGGTTAACCGAATTTTTTCGGTCGGGGGTCGGTTAATTTTTTTATGATTTTTCGGTTAACGGTTAATTCAGTTCGAAACCGGTCGGTTAACCGAAAAAATTAATAAATAAAATTATCCAACCCAACCCAAACTCAATTACCCAACCCAATAAAACTAAAACTAAAGTTTACCCAATTACCCAATCCAATAAAACTAAAACTAAAAGACAACCCAATTTACTAAAGTCTAAAACCCAATTTACTTTAATAATTTATAAATTTTTTAAATTTTAAAAATAAAAAATAAAAAAATTCGGGTATTTTTCGGTTAATTCGGTTAATTCGGTTAATTCGGTTAATTCGGGTAATTCGGGTAATTCGGGTAATTTTTAACCAAAAATAAAAAATACATAATTTTCGGTTAATTCGGTTAACCGACCTTATTAACCGAAAAAATTTCGGTTCGGTTAAATTTTTTTAAAAAAAATCGGTTCGGTTAACGGTTAAAATTTTTGGAAGGTCGGTTAATTCGATTATAGTAATTTCGGGTCGGTTAACCGAATGAACACCCCTATACGTTGCAACTGCATGCCCATTAGCAATTAATTATTTCTTTTAAAAAATAAAAATATTAAAAATGTTTTCATATATTTTATGTTAAAAACAATTATATATATTTGAATTTAAAAGAATTAATTAATTGTTTACGTGACGTCCACGTGGTAATTCACGTGTACGTCAACAACGTTAACTTATTCATTCATATTTTTTGATGATTTGATAAGTAAAACAAGTTTAAGAGCTAAACGAAGAAAAAAAATTAAATAAAGTTGAATTTGAGTAATTATAGTTATTGATAAAGTTGAATTTGAACACTTTAATACTCAATTCAAATAATTTACGAGCCTAATCAAAATTTTCATTTTAACATTTCTTTATATTGTAAAATTACATTATTTTCCCTTGTTATGTTGATAATAATTTACTTAGATCTGAGTCTAAGTAAGAAATTTGATAAATTAGTTTAAACCTGTTTAAACTTGAGTTATTTATCAATTGAGCTCAGGTCGAATATCAAAGTTGAGTCAAGGCTAAAGATAATGTTTTTAAAACTAGACCAATGATCGAATCAACTAGTAGGCTATATCAGTTTGTCGATTCGACTAGTTTACTTAAAATATTATTAAATTTTAAATATATATACATATAAATAAAAATCCTGATTCATTTAGTTCAATACAATTATCTGAATTAATAATTTCAATTCCATTCAAATGTGACTGAAGAACATCTACACCCGAAAATTACTTGAATTCGGCTCAACCAAGTTTGGTTTGGGTTAATAGTGGGGAAAATAGATGGAATTATAGTAAATAAGTAAGAAAACACATCCTTGGATAGGGGGACAGCCACACCAAAATTGCCTTTGCCGTCAAATGCTCAGTTCCAATTTGCCAAAGCGAAAGGCTTTATTCTTCGTGGTGGTGCACACTCTCCACGCGTATTTTTAACGTCATTTATCGATTCTTCTTCTAATTTCTCTCTTCTTCTTCTTCTTTTCGAGCTTATCGTCGTTGGATTCGATGCCTTGAACCAAAGATCCGATACGCATTTTTTATACAAATTTTTTTTAACATTTTAGGGTTGGATTTTCAGCAGTTAGTGGTCAGGGTAGGGGTTTTTATGGCGGTGACTTTACAGAGCCTTCGCTTTTGTGGACTGGCCGCATCTGGTCCCGCCGGCGGAAGCTTCGAAGCGCTAAACCGTATACTCGCCGACCTCTGTACCCGTGGCAACCCTAAGGTGATGTTTTTCCACTTCACTCCCTTGCTTTTTTCTTTCTCTATTTCTCTTGCTGAGTTGTAGAGAGTGGAAGGAATTTGAAATTGAATTTTCGGGATTCTTAGCTGAAAGATTGAAGAATAAGATTAACCTTAGCAGAATAGCAGTTAGATTGATTATCCTTTATTTGTTTGAAATTCTTTATAATTTTGGCTTTTTTTGATTGTGAGCAGGAGGGAACTTCATTAGCATTGAAGAAGCATGTGGAAGAAGAAGCTCGTGACCTTAGCGGGGAAGCGTTTTCTCGTTTTATGGACCAGTTATATGATCGAATTTCGAGCCTGTTGGAAAGTAACGATGTTGCACAGAACATGGGAGCTTTAAGAGCTATTGATGAGTTGATAGATGTCGCACTTGGGGAGAATGCCTCCAAGGTTTCCAGGTTTTCTAATTATATGCGGACTGTTTTCGAGACTAAGCGTGATCCTGAAATACTAGTTCTTGCTAGTAAAGTTCTTGGCCATCTTGCGAGAGCTGGTGGGGCGATGACTGCGGATGAAGTGGAATTTCAGGTTTGTTGGGGACATTGCTAATTTTTGTGGTGCAATTCAAAGCCAATGGGAATAATGTCTAGTCCATGTGCCTGTTTCTCAGGTCAAAACTGCCCTGCAGTGGCTTCGTGGGGATAGAATAGAGTATCGCCGATTTGCTGCTGTCTTAATTTTGAAGGTGCGTTCTCTGTGAGATTTTTATTGTTCCTTATGAATGGATTTCTAGAAAATAATTATTATTTTTGATCTTATGTTAGAAGTTGCTGCAAATTGTTTAATTTAATTTTAGTTCATTTGTTGTAAAAGATTGTTTTATTGAAGCTACCTTTGCATTTTACTACTAAAGGAAATGGCAGAAAATGCTTCCACTGTATTCAATGTTCATGTACCTGAATTCGTTGATGCCATTTGGGTTGCATTGAGGGATCCGACGTTGGCTGTTCGTGAGCGTGCTGTGGAGGCATTGCGAGCGTGCCTTCGCGTTATTGAAAAACGTGAGACACGTTGGCGTGTGCAGTGGTTAGTTTATTGATTGTGATGTTCTGGTATCCCTTTTCTTTGTTATTTTGATAAATTTGAACCAAATAGCTGCATCAGCATTCCTAGTTTTCTATTTTAAATGAATGTATGTAGAAACATCTCTTCATGGTTTCGTAGTTTCTGGTGTCTGAGTTGAGTTCCTATTTGCTGTTTCTGCCTTAATTTTGTTCCAAACCACCCTTTTACCTACTATGGATCTTACTATGCTCTCTAAATTGCAAATAAACAGAAGAATAGAGGAATTATAACTTGCCTTGCAATAGTAGTGCTTTATAGTGTGCTATTCTTGGTGGAGTTGTCACCTGCTTGGCTTTTTTACATTCTTTGTATGCCCTAGTTTGTTGGTTGGTTTTGTTTGTTGAGGAGGCAGAGTTTACTGTTACGTTTCTTGTGCATGTTCATTTCTTTGTAACTTCTGAACTCAAATTTTCAAATGTGTTTTCTTTGTTCTTTTCTATGCTCAACCTTCGGTGTTTCTATAGGTACTATCGAATGTTCGAGGCTACGCAAGATGGATTGGGAAAAAATGCTCCTATTCACAGTATACATGGTTCTTTGCTTGCTGTTGGAGAGCTTTTGAGGTTGGTGTGATGGTCTTATTTATTGTTTGTAAATTAAAAGGACTTCGAGTCCTGTAATTTCTGTTTCAACCTTTGAGTTAATTGGTTCCCTCCACTTGATCACTTCCCCCTCCTCATTGAAAAAAGAAAAGGAGAAAGAAATAGAAAAAGAAATTTGTATACGCATTGTGTTTGCGTATATGCCTTATTGGTTAGTAAAATAAATACAGCTATAGATACGTATGTGCTAGATAGCCTTTCACCTACTGCAGATTAGCTGCTGCAGTATAGGTTGTAATTAGGTTATAGAGGTATATACATGTGTAGATATATTTATAGTGTTAGTCAATTTGTAGTATGCTCATCCTCTATGAGATGAAGATTATCCATTTCATTTGGGAAATATTTTATTGTCATATGAAATGATATATAAGTGTATATGTGTTGTTAGTGACATAAACTTCATCTTTATCAGGAACACTGGTGAGTTCATGATGTCAAGGTACAGAGAAGTAGCCGAAATTGTGCTTAGATACCTAGAGCATCGAGATCGCCTAGTTCGCCTTAGCATAACTTCTTTACTACCTCGCATTGCACATTTCCTGCGTGACAGATTTGTCACAAACTACTTGACGGTAAGTTGTTATTGCTCCATATATGATCACATTATTTAACCGGCATGTGAACCCCTTTCAGTTATGTGCATTTGGATTTTTTGATATCTTGCAGATATGCATGAACCATATCCTTACAGTCTTAAGAATACCAGCTGAACGTGCGAGTGGGTTTATTGCCCTTGGGGAGATGGCTGGTGCTTTGGATGGAGAGCTGGTCCACTATTTGCCGACAATTACTTCTCACTTACGTGATGCAGTGAGTCTCATGGCTTGTGATTCATGACTTATCTTTTGGTTGCATCTTGTTGGTTTTTTTTATTACTATTATTATTATTATTTGAAGTTTTGCTTGTTTTTATTTGAGAAGAAAGAAGTTGTCCAACTGTTTGCTTTCATATTATTTATCTACAGATTGCTCCACGAAGAGGTAGACCCTCTCTTGAAGCTTTGGCTTGTGTTGGGAACATTGCGAAAGCTATGGGACCGGCAATGGAGTCCCATGTTCGTGGTCTCCTTGATATTATGTTTTCTGCTGGTCTTTCTCCTACACTTGTTGAAGCTCTTCAGCAAATTACAGTCAGGTATGTGGGCAGCCATGACCTTGTGTTCAGATTGTATTTGGGGATTAATTGAGGGTATTAATTTTATAAAATACTGGTTGTGTTTCAGTATTCCATCTTTGCTTCCCACTATTCAAGATCGGCTTCTTGATTGCATTTCCTTGGTTCTTTCGAAGTCCCATTATTTTCAGGCAAGGCCGGCTGTGGCTCGAGGCACCACTACAAATATTACCCAGCCAGTGGCTGAGCTTAGTGGTTCGGCCCATGTTCAGCTTGCTTTGCAGACTCTCGCTTGTTTTAATTTCAAGGTTTGTTTACCTACATTATATGGAGTGTCTGATGTCAACCATGGTTTGGCACTAATTATTCTGTGGTGTAGGGACATGAACTTCTTGAGTTTGCGAGAGGATCAGTTGTTCGTTATCTTGATGACGAGGATGGAGCCACACGAAAAGATGCTGCTTTTTGTTGTTGCAAATTAGTTGCAAATTCCTTTTCTGATATCACATCCTCACAATTTGGTTCTGGTCGCTCTAGCCGAGCTGGAGGGAAGCGAAGGCGTCTTATCGAGGAGGTTTGTCCGTCTGTGCTATAGTAGTTACAATACTGTTTATGTTAATGTATTATGTTTTACCTGTGTTGGAATCTTTATGATACGTTATGCTTGCTTATAAATTATATTGGGTTTTCAACAGCTTGTGGAGAAGCTTCTCATTGCAGCTGTTGCAGATGCTGATGTTACTGTTCGCCATTCAATATTTTCCTCTCTCCATGGAAATAGAGGTTTTGATGATTTTTTAGCACAGGCTGATAGCCTGAGTGCGGTTTTTGCTGCTTTAAATGATGAGGTGCAATTTAATCCAGTTTTATACTGTCAAGAATGTTCCTCTCATTTTTATACGCCTATTTATCAGTACGTTGCTTTATAGGCCTATTAATTGTCTTGACAGTCGGCATGTCTTCAATTAAATATTTGGGCCTGGATTATGAAATAAAAGATTATTAGAATGTTATCATGATTACAAGATTTTACTTTCTTGGTATCTAGACAAAGGGGATGAATAATGTTGTTCTTTATACTGTACAGGAAATTAGAAAAATAATGTGCACCTAATTTCTTGTTTGAAGGTGAAAAATAGTGTTTGTCAGCATTTTTCCATAGTTAAAATGATTTGATATATCCTGATTGGTAACTCTTCAAAATAGGGTTGATTAGCATTTTTCCATATTTAAGGAACACTTTATATTTTGCTGATCGGTATGTCTGGTCTCTGCAGCTATTACTGTTCTTAACATCTCTAACTTTTCCTAAATGAGACATTGTGTCTTATAGTAACCATCTTACCCTAACTATTCTTAAGCCACTTTTGCCTGCACTTTCTCTCTGCTGTCTTTTCCAACAGATTATCATTTTCATAAAAGTGTTTCACTTTGTTTATTGGAATTGCCTTTTGCAAAAAGTATGAAGACATGCATACTGATTAGATTAAGGACAGTTTCATATGAGTCAGCTGTAGGGTTCTAAGCTTGATAGCTAGCCTTCAAATGTGCTGAAATAGCTATGCTTTTTTGTTCCAATTTTTGCATTACTTTGTGTTGCACTTTTATTAATAGAGAATATTTCTGTTGCTATAGGATTTTGATGTGCGAGAATATGCAATATCAGTGGCTGGGAGATTGTCAGAGAAAAATCCGGCATATGTTCTTCCAGCACTTCGTCGTCATCTCATACAATTATTGACATACTTAGGGCAAAGGTAAAGATAAAAGAACTTCTGTCCTCTCTATGCTGCATTAAATATTGACTTCTCCTGCATTGTGAGCAGTGCAGATAACAAATGCAGGGAAGAGAGTGCCAAGTTGCTCGGTTGTTTAATACGCAACTGTGAACGACTAATACTCCCATATATCGCCCCAGTGCACAAGGTTTAACTTGTCTTGTGTTATTTAATTATTTTCTTTCCGCTTTCCACTTTTCTAGTAGCTCCTCTTTTTTTTTTTTTGGGGGGGGGAGTGGGGGGTGTGTGGGGGAGTTGGGGTTATTTTCCTTTTTTGTGGCTCTGCCATCATGTTATTGACTGTTTTATTTTTCAGGCTCTTGTGGCGCGACTACTTGAGGGCACTGGAGTTAATGCCAATAATGGTTTTATCAGTGGAGTTCTTGTGACTGTGGGAGATCTTGCTAGAGTGGTGGGTGAACTTCTGTTTGTTTGCTTTTAGTCTTTCACACATGGCATCATTTTTGGAGTAAGATACTCAGTTTGATAGACATAGGAAAAGATTATTGTGTTTGCATTAATTGTGAATTATAAGTTGTATGTTGTATTGAATTTGCTGTCTGATGAGAATCCTAGCTTGGTTGCTGTGTAATTGATTGTAAGTTTCCTCGTATAACATTTTCTTTTACTATTCTTTCTTGGACTGTGACTTATTTTAGGGTGGTTTTGCAATGAGAGAATATATCTCCGAACTTATGCCTTTAATTGTTGAGGCATTATTGGATGGCGCAGCTGTCACAAAACGTGAAGTAGCTGTTGCTACTCTTGGTCAAGTTGTACAGAGTACCGGGTAAGACATCTTATATTGCTTTGAATTTGCCAGAGGGGCTTCGGACTAATTAGTATTCTTAAACTTCTGCATGTTTTATGTTAGAAATGTTAGCCTCCCCCCCCCTCTCTTTCCTTTGATGGTGTTTAAGAGATTTTTCTTGAACGGGTCTGACAGGTATGTCATAGCTCCATATAACGAATACCCTCAATTGCTTGGCTTACTTCTGAAATTGTTGAATGGTGAGTTAGTGTGGTCTACCAGACGAGAAGTACTGAAGGTAGTTGCTCTTGAACTTTAGATGTAGTTAACGGTTCAGCTTTCTTGTGAAACTGAGTATACTTTGTCGTCCCCAGGTTCTTGGTATCATGGGTGCTTTGGATCCCCATGCGCATAAAAGGAATCAGCAAAGCGTATCTGGGTCACATGGAGATGTTACCCGTGCTGCCAGTGATTCAGGTCAACATATTCCATCATCAATGGATGAACTACCTATGGACCTTTGGCCATCATTTGCTACATCTGAAGATTACTACTCCACTGTAATGCCCTACCTAATTTATCTTTCTTCTTGCTTGTTTTAACAGTTTTTGTTTGTAGTAGAACCTCTTAATTATTTGCTAAAATAACTGAATTCAGGTTGCTATCAATTCTCTCATGCGAATTCTTAGGGATCCTTCTCTTGCCAGTTACCACCAAAAGGTGGTTGGATCTCTCATGTTTATTTTCAAGGTGCGTTCAACATATGGATTTTAATCTTTTTCCTAAAATATTTATCCTAGATACTATTTAATTAAAATTTGCTTTTTTTAACTTCTTTAAATCATTGAATTTCTCTTTTGCGAGGTTAGTCAATGGGTCTGGGTTGTGTTCCATACTTGCCAAAGGTTTGTCTATTAATTTTTCAGCCGAGTTTGGTTTTTATGCTTGGTTTTTTGTTGGTTATTTTTCTGAACCGTGGCTTATTTTCTTGCTTCTTTCTGTAGGTTTTGCATGATCTCTTTCAGATTGTTCGTACATGTGATGATCATCTGAAGGATTTTATAACATGGAAGTTGGGCACTCTTGTGTCCATTGTGCGTCAGGTACATTTAAATGTCTTCAAGATTTCATGTATGTAACTGATATTGGCTTTCTTCTGGCATTTTATTTTGGGTTTTTGATGTGCTTATGCAGCATATTCGTAAATATTTACCGGAGCTGCTATCTTTAATTTCCGAACTATGGTCATTATTCAGCTTGCCAGCCAGTACTCGCCCTTCACGTGGTTTTCCGGTATTTTTATACTTTAGTTTACATGTACAAGTAATTTGTACTTGCGTATCCTGCAGATGGGTTGTTAGATTGATTGTCTTGATTATTATTGTTTTACTGCTGATCTTATTTCTTAAACTCTCCCTACCTCTCTTTCTTAGGTACTGCACCTAGTTGAGCAGCTTTGCTTAGCTCTCAATGATGAATTTCGGAAGTATCTTCCTGCTATTCTTCCTTGTTGCATTCAAGTTTTGAGTGATGCAGAACGTTGCAATGACTACACCTATGTTCTTGACATTCTCCATACCCTGGAAGTGTTTGGTGGTTAGTAGTAGCACTCATTTCACTTTTGGGACTTAAGTCCATTATTTTGTAACTGTGATGCTGCATGTGACCATGGGCATGCTCTTTAAGCATGCTTGAAGAAGAATAAACATCTGAATATAGCTTTATAACCCTATAGTTATTTACTAGTTAGAAAATTATGAAAGTGGAAATTTTCATGTTTTATTCTAGAGAACCTTTTATTCAAACCTTTGATTAACCCATGCTCGTCTAAACTAAATTTGTTAGTTTTGAACTGAAACTTATTGTTCTCTCTATCTGTCTAACTTTAAGCATCTTTACATGATAATATCTAAAGGATTTCTTATTATGATTACCATGTAGGGACATTGGATGAACATATGCATCTACTCCTTCCTGCCCTTATTCGACTGTTTAAAGTGGATGGTTCTGTGGAGATAAGACGTGCTGCTATCAGAACTTTGACAAGGTTGATCCCCTGTGTTCAGGTAGGTAGCAAGAATATTAACTACATTGAAGAATCAGTTACTATATATATGTTTTAAATACCTGTGGATTCAAGTTCTGTTGAACATGTATTCTGTTTGTTTTTTCATCCTTGTAAATCAGGTTACAGGTCACATATCTTCTCTAGTGCATCACTTGAAGATAGTTTTAGATGGGTGAGTTGTCTGTTCCTTTTGTTTAAAACTCTATGAAGACAGGAAACTTTCCTATTTAGACTTATGGATGGTCTATCACTTGCCGTGTATCAGGGGTATTAGTCTGCATGCATCTTTTCACATTTCTATGTGTTTGGTTTTGGAACCAAAACAGTATCTTGGTTATGGTTTAGATAATTTGATTTAGTTTGCCTTCAGTTTTTTTCCAAGTAAATAAGAAAGGATAATAAAATGATTGTTTATGATGATATCATAGGGTTACAATCAACTGATAATTTGGGATAAAAGAAACTCAATTTTGCAAAGCACTTTTGGTTTTTAGTTTATAAATGATTTTGGTACTTGTCTATGGAAATTAATAGTCTATGAACCAAGTAATTTTTTTTAAACATGAGTCGCTAATGGTGATAACTGATGGATGGTTCTAATGGGTTAGAACCATCAGCATCAGAGGAGGCTTGATGGAAGCACCCATCTATGCACTATGTCTATACCTAAAAAAATTTTGATTTACAGGAAAAATGATGAGCTCCGTAAAGATGCTGTTGATGCACTTTGCTGTCTGGCCCATGCCCTTGGAGAAGACTTCACTATTTTTATCCCATCTATACACAAACTTTTGTTGAGACACCCCTTGCAGGTATTGCTTCTGACCATGTCATTCTTTTTTTTGCATGTGGAAAACTTGTACCCTGCTACTTCCCATGTTCAAATTTAATATCAAAACTTGTTTATTTCAGCATAAAGAATTTGAGGAAATTGAAGGTCGTTTAAGGCGACGTGAACCATTAATTGTGGGGAGCACAGCAGCGCAAAGATTAAGTCGACGACCTCCAGTGGAGGTTGTTAGTGACCCACTAAATGATATGGAAAATGATCCTTATGAAGAAGGGAACGATGTGCAAAAACATCCTAGAGGTCACCAGGTATCATCCTTTTATGATTGTATGATGAGCTATTGTTTATTATTTATTTTGTCCATAGCTTATTCACCTAGGTTCCTGAGCATGCTGCCCAGCGAACATGCAATGCTAGCTTGAAGATGAAGCTTGGAAATAATCTGTACTACTTATCAGTTAAAACTGGTTATGTCGTAACTTTCAATCATAATCTTTGTAGCCAGTATTGGATGGACTTACCCTATTGCTGTAGTTAGCTGAGTAGTTGTTGGCATGGCCAGATTTCTATTTAATTGGTTACACAATGTTTTAAAGAAATGAATGTATGATCAGCAAATTTCTTATGTAAAACAAGAATATTAAATGTGATGTGGTAGGTAAGCACTGGCCTCAGTTGCATGAACAGGCAAGTGTTTTCTTATGCTTTGTAGCATCTCATGTATGCATAGAAAGATTAGGTTTTCTTATGGAGTTGTACAAGTTATTTAGTGAGTTAGCTATGCTTGTATACATCCTTTCTTGATACCTTTGGCCTTTGTAAATTTGAAACATCGAAATAATTACTTGTTACCAGTCATGCTGTGAGCAGTTTCTGACATGTAATGGCTTGTGATGTTGCATTCGTTTTACATATCTGACTTGTTAATTTGTTGTGGCAGATGTGAGCCCAGACAATTTTTATACGTCATTTCTTAATCTTGTGTAGTTCTATATTCTTATGCTTGTTGGATACACAGAAATTTGATTATTTCTGTCCATTATCTTGTTCTCTATACCTATGAAATTTTCCTTTGAAGTTACATTCATTTTATCTTTATTTTGTTTTTTTAAAAATAATTCTCATACATTATTTCATGTGGTCTATAGAGGCCTTAATTGACATAAATTACTTGTCTATAGGTCAATGATGGGAGGTTACGCACTGCTGGGGAGGCTTCTCAGCGTAGTACCAAAGAAGATTGGGCAGAATGGATGAGGCATTTTAGCATTGAACTCTTAAAAGAATCTCCTTCTCCAGCACTACGAACCTGTGCTCGGCTTGCCCAATTACAGGTATGTTTACAAGGTTTATGTTTATGTATTGTTTCCTTAGGATTGAGGTTTCTAATCTGCTCCTTTGCAGCCTTTTGTTGGGCGTGAGTTGTTTGCTGCTGGTTTTGTTAGTTGCTGGTCTCAACTTAATGAGTCGAGTCAGAGGCAGTTGGTTCGAAGCTTGGAGATGGCATTTTCTTCTCCTAATATTCCTCCTGAAATTTTGGCTACACTTCTCAACTTGGTATACCCCTTCAGCTAATTTTTATTCCTTGTTTTCATGCAAGCTATTTGATTGCTTTTATCCTTTACTAAATGCAGATTCACTTTACAAGACCATATTAATCTGCTTTTATATTGTTTTGCTGTTTTTCTATTCTTGGTAATTCCATGGTTAAAAGAGTCGGCATTGTATAACTGGTCCACAAGCAATATTAAAAAACTATTTGGTAAAAATATCAGCTTGAGGTGTAAACATATAAGCAGATATGTGATAAGGAAACCCCTCTGCTGTAGCCAATAAGCAATTGTAACATGCATAACCCATTTGTCAGGGCAATCTGGGTACTATGTATTTGAAAGAGAAGGTAATTTATTTCTTTTGTTTAAAAGGATATATGTGATCATTTCAGGCTGAATTCATGGAACGCGATGAAAGACCTCTCCCTATAGATATCCGACTTCTTGCTGCACTTGCTGAAAAGGTATGCTTTCCTTGAGAAATGCTTTTATGCAATGTGTTTTTTTTATATCATCTGGACAGTGAAAGATTTATCATTCTTATGGCACATGCCAGTGTCGAGCATTTGCTAAGGCACTACATTACAAAGAAATGGAATTCGAAGGTGCCCGCTCAAAGAAGATGGATGCTAATCCTGTTGCTGTAGTTGAAGCTCTCATACACATAAATAACCAGTTACACCAGCATGAGGTATATAACTATATATATTCTGTGAGCTGTGCTTTTTTTTTCCCTAATATCTACATGCTTTCTCCCAAATATCTCCTTATTGATTTAGGTTGTTAATTATTTTTCTTTTAACCTTTTTAGGCTGCTGTGGGGATATTGACTAATGCTCAACAATATTTGGATGTTCAGTTGAAGGAATCATGGTATTAGACATTTGATTTTCAAAATGATTAGTGACGTTGATGTCATTCACAGAGCTTTTGTGTTGTAGTTTTCTGCTTGTCATTACCTGATTTACTATTTCATGCTGTCTTCCTCAAATATGTATATTTGGCAAAATGGGGGGAAAAGATCTAGTTACATAGATTTGTGTTTATTAGGTATGAGAAATTGCAGAGATGGGATGACGCTCTTAAGGCATACACTGCCAAAGCAGCTCAAGCATCAAGCCCTCACCTCGTACTAGAAGCTACCCTAGGTATTAATTTAAGCACAATGGCTCGTTTAATTGTTTGTTCTGTTCCTCTTTCTTTTAATACTTGCATGCTCTTTGTTAGTATACTTTTCATAACAGAAATTTGGAATTCTTTGAATTTCTCTATAAGAATGCAAAAACAGGTTGCAGCAAATTTATTTAGATGGTATGACATGTTGTGGACTGAGCACATATATTTTGATTTACCTTTGTTTATAGTCGGTGTGAGCAAAGCAAAATGAATACTGATGGTTTTGCATTCTCTTATTTAACTCATTTCCTTTTTTATTTTTTGAAATTTTATTTAGAACATTCGTGATCAGGCATTTTTATGGGTCAAAATTTTTTTCTTCTTTCTTCAAACGTTTTTTGATAGACAAAACCTTCCTATTGTTATATTCAAGTTAGCTCATATAAGCTGAAATTATGTTTCTCGGGCACCCGTGTTTATTTATTTTTTAAAATGCCTTGAGTGAGTTTTCTACCCTATAAACTGTTGGTTGCAGTGATTAGGTTCTAGTAAATAGATCAAATTATCATCAACCTTTTTGGGTTTTCATTTCTGACGTAAAATTTTTCGATATCTATATTTCACATCATAATAATTGAGCTTAGAAAGCATAATTTGCTTCCTATACCAGTGTACGCTAGTTTCTTGAAAATTTTAATGTGGCATGTACATTGTAGGACGGATGCGATGCCTTGCTGCATTGGCTCGATGGGAAGAGCTCAACAACTTGTGCAGAGAGTACTGGACTCCAGCAGAGCCCTCTGCTCGACTGGAAATGGCACCAATGGTTTGTGGTTTATGCTGTAGTTGATGTCAACATTATCTATATTGTGCTTGTACTCAATGAATTTTTTCTTCTAGGCTGCAAATGCTGCTTGGAATATGGGTGAATGGGATCAAATGGCTGAGTATGTGTCTCGATTAGATGATGGTGATGAAACCAAACTTCGGGCTTTAGGGAACACTGCTGCTACTGGTGATGGAAGCAGTAATGGTACATTCTACAGAGCTGTTCTGTTAGTTCGGAGGGGAAAGGTGCTTTTTCTAGTCTATACTCATTACTTCTATTAATTCTTGTGAATGCCCGTCATCTGTTTCTATCTGCATTTTGCAGTATGATGAGGCACATGAGTATGTTGAGAGAGCTAGAAAGTGCCTAGCAACAGAACTTGCTGCTTTGGTTTGTTTCTTAACTCCAATTTCTTGAACTGAATACTAGGTGTTTTTTTATTTGAGCAACGGCTTTCTAGTTTTTCTTTTTTTCATTTCATTCTATATGTTAGCGAATACTCTAAATTGCTACTTTTCAGTTTCTAGAACATATCCAACATTATACATACTTCCCTCTTCCTTTTTACAATTGTCGAAATTTCTAGTCCTTCTGGCTCTAGCTCCCCCATGCTTTGAAAATAGTTGAAAGGGAAAGTAAAACACCGTTTTAGGTATAGTTAAATTCCCTGTGCCCTTTTGTAGTTTATACGTTTGTATATATATGTATGTATAAAGGTTTTTTCTTATGACTTCGTTGGTATGGCAATGATTGTTATCGGGCTCATTTGGTACATGATATAAAAAGTAATGAAATTACTTGGTTCAAATAAAATTATAGAACTTAGCTTTTGTTATGGTTCAGGACCCTGATGCTCTATTTAATAATGTTATGGTTGTTTATCTGTATAACAGTACCTTGAATGATACCATCGTGATTTCTGGTGGTGAAAGTTTAAAAATTCATGCGTTTGGACTTGAGAAAATCTTTACTTTATGGCTATCATGATATTAATACCTACTTCAGGTTTTGGAAAGCTATGAGCGTGCTTACAGCAATATGGTCCGTGTTCAGCAGCTTTCAGAACTAGAGGAGGTTCATTCTACATCTATTTTAGATTTAATTTGCTCACTTTTAGTTGTTCTTTTTTCTAAGCGTGACTTCCTTAAAGAATTATTCTCAGGGGAAATCTTCGTTTATTGCAGGTCATTGATTATTGCACTCTACCTATGGGAAATCCAGTTGCCGAAGGGCGGCGTGCCTTGATTCGAAATATGTGGACTGAGCGGATACAGGGAGCAAAACGAAATGTTGAGGTAAATTATTTACTTTGATGAAGTGTTTGCCATTATGTCTTAGTAAGTATTGCTTTTGCTAATCTATGTACCATGTATGTTTTTTTTATTTAAATAGTATAAAGTTAATTTCCTTTTTCATTTTTAATGTACGTGTGTCTGACTCACATCCAAAGGCACGTAGATTGATATGGAAGATTTAATGGTTTAGATTTCGATTAGGACTTCTGGCATACATGAATTGTTTATGATTCTGTATACATTTGCTTAATTGGAATGAACCTAGTGCTTATTTTTACTCTCTCCCAATGTGTCTCGTGCTTAACTGTTGGTTCCTATACGTTCAAATATGCAGGTCTGGCAAGCGCTTTTGGCTGTTAGAGCACTTGTTTTACCTCCAACAGAAGACATTGAAACCTGGCTCAAGTTTGCTTCTCTCTGTCGGCAGAATGGAAGGATTAGTCAGGCTAGGTCTACCTTAATTAAGCTCTTACAGGTCTGTACTACTTACATTTTCTGAAGCTCCAAGAATGCACAAAATCATGTTTGTTTTCTTACTTTAAATTTTTTCTGGATGCTGTATGCTACTCAGTATGATCCAGAAACTGCTCCTGAAAATGTAAGATATCATGGCCCTCCTCAAGTAATGCTGGCTTACTTAAAATATCAATGGTCACTTGGAGATGATCTTAAACGAAAGGAAGCATTTTCCAGGCTGCAGGTATATCCAATTTTAACCAAGAGCACTTATCCTTTTTCTAGCTTTTCATGCATATCTACCATAATTAGTACATCTTTCTGCTGGCATTCGCTACTGCTAATTTGTAAGTTGCATTTTTCCTGATTAATTTTACATGATGGAAAAATCACTGTTCCAGAATTTGGCTAGAGAGCTTTCAATCTCCCCAAATATTCAATCCATTCCATCAACTGCTTCAATGAGTGGTACAAGTGCAAATGTTCCACTTCTGGCCCGTGTGTATCTTAAACTTGGAGCTTGGCAATGGACACTCTCATCACCTGGATTGGATGATGATTCTATACAAGGTAGCTAATAATAAGAACTTGATATCTTATTCATTTGCAGCTTTTTCCCTCTTTTAAATAAAATATTTTGTTATTGTATAAAAAGAAGATGTCTATTATGGACTCTTAAATGCTGAAGTTGTTATTGATTTCTTTTTCTTGTTAAATGGTCCTTTTTTTTTCAGAGATCCTTTCAGCGTTTAGGAATGCCACTCAGTTTGCGACGAAATGGGCAAAAGCATGGCATGCATGGGCATTGTTCAATACAGCTGTCATGTCTCATTATGCCAGAGGCTTTCAAACCATCGCCTCTCAGTTTGTTGTTTCAGCTGTCAATGGATATTTCCATTCGATAGCATGTGCAGCAAATGCAAAAGGTGTTGATGACAGCCTACAGGTATATTAACTAAATATACAATATCATTTTTAAGCTTGGTAATAGCACAAAACCTTTAATGACAACTTTGGGATCTGACCTATTTTTATTCACCTTCTTAACTGCCACTTGATAACTTTATCGTTCTCTTCTAAACATTGTTCTTAAAGTCTGCTAATTTTCTTTTTCAGGATATACTTCGCCTTCTTACCTTGTGGTTTAACCATGGAGCTACTGCAGAAGTTCAAATGGCCCTACAAGTAGGATTTGCCCATGTTAATATCAACACATGGTTGGCTGTTTTACCTCAAATAATCGCCAGAATACATTCAAATAACCATGCTGTGAGAGAACTTATACAATCACTTTTGGTGCGAATTGGACAAAGTCACCCCCAGGTTTGCCTTTATTATCTCTGTTCTGCTTCAGGATTGGAGCTCTTGGTTCTGTAGCAGCCCCAATTCAAATCGTTTTGAGCTGTTTCATTTGTTAGACTGATTTAATTATTTCCCAGGCTCTTATGTACCCTCTACTTGTTGCTTGTAAATCCATAAGCAATTTGCGCAAAGCAGCAGCTCAAGAAGTGGTTGACAAAGTGCGTCAGCATAGTGGTGTACTTGTGGATCAGGTTGAATAATTAGAATCGGTTTTTGTTTCTTTCTTTGTTTTATTTGCCTTGGCAGTTTGATCTAAAAATAGATTTGATCTGTTCATAGGCACAATTGGTTTCAAAGGAACTAATCAGGGTTGCAATACTTTGGCATGAGTTATGGCATGAGGGGCTAGAAGAAGCTAGTCGTCTATACTTTGGTGAACATAACATTGAAGGGATGCTGAAAGTCTTAGAGCCATTACACGAGATGCTTGAGGAAGGGGCAATGAGGGACAATACTACTATAAAGGAGAGAGCATTCATAGAGGTTTTCTCTATTCCTTTGCTGCAACTATCTTATCTCCTCCCATGGGATTTGATCAGTAACATATGCATATTCATTTAATTCGTTGCATTAAGGATTTTTTTATCATAATTAATGGTGAATATTCCAAGTCTAGTTGTTTATACTTCTGCTGCCATGTGCCATAATTTTTTTCTGATATATTGGTGCCCACTTGGCATTTTAGGATTTCCGGTGTGCATATTCAGTTAGTTCATTTTGGTTTCACGGTATTGCAGGCATACCATCATGATTTGTCTCAGGCCTATGAGTGTTGCATGAAATATAAGAGAACCGGAAAAGATGCTGAGCTTACTCAGGTATGAAATGTTTGATGACTAAATTGTTAGATTTTACATATATTTGAGTGAGCAATATTTGATTGTTGTCTGAAGCAGCTTTATTCCCAACTTCTGTGGAACTTCTTGCTTGAGGATGTCTTAGGGTTGTACTTATATATACTCTTTTACCAAATAGAAATGCTGATTAGAATATGCTACTGGTTCATCTGTTCTTTTTTTTCTGCGGTTCCCAGAAGGTTGATCTCTCTTTAATTATTTTTTGAATTCATCAGGCATGGGATCTCTATTATCATGTTTTCAGGAGAATAGACAAGCAACTTCAAAGTCTTACTACCCTGGACCTGCAGGCAAATATCGATCATCATATTTCTTCTCAATTATTAATTTGACAATGTTAACTTTTCACTGTAAATTCTGCAGTCTGTTTCTCCCGAGTTGGTAGAATGCCGTGATTTGGAGCTTGCTGTACCTGGGACATACCGTGCAGGTAAGCTTAGTGGTTGCTTTGAATGGATGTCTTGGTATAAACCTGACCGCCTTGCCAACATTTTGGCCTAGTGGAAAGAAGTTTGTGTGGCATTAGAACTAGTGTTCAAACCCTAGAATCCTTATCCCCCAATTATCTAGTGTATCCATTTCTTTCTTCTTCTTCTTTTTAAATAAAAGAAGAAAAACTGGCTGCCCCAACTTAAGTGAGTCCCTTTTTTTCAGAATCGCCGGTGGTAACCATTGCATCATTTGCACATCAACTTGACGTCATAACCTCAAAACAGCGCCCTCGGAAATTGACTATTCATGGGAGTGATGGTGAAGATTATGCCTTTTTACTCAAAGGGCACGAAGATCTTCGCCAAGATGAGCGTGTCATGCAGGTAGTTTCTGCTTACTTTTCCATTCCCCTTTTGTATTACTTTCATGCTAGTTTGATGATTCTACGGTTCTTTTGCTTGGTGTTTGGAGGTTTACATTTCTTATATATAACTATAATTGTACTATTTTACATCATTTATTGAGATCTAATGTCCTTGATGATCAAATTTTATCAGCTATTTGGCTTAGTAAACACTCTCCTGGAAAACTCCAGAAAAA
Organism: Gossypium hirsutum; assembly: GCF_007990345.1. Taxonomy (NCBI): domain Eukaryota; kingdom Viridiplantae; phylum Streptophyta; class Magnoliopsida; order Malvales; family Malvaceae; genus Gossypium; species Gossypium hirsutum. Next base: position 716,331 of record NC_053437.1, on the reverse strand, counting down.
CTGCAGAGAAGGATCTGTCTATTCAGCGATATGAAGTCATACCTCTATCTCCAAACAGTGGGTTGATTGGATGGGTCCCTAATTGTGACACCTTACACCAGCTCATTAGGGAGTACAGAGATGCTAGAAGGGTTGGTTGAAATTCTCCAAATACTTTGTTTTGGTTCTCATATTCCACATATTGTCTGTTTGGTCATACCTGTTGCCGCTTTATATCATAAAATTTGCATATAACTTTTCCTGTGCTTCATGGTCTCAGATCACCCTAAATCAGGAGCACAAATTTATGCTAAGTTTGGCACCGGATTACGACCATTTACCACTCATTTCTAAAGTAGAAGTATTTGAGTATGCTCTACAAAATACTGAAGGAAACGATCTGGCGAAAGTATGTGCTCTTAATATTCTCTCTTTTTCTTTTTTTTTCCTCCTCATATTTATCGACTTCTTTCAACTTCCATAAATTTGGCTTTTGATAGGTTCTTTGGTTAAAAAGTCGTACTTCTGAGGTGTGGCTAGAGAGGAGGACAAATTATACTCGAAGTTTAGCAGTAATGAGCATGGTATGTGATTACCTCATAATTTGGTGTATCCGTAATTAATACAAGTCTCTAGCTGTAAATTAACTTTCGTTATTACTTTTGTTGTCGGAGTCCTCTCTTTCTTTGTATCTTTTTTGTTAGATAAATTTTTACTGTATCCCAGTATGCAATCGTATTATCTTTGGCTACAGTAGTGATTATTGGTAAAAGGTTTGGATCACCCCTGGTTTGGAACCATGTCTGCTTGATTTAGTTTCTTCACTTTTTTAATAAATAGTTCAATTACTCTGTAAAACTTCCCATTTTGGCAAAATGAAGATATCTTGGTGGTGTACGAGAAAAGAGTATGCTGCTAAACTTCCATGTGTGCTTATTTGCGCTTTTAATATGACATACAATCAAAATATTACGTTGAATAGTACAATTGCATTTCAAGGCCACAAATCTATTTGGAGTTTTTTTTCCTTGAGATTGTATGGAGAAAGTCAATTGATGTTATGTTAGATTTTGAATTTCATTGTAAATCCGTAAATTTACGTTATACATGTAGTTATTGTGCCCTGGTTAAGCGATTTGGTACGATTGAATGATGCGTGGCTTCTGTTTCAGGTTGGTTACCTCCTCGGCTTAGGTGATCGTCACCCAAGTAATCTCATGCTACGGCGCTCTAGGTATGAAAAAAAAGTGTGTTAATTAATAGTTACCGATGTTATTTTGTATTTCATAGTCATGCTACTGTTTTGCAGTGGAAAGATCTTGCACATAGATTTTGGAGACTGTTTTGAAGCCTCTATGAACCGGGAAAAGTTCCCTGAAAAGGTATGTCCGTCGAAACAATCACTAAGGTTCTTTTTGTCATTCTTTTGGGTTAGGGAAGAGGGATTGCAGTTTGTTAATGTCCATTGTGTTGAATTCTCGATTCAGGTTCCTTTCCGTTTGACTAGAATGCTTGTGAAAGCCATGGAAGTCGGTGGTATCGAGGGCAATTTCCGCTTGACATGTGAAAATGTGATGCAAGTTCTCCGGTCAAATAAGGATAGTGTTATGGCTATGATGGAGGTATGAACCTCTGAACTTCAAATATTTTTTGTTCGTGTTGTTCCATTGAAGCTTTAATAACTAATTATACTATCGAGAACTTCATGTTTATAATAGAAAAAGGAAACGGAGTCGGGTGTGGTTATTGAAACAGTGATGTATTTATATATGCAATTTGTGCCCTTAATGAAATCACATTTGTTTAACTGCACTCTGGTTGTTATTGTTGCCAATCCATTACTATAAATGAAAACATCTGTTTTCCGGTTTATGCATAAAAAATGATGGATCTGCCTTTATAAATCAACTGTTCCTCAGGCATTCGTTCATGATCCTCTCATTAATTGGCGTCTTTTCAATTTCAACGAAGTTCCGCAAATGTCAATTTTTGCGAGTACACATGGCACTGCTGTCACAAACACGGAAGAAACTGCTCCAAGTAAAGAGCTTGCTCAACCTCAGCGAGGGGCTCGGGAACGGGAACTTCTTCAGGTTTTCTACATTTCAAAAACTCTACAATATATCTTTTTATGAATGTAAATGTAATATGGTGGGTTAAAATCAATTTGGTGCCATTGTAGGCTGTTAATCAACTTGGTGATGCTAATGAGGTTTTGAACGAGCGAGCTGTGGTGGTTATGGCTCGTATGAGTAACAAACTTACTGGACGCGACTTTTTGTCTTGCTCCTCAATACCGACAGCCTCTTCTAATATCCAACATTCAATAGACCACAGCACCTTAATTTCGGGAGATAATCGAGAAGTGGAACATGGTTTATCTGTTAAACTGCAAGTTCAAAAGCTAATAATCCAAGCTACTTCCCATGAAAATTTATGCCAGAACTATGTTGGGTATGATCCTCTTCCTTCTCTCTTTTTATGTACATATATATCCATATGCATGTACTTGTACGCATATTAGACCTGTCAATTGGGTGAGTCAAGTTGGTTTTAGGTAGTTCAAGTCAATCTAGATAAGTTAATTCGGGTTTTAAATTTTTTGGGTCATTTTGTTTTGGAGCACTCGGGTTTGGGTCATTTTGAGCTTAGGTCAATTGGGTTTGAGGCTTGGTTTTTGAGTCAGATCATTGTTGGCTCAGGTCTTTTCAAGATCTAGTCACTCTAAGTTTGGGTCACTCCAAGTTGGATCATTTTGAGTTACTTTGTTTGGGTCATTTTGAGTGCAGGTTGTTTCAGTTCATGTCAATTCAGGTTCAATTTCGATTTTTTTGGTCTAATAATCGGCAAAACCAAACCCATAACTGAAAAACTGGCCTATTCACCCAAACCAAAACCGCTTAAACCAATTGAGTCAGTTTTTTGGGTTTGAAAATTGCTCTATCCTAGTTGACTAACTATGGTTAAATCAAGTTTGGATTGTGTTTCGGAATTGTGAGATGTCTAATAGATATGTATCCATGGGCACCATGTTACTCAAATTCGGGTGTGTCCTTCAATTAATTCCATGTATATAAAGGATGTTTTGACAAATTTATCCAATACCCATGTTCAAAAATGCGTATTATTTCGGAAAAGAATAATGGGAACAACATAGCATTTGCATACATTTATCAAAAGGAGGAATCACTAACTGTTTTATTTATTCTATTCCAGGTGGTGTCCCTTTTGGTGAAGAAAAACCAATGTATATTTTGTATAAAACATGTACATACCTGTATTTAATGTAAATACATTATTTTCTTTTTCATTCTTCTTTCTCTTTGTTAGTATTGAAGATAAAATAAAATTATTGTGGTAAATCTATTTATCACATTGAATTAAGTTATCAATTTTTTTTTCCCCATACAAAACAAATCATGATTGTTTATTATTATTTTTTTAATTTCATAATTATGTCTATGGTTTTTGAGCTTTTGATAAATTGCATCACATATTTATGTTGTGTCGATTCATTTAGTTTTGATCAAATAGTTAATGAATTCACAATATTAATAAAAATTTAAAAAATTGTAATCCTATGTTCGGACTTCTATGTAGGTTTGATTGTTTGATATTCCTCTCCTATCGTTTCACACTAACCTCAGCTAAACCTGGCTGGACGCCAATTAGAGAACTAAATGGTGTGCTTAGTCTTGATGGTTGCATCTGTGGCATTGATGGCCGACAATTTTAGGGATGACATTAAGGATTGATTAGGTCTTTAATTGATTGGTATTGACAAGAAACATAAGTTTAAGCGTGTTTTATCTTCCTATTTACGAGTTGAGGAGGAGTTATTATTTAAGTATTATATAAAAAAATACGTAAATGATCAGGTTTGGTGAGAAGCATATACATGGAAATTTATTAAGTACTAATCTTATGAGAAAGTTGAATTGGTTAGAAACTCAATAAAAAAATATAAATACCAATAAAGTTTAAATTAAATTTATTGTTAAAAGATCTCAAACGGAGGCAAAAAGAGAAGAAAAAAAGAATTACCTTCTAATATCTCTAAAGCAAAGACACAAAGAAAATATTAAGTCCTTTGTAAAAAAAGGCAAAAACATGTTCAACCATTAAAATAAAACAGTTTTTACCATGGACTATAATTGTCTGCATAACTAGTATAATGAATCATAGGGTTAACTTTCGTTGGTGGCCGAGAGTTGAAAACACCGTACAGTGGCGGTGATTGCATAACCGCAAAAGGATAATATGAAGGTCCCAATGGCCTTCCCATCATCGGCGGATAACAAGACTGAAACGGCTGATAGTATGGCCTAGGACCACCATATTCCAGCATTGGTATCCTCGGAAATTGCCATTTCAATGGTCCATTCCCCATCGAAGGTTCCCTCGACATAGTTACCTCGTCTGACTTCTTTTTACGAAACAACCCGAACAACCAAAGGCACCTTTTCTTGAGTTCACTCTTTGTGTTTTGCTTGTTCAAAGTGATACCGGGGTTAGTATCGTTCAATACACAAACTTCACTATCTTGATTTTCAAAATCAGAATCGGAAATCAAATCACAATGACAACAACCATCATTGTGGATTTCGGATTTTGATTCATGATGGACACTATCAGTGCTATTAAGGGATTGTTGCAAAGACAAAACCTCCGCATTTTTCCCCCATTTTTCAACCTTCTTCACAATATTCATTGGGTTTATTTTCCCGGAAATTTTTAACACTCTCTCCGAATCATATTCGATAAACTCCACACCTAACAGTAAAGAAAATATTTGAAATTCATATAAATAGAACCCCAAAAAATTAAAAACAAATGCCCTTAATTAAATTATCCACCAAATTATTGTAAAATAATACCTAACGAATATAAATTCAGAAAATAGATGATGATTGAGTTTTAGCTCAATTGGCATCGATATTTTTGCCAATATAGGAGCACATAGGTATATTATGGGGAGGGATTATGAGTAGTTCTAATATTGTATTAAAAAAGTTAAAAAATAGATACATAAATAATAAAATTACCGTCGATTTTTTGCAGTTTTTCCTTTGCTTTCGATCGACACTTGTCGCAACAGTTAATATTCAGTTTTAAAATGGAAATCTACACATAAAATAAAATAAAATTAGATAAACAAAAACAAATATATGAAAACTAAAATACTGAATGAGACTAATTAAAAAAAAAACAAAGAAACAGAAACTGAACTGCAGCCTGGGATTGTACCATCGCTTCAGTACTGTATTTTCAATTAATTTTTTTAGGGTGAAATTTTTGAAAGAGAAAATAACCCAAAAACAAGAACAATATTTATAGATAAAATATGGAAATTTTCTAAATTTTTGCAAGAAAATAAGTAAATGTGAAATGAAATCAAGTAAATCTTTTTGATTTAAATGCAAAATTACTACTTAAATTATAAATAGAATGTTAATTAATACTTAATATGTTGTATTAATACGAATAACGTCCAAAAAATGGCTTGCTTGGAGTAGATAAATTTGCCTCCAATCCTTCTCAACTCAAAAAATTGTCATTTTCCCGATAACGGGGTAATATAGCAATTTTTTTTTTTTGGACCAAGACCATTGCCTACTCCTTAATGCTGCCTCTAGCAATTGTGGATTTTGGTAATATTCGGATTTGATTTTTAAAATTACTAATTGTTATGAGCTTAGAGTGAAAGTGGATAGATAATCCTTTATATTCATTATCTAAATCTGCATTGATTATTCGTGCGAATTGAATCTACAAGTTATATAATTTTTATAATTTCAATTTTATATACACATAATTTTGTAAGTTTGAATTTATATTTGAACTCACGTCCTCTTACATTCGTAATAATGTCTATATCAATCGAGTTAAGACTCAATCGACGATTATTGAGGAAAATTTGGTATTTAATGGAAAGTAATTAATTAGCTATTGATTTATCCCATCATTTTGATTACAATGTATTCAATAAATATTATAAAATATAAGTACTAATTTTGCAATCGATTATTGGCATCTAATCCAATGATCAATTTATTGGCTAAAATTGCTTTGATTTCGTTTCTCTCTCACAATTAATGATTTTGTTTTGGGATAAGTTAACATTTAGTTTTTAAATTCGATAATTTTTTTTAATTTAGTCTCTAATTTTTTTTGTCCATATTAATTTCTGAACTTGTTAACTTCTCTCAATATTTGTCAATTGATTATGTGACGCTATGAGATTGTAACATGTCATTACATGAATCAAAACTAAAAAATATTGCTAAGTTTCAAAATTAATATGGACAATAAAATTATAGAGACTAAATTAAAAAATGTTATCAAATTCAGAGACTAAATCGAAATTCGTCCCTTTCATTTTTCCTGCAAGAATTGATATATTCATTTAGGCATAGCATGATTTTAATGCTCAAATTTTTTTTAGGGGTTAAAATTAAATTTTAATTTTTTTATGATAGTAAAAGTTTAATTTCCCAATTTAAATAGTTTATGTCTTTATAAACTTTAAACTTTTAAGAGGATCAAAATGTAATTTTATTTTTATTAATTTAAAATTGTAAAAAAAATTAAAAGATTTAAATGAAAAATTTTCTAAGAGGTCTTTCATGTATATACACATATAATTATATTAACTGAATATAAAAATAAATTAACATATTTATTTCTTTAAATGTATATAATTAAACCATAATCAAAATTTCATGTATTCATTTAAATCACATTAAAAATTTCATGTGAATAATTACACTGAATTAAAATTCATGTATAATTTTAAGATTTATCTCTTTAAAATTTATATGTATAATTACACTAAATTAAAATTTATATATAAAATTACAGATTGAACCACATTTTTTGTTTCTATTTATTTTCTTGAATTTTCCATTACCTTTACTTGTCTTCAAAATTAACTAAAAATTTTACACGTGAGTAACTATAAGCTAGTGTATATATACACTGTTTGTTTTTACAGATCGCCCCTAAAAAAGGGATCACTTAAGAAAGGGTTAGAGAAAGTACCACCACCATTGGGGAAAAGAGTGAGGAAGCAAATGAGACCTAAAACTATACCCCAAGCAAACCTGTTATCTCCCAACGGCGTTATCTCGTCTTTCGCTGGCATTTCTTCCCCACCACGGAAGAAGGTTGCGAATAATCCCCACGCCAGGCAAAGTACGCTTCCGCTTAGACCACCGATGCCAAGGAGAAGGGACGTGGCAAAGGACAACAACATAGCCGTACTACGTCCGAACATCGCTTGAGCTATTCGGCCACCTTCGAGTCTTCCGCAAGGCAACAAGTTCAAAGAAGTCACCACCATTCCTGCGGAAAACAACAATGGTGAATAATGTTTGGGAATGTTGCCTCTGGGAAAGACCATGAACAGTTTGATTTTTGTTCATTTATGTTCGCTTATCAAGCTAAATAAACGAATATAAATAATATTTTAATGTTTGTTTATTAAACAAACCAAACATGAATAAAGCTTGTTCAGGGGCAAATCTAGAAATTCTTTTAAGATGGCCGGAATTGAATTATAAATTTTAAGAGATCAAAATATAATTTTATCGTGTACTAATTTATAATTACATTATCTTTTAAGGGATTTAACAAAAAAATTTTCATTTTTGGGGCGTAATTTAACCATATATTAATTTATGATTTAAACATTTCTTAAGGGACTGCATAAACAAGCTCGTTTATGTCTGTTCACGCTTGATTCATTTATAACCCTAAGGATTTTCTTTTCCAAAGTTTGCCTTCACGAAAGAAAGGATGGAAAAATTACAACAATGATCAATAAGGCAAAGAAACTTACCCAAAAGTCCAGCAAAAGCGAGGGGATCAACAGGAACTCCAACCCCTTCCATGGCATTTGGTAATACGTTTCCGAGTTCATCCGCATACGGTCCGATAACAAATTGGACGAAAGAAAGCAGCGGATTGTTGTAGAAGAACTGAGGCCTTATGAACCTGATTCACATCAGATAACAAACGGGGATTTTATATACTTGTGTTTGAAACTCGCACCATAATCCGAGTATATAGCATAATACTATAACAGATCTTACAATGCGTTATCGCCACCATTAAAGCTGCCATCAGATATGAAAGCAGCGATTGCAAGCACCAGTGATGTCAAGTAAGCGCTAGCCGTACGTGCCACCGGGATATCGAAAAGAGCCTTCTTATTTGGAAGCAATGACTCGTAATTGTTCATCACACCTAAACAACCAGTCCAATTGGATGGAACAAGAAATGAGGGGCTAAGTTTAACACCATAACGAGCCGCTGTCACCCTCGTGGCTATCTGCCAAACATGAGAGATACGCTCTTGAATAACTTTGTGTGTAAATACGTAGCAAGAGCGGAGGAAACTGTTAAATGTACAACAAAAATGCAACTTTGGGTTAAAATGTCTCCACCACAACCTCTATGTTCGGAATAGGAGGATTAATGCACAGCCTTTGAACAATCACGAGAACACATACCATTTTATTCTACCAACAACGGAAAAAAATGCAACTTCAGGTTACAATGCCTTGCTGCAATCCCTCTGTTCGGATTAGGAGGAGTAATGCAGAGCCTTTGAACAATCACGAGTACAGATACTATCTTATTCTACCAACAATGAAAAATATGCAACTTCAGGTTACAATGCCTCCCTGCAATCCCTCTGTTCGGATTAAGAGGAGTAATGCACAAACTTTGAACAATCACGAGAACAGATATTATTTTGGGGGCTAAAGTGCAATTTTACCATTATTAATTTAAAATTTTATAAATTATAAAGGGTCTAAATAAAAAATTCATTTGGGGGGGGGGGGGGGGCCCTGCCTGCCCCCTTGGCTCCACCACTGGATAAGATATACATATTACTTAGGAGGCTCCATACGGAAAGTAATGTTATACCTCGGAAACTCCCAAAATGGAGATGAAGCCACCGAAGAGAGGCAAGACATCGGCGAGATAGTCATCAAATGTAGCACCGGGTTTCAAGAAGAATCCGCTCATTAAAGCAATGGTCCCGAAAGTTGTAACACATAAGGCTATTGCACTAACATATCCCCAAGGAGTGCTCAGCTTGGTAGACTCGAACTGGAGATCAATTTCGGCTTTAGGTTGCACCACACATGCCTGGAAGTACAACAACAACAACAAAAAAATTAGGCTTCATCTTCTTATTCCAAAAGCATAAATGCAAAACATTGGCCCTGTCTCGAGTTACCTGTTTCGTAATGTCGTTCGTTTTTTCCTCCATGAACCACAAGACAACTTCCCTGCCTGCGGCTTTGGTCAGCTTTTTCTCAAGTATAGGAATGACTTCTTCGATCGGTCTTCTCAAATTCCCAATGAAAATCCCACCATCTCCGAACCTTCGAACATCCGTTGCAAAAAATGTATCGAATCCGAAACAGCTCTTTAACTGTTATATTGAAACATCAAACACAAGGAAATATTAGTATGTGCCCGAATACCGTATTACCATGAATCGAGTGAGTGTCGGATACAAATATGCTTATTTTTGTGAATGTCCGAATATCGGCTGACCAGATATAGCTATTAGACTCGGAAAATAAAATGAAAAACTGGGGTAACATAGTCCGAGTAGAAACCTTTGGTGAGCTATCAATACGTATCCAGAAACTTTATTACCCCGACTTCAGGGAGTGTCATCTAAATTTTTCATATATTTAGACGATCATATCATGTAATCAAACCATATTCGAATGAAAAATCTGGATAAAATACCACAAAAAATCAAGTAAATAAACAGAATAAAATCAACCCAGAATTTATAATCAAAATCCAACATTTGAAAGAATCTAAACTTTCTTTTTTATTCTCACCTTATTAAGATCAAGAGCTTTAAAAGTCTCTTCAGCTTGCTCCAACCTTTCTTTTTCTCTAGCCAAATTATCACGCACCACCTTATTGAAAAGCCCCACAATGGGATTCCCGTTACTTTCCCTATCCAATTCCTTAAGCTTCCTATCCGCCCTTTTCTTCTCCAGCTTTATCGCAGCTTCAATGGAAGGATTCCCCATAAATCTCTTGAACTCCTCATCCGTTTTCCAATCCATTTCTTGCTGATCTTCTTTCCCCTCCGTTTCTTCACTGTTCGGACCGTGTGTTTCATCGCTCGGTTCTTTAGATTCCACCGCGACGGGGGAATGGGCGGTGGGTTCGGTTTCGGTTGCTTGCTCGTCTTTGACGGAAGATTTGAGAGGAAAGTGACGACGATTAACGGAGAAATGAATGGAAATTCGAGGATTGGAGCTTTGGGTTTTGTTGATAATGGTGGATAAATTCGACCTAAGATTGTTGAAGTTGAAGCCGTGTTTCTTTTTGTAGGGGTGGGTGTGGAGGTTGCATGAAGATAGAGAAGAGTGTGAAGTGAAGCACAGAGCTGTCATTTTTGTTGAATTTTAAGTTCAAAGCTGGACCGTGTGCTGAATTTGCATACATACATACATATATATATATATTATATTGAGAGATGTCTAGAAAGGTGGAGAAGTGTTACAGGTGGACTGGTTCATGGAGAAAGAGACGAAAAATGGTTGGATTTTGTGGTGATCGATCCAAATGGAATCCAATTGGCAGTCGAGTTTCCTGTTTCAATCTAGTTAGACACTTGGCATTTCCATATCAAGTTTCGTAGGACTATTTTAGTTCGATTAGTTCCGCAAAATATTCAAAAAATTTTATACAAGTTATTTTAAAAAAATTATTCAGAGTAATTAGATTGTTAATTTTTTTTAAAAAGTTGGTTAGTGAGTATTAAGTGACAATTTAATTGGTATGGTAAATCAATATCTATTGACGGGTAAAATATATTTTAGATTTAAGTCAATCTAAGAGTTAGTACCGGAGATTAAAGAAAAAAACTATTTAAATTTTCGTTCACAAATTCGTGATGTTAAAAATTGTTTAAAAAAAACATCAAATTGTAGGAGAGAAAGGAATGAGAACTTTTGATTGTTTCATGTGGTGTGAAGAGAGAAAGCCATACAACAGCAATTTAAATAATTTAATAATTTAAATAAAAATTTTCGAATAATTTGATGATCATAATAACTTTTTAAAATTAAGTGCCAAAAACATAAATTTAAATAGTTTAATAATTTTGTGTGCAATTCACCTTGTTCGAAACCGAGTTAGCTAGATCAAGACCAACATATCGATTAAAACAATTAATATTTAAGCAAACTATTCTAAACTAGTAAAAATACAAAATTTAAAATAAAAAACCGACAATTGATACAAGTCAACTGATTTATAAAATATTTAATAGAATTATAAAATTACTTTATAATTTTATAATTATTTATTTAATTAACTTTTGATAGCCAACCAATAATTTAAGCGGTTGCAACCGTTAAAGAAGTCAAAAGCTACGGTGGTAAAAGGGTACTACTAAATAGTCTTTTAACACTAGCGCGCAAGTTAGACTACGAAGTCTATAAATACTAAACGGCACCATTTTCTTACCGCTAAATTTCAGTATCGAATGATCCTCCAAAAGATAAACCCCCAAAAATGAGGAGTCAACCTCCGTCGTCACCGCCTAAACCCGAAGAGGACCCGGATCCATCGGCCCGACCCGCTCCGTTCCCTAACCAAACTCTCCCTCCAACCACCGCCACCACCGCCGCCGGTCATCGGAAAAAAGGGACCGGTGTTCGAGCATGGCTTATACTGGACTCGACATGCCAAACCCAGATGGTGGAAGCCGGAAAACATGCTATCATGAGACGTACGGGTTTGCCCGCTCGAGATCTTCGGATCTTGGACCCGCTGTTGTCGTACCCATCCACGATTCTTGGTCGAGAAAGGGCGATCGTGATTAATTTGGAGCATATCAAGGCAATCATCACGGCTCAAGAGGTTTTGCTTTTAAATTCCAAGGATCCTTCAGTTACGCCCTTTGTTGATGAGATACAGAGCCGAATTTTGTGCCATTTTCAAGCTACTAAAGACCAGGTACCTTTTTATTTTCCTTTTAATTTCTTTATATATTTGTTTAGGTGATTTTCTATTATGGGGTTTCGATTTAGGGTTTTGCATCGATGAAATTTTCTTGTTTTGATTAGGTAAAATTATGTGTTCTATTAGAATTTCACTGTGAATTTACGATTTTGGAGAGGTAAAGGAGAAATTTATATTTTTCATTCATAACTGCACTTAAATTCGACGCTCACTCGAGTAACATAGCTGAAATCATCGAATTGCTTTTTAGAATTTAGCATCAGTAAACTTAAAGCAATACAATTTATTGACTTCTAGATACTAGATAGCTCAGCTGGTGGTTACACTCCATTTTCATAGCTAATAGTGAGCTTGGCAGCTCTCGGCTTGTCAGTATTAAGCTCACTCCTGTAATTTTTTAAGGATTAAATAAAAAAAATTATCATTTTTGGGGCCAAAATGCAATTTTACCATGTACGAACTTAAAACTTTATAAATTTTTAAAGAGCCAAAACATGATTTTACCGTTTTAGGGGGGTCGGGCCCCTGCCAACCCCCTGCCACCGCCCGTGGCCATGTTACTCGTATTCGGTTCTGTTCAGGTACTGGTATGTGCCTGATGTTGGAATGCTCAAAAATTTCCCCATGTATTTGGAGGGTTCTTCGAGGTTAGTATCTTTGTTACCTATTTTGGATATGCATCCTGCATCAGTGTCGGGCTCGGGTACAAAAAATGAAGAGTTGGAGTAACCTAGATAATATCAGCTCGTGCTGTTTCACTCTTTCTACTGTCCTGAACTCCTGATTTCCATCTTGTCACTAGGCTCTCCAGCCAATTCCATTACATATTCATCGGCCAAGTGTTTTTGTTTCTTCTTTAGGAAGGTGGTGTTGACGATTCCAGCTACATAATTCGATCGAGTTCTCAAAATTTGTCATCAAGGTTTTCACAGAGTCAAACTCAGGATGATGAAGGTAAATTAGAAGAGAAACAGAGTCTTGAAAACCCAAATGGCTCGAAGATTCTCCCATTTGAATTTGTTGCATTGGAAGCATGCCTCGAAGCTGCTTGCAGCTGCTTAGAAAATGAAGTGAGTAATTCGTCTTTGTTAATTTGTCTATGAACTTTTTTTTGCCATCTTATTGTTTTATTTGTTATATTTGGTTATTGTTTTCTATTGCCAATGCAGGCAAAGACATTGGAGCAAGAGGCACATCCGGCCTTAGATAAATTGACTTCCAAGATTAGTACTCTCAATTTGGAGCGTGTTCGCCAAATTAAAAGCCGATTAGTTGCAATAACAGGACGTGTCCAAAAGGTTGTGTATTTAAGCATAACTATGCAGATTTATATTTTTCTTCTATTTTGAATTCTAAATTAAGTATATGGATATACTTATTTCTCAGGTAAGGGATGAATTGGAACACTTGCTCGATGATGATGAAGATATGGCCGAGATGTATTTAACTGAGAAACAACTACTTGAAAATTCTTCAACCTCGTCTATGAATGAGAGGGATGATATGGATGATGGCATTCTTCGACCAGACATCAATGAGAGGTGCTAAACAATTTCATTGCTCAGTTTTGTTAAAGGCTCCCTTTTTAGGTTCTTTTTATTTGCAAAATCTTTGGTATCTCAGATTTGTCCCTGCCTTATGTCAGGACACCTGCTGAAATCTCCTTGGCAGCCAATTATGAAGGTGATATCCAAGACTCCGATAACCCCCAGGATAATATGTTTGGTGCTACCAATGCCATTGGCCGAGACAGCCATGGAACTCATACAAGTACCACTCGCAGTGCTATCAGCAAGCACCTTGATGTAGAAGAGTTAGAAATGCTCTTGGAAGCATACTTTGTTCAAATTGACGGTACACTGAACAAGCTATCCACGGTATTTCACTTGCATTTACTACTTCACTACTGTTTCCTTCGTTATCATCTAATAACTTGGACAAGTTTTGATTTCATGCTCATGGAAGTTGATTGATTCTACGGTTTCATGCAGTGTATCCATATCGTGTTTGTGGTTTTTGTTGTGTAACAATCATGTTTAAGTTACTTTATATGGTAAAAGTACCATAGAGGCTTTTGTGCTAGTGGTCGGATTGCATTTTACTCCCTTTATTAAAAAACTGGACAAATTAGTTCTTGTACATTAGATCAAAGAGCAAATTGGTCCTTCTATTAAAAGTTTCATACATTTTTACTATTAAAAACTGGTCCTTGTACATCATGAACACGTGGCTCATCATGTATCACTGTCTGGTTATTTCGTCAGTCACACTAGTTTTTAACGGTACAAGTGGATGAGATTTTTAATAAAAAGGATCAATTTGCTCTTTGAACTAATGTACAAGGACTAAATTGCCTATTTTTTGAGTAGACGGGGCAAAATGCAATCTGACTCCTAGTACAAGGGCTTCCATGTTATTTTTGCCGACTTTATATTTATATAAATTTTGATTCATTAATTATTCATATTATATAAGATTTTGATTCTTACATTCGTGTTATTTCTTGTGTGTCATGTTTGGTATTTCCAGATCTGCTGTACAATCCCTTTTTGTGCATTTCATTCGCATCTATAGATCCTATGGTAAGTAAAAAGCATAGCATGGTCCATGCGCTTGAGTCTCAGCCTGTGACATATACATTGTACAAGCCATCATTTGCAGTAAGAAAATTAGCTTCTTTACCTGTCATTATTCTTTCAACCTCGGGTTACTGACATTGTTCTTAATTTTTTGTTTCGTATTTTTCTAAAGCTGAGGGAATATGTCGATGACACAGAGGACTACATTAATATAATGCTTGATGACAAACAGAACCATCTCCTTCAAATGGGAGTCATGCTAACAACAGCAACCCTTGTCATCAGCGCTTTTATCGTAGTTGCAGGTATCTTTGGCATGAACATTCATATTGAGCTATTCGATGAAGATAAAGCAGGGATGCCAGAGTTTCTGTGGACAATTGGAGGTGGTGCTGCCGGCTCGATATTCCTTTATGTGATAGCTATCGCGTGGTGTAAGTACAAGCGATTATTAGAGTAAGTCTTCCGAGACCGTACTGTATATCGCATGAAACCGTATGAACAAAATAACATGAAATTGAAACATCTATTGTATAAACTTTTCTGGAATGTTGGACTCGATAAGCTTATTATATTTTTACTATCTCTATAGTCGACTGACATTAAATCGACATTTCCTAATTTTAATAAGACTCGAGGTGTAACCGAGTCGAGTTTAGTTTATAAGCAGTTGTAGGCTTGAATTCCATCGAGTTTAAAGATCTAGCTAATAACGGAACAAAGAAGTACCCATTTTATTTCCAAAAATCTCTTCTTACAATGGAAGATGATAGGTTCAAAACTTTTTTTTTTCCTAAAATCGATTGATCGCCAATCCGACACTGCGATGACATGTATGGTCGGAGTTCCATCGGTGGAAATATAAAAAAAGAGGTATCGAATGGTGTCTAGATTCGGCAGCGATTTTTGAATTCATGGAATTTTTTTGCCGTTCAGTCTCGAGTTGGCTGTAGTTTCCTTTCTCCTTGAAGAGCTGGACATGGTGATACTTGCAGTAAAGCTTTCCTTCATGTGCAGCGTAGTTTGATGGACTAATGGTGAATCCTCCATGGCTGCACTTGAAGCAACTCCTGTGGTAACTGGATCGGAAATCAGATCGGTATGGTTGTTAGAATTGGAACAGTTGGATTGAGAATTGACTAGTATACATAAATAAAAAGGCTGAATTAGGACAAAAATGCAGTTCAATATGTTATATATTTCTTAAAAATTTTATTTATAAAATTTATTGAATTGAAACTAATAAGCAGTCAAATCGAGAATTAATGATGATTAATTCAACTATCAATATGATTTTTAAACAAAAATAATATAATTTTTGACTCTTGAACTTGACAACTAAATCTATTTTAATGTTTCTATTAGGATTTGATGATGAGATATGATTAGTGTTATTGGAATTGAAACAAATCAGACGGATCAAGAACTGGTCGATATAATGGTCCAAATAGAGAGGTTGAATTGATTGACTTGGAAAATGCTTAAAATTGGTCGATAGTTGAATAGGTTGAATCGGTTCAATAAAATTTTATACTTTTAGATTTTCATGAAATTTAATTAATTAATTAATATTGGTATGATGGTCAAACCGATCAAATTGGTTGAATTAGGCATTGATGGTTTGACTTGTTCAATCATTAGTCCAATAATTAAAATATTGAATATGACGCAGATCATACCATATCATGATTTACAAATTATATAATTTTTTAAAATTTCAAGTGTTAATGTAACACAATCTAATCTTATCACATCATCACACTTTTATACTGTTAAATGGGATGTCGGATTTTATGTGACATAATTTAAAAATAAATATTTTAAAAATGGGTGTTGTAAAAATCTTTGGTTTGAGGCTTTCAAAACTTGCACAGAGGCTAACGTTCACTTGCTCTTTTTTTTTTCGGTTTTACTTTATTTTTAGTTTTTAATTTAAAAGCTACGTGACAACATTTTCCTTTTTTTTTTAAATTTTCATTTTTAAATTATGTTATATAAGATTTTTTTGTGTCATTTAAAGGTTAAAATAACGGTTTCAGAAATAGAATGACCTGATAGATGTAACATCGATAGCTTTAGGATGTAATTAAAATATTTCAAAGTTTGGGGACGTCTGGTGCCATTAACTCTTTAATTTAAAGTTTGTTATCTCCACCTACAAAATAAACATTAAAAACAAACATATGAAACAATGAGTGGCCTTGTCATATAAAAGCGCTCTAGCATGCAGGAGTGAATCACGATTTTATCCAAAGCTAAAATTCAACCTCGTCCTTAGTTTATTTATTTTAATTTTAAAAAAAGGGGACTATTTTATTTGATATTCTTTTTTTTTACTTATTTAGTATATCTTAACCCTTTTTAAGATTGGTAAATGCATCAGAAGAGGATGAAGGATTCTATACACGAAGTGGAAAACGCTATGATCCGATAAATGCAAGATTGGAATCTGGAAAAGGAAAAGCCTTAGCAGTTGAGGAAGGAAAAATGAAAACGGACAGAACTGAGTCGCGCGTCAATCAGCCAGTGACTGAAAATGAGGCTAGAGAATTTCTAAAATTATTAAAACATAGCGAGTACAGCGTGGTAGAATAGTTACATAAGCAACCGGCTCGTATCTCAGTGTTGGAGTTGCTTCTAAGTTCAGAGATACATCGCAATGCTTTGATTAAGGTGCTAAATGAAACCTATGTCGCTAACGATATCTCGGTGAGCAAGTTGGACCGTTTGGTTAATAATATAAGTGCCGACAATTTTTTCTTTTTTAATGATAATAAAATACCAGCGGGGGGAAGGGGAGCCACCAAAGCCCTACATATTACCGATCATTGCGGGAAATATATGTTGCCAGGTGTGCTAATTGATAATGGATCGGCCTTGAATGTTTTACCTTTATCCACTTTAAACAGGTTGCCGGTGGACAGCTCTCACATGACATCGTGCCAGAAAATATAGTGAGAGCATTCGATGGCACTGAAAGAAGGGTGATGGGAAGAATAGAAGTACCCCTCTCGATTGGCCCGAATACATATGAGGTGGATTTCCTAGTGTTGGATATCAAACCTTCGTATAATTACTTGTTGGGAAGACCATGGATTCATTCAGCAGGGGCGGTGCCTTCACCATTGCACCAGAAGTTGAAATTAGTGACAGAAGGCCGGTTAGTTACGATCGACGCTGAGGAAGACATCATCGCATCGGTAACCAGTGACGCACCATGGATTCTTTTTTTTTACTTATTTAGTATATCTTAACCCTTTTTAATCAGATTTATTAGTTTATTTATTTACTTGCTTCTTATTTTCCTTTTAGGTTGGCTTGTTATTTTATTTTTTTCCCTTATCGTCGTCTTTTTTTATTCATTATTATCATTATTCTTATTATTGTTTGTGCTTGTTAACTTTATGATTCATTAACGATAATGTTATGTATGTTACATTTTATTATGTACATTATCTCATTGCTATTTCAAATGTATGTTGCACTATTGTATTTAGCCACGTATAACCCCTTTTACGTATTAAACGATTTCTCTAAAAACCTAATAAACTAAACGTACATTTTTAAGCATTTCATTTCCTTTTTATCCAAATTAAAAAATCTCAAAATAAGACAACATTTTGAGTTTGGAAATTTGAGAAGACGTGCCCTAACGTGCTGGGTTTTGATTTCTCGTTTAACCTAAATAGCAAAATATCCTTTTAAATTATGACTTTTGAATAAGCCAAAATTTCGTGTTTAGATTCGAGAAGGTCGTACCCTAACTTACGGGGTTTCGATTTTCACGATAAATCTAAATACATGAATCTTTTCAAACTTAAGTTTTTAAACGATCTCTGGAATTAATAAAAGATCGTGTTCTAACTTACGGAATATGGTCTTTTCTAAAATCGAGATAATCAAATGTCTTTCAAATAAGTAATTTTTTCGGCATGTATTCTCGTATCGGGAATTCGATACGTTGTGTCCTAACACATTGGATATGACATGTTATTTTCCCGAGATGATGATTTTTCTAAAAAAATAATAAAAACAATATTCAATGTTTGAAATTTTGAGAAATTGTGCCCTAGTGTATTGGGCTGTGATTTCTTCATTTGACTTAAACAATTGAATATCCTTTTAAATTTTATTGCATGAGTTTTTTTTAGGACGAGCTCATTTTTGGGGAGGTGAAATATCATGCTCTAACTGATTGAGTGTGACATTTTCTCTTTCCGAAATGAGAGGGTCTTAACGGATAATTTGATTTATACAAGTTTTTTAAAATACAAGGATCGTATTTTAAAATCTTTGCACATTTTTTACATTAAGACACTAATTAATCAACTAGGTACCAATTTTGGGCACATCGAGGGTGCTAATCCTTTCTCGTGCGTAACTGACTCTCGAACCCGTTTTCTGGATTTTTGTAGACCAAAAAATAATGTTTTAATAAAACAATCTATTTATTAAAACGATTAAATTGAGAGGTGATTCGATCACACCTTATTAAAAAAGATTGGTGGCGACTCCCGTGTTCATTTTCATTTTCAAAATAAAAGTCGACCCCGTTTTCACAAAAAAAATGGTGCCAACACTAGAAACATATGGATTCTAAGTAATGTGCTCACTTTTACTTTTACTTTTTCTTTCCTTTTAAGAATTATATATGCAATTAAGTTTTTTTTTTTAAGTCCACAAACAAAGATCTTATTGTGTTTGTTGATACCATTTATTACTCTATTAATAATAATAATAATATAATTATTATTTATTCATTTATATCTTTTAGTTTTAAATTTTATTATATATGTACATTATATATTTTTATAAATTTTGTTATTGTTATTATTGTTGTATTTGATGCTTGTTTGTTTATATGTTTGTTATTATCTTCAGTTATGTCCGGCTTCATTGCTGCATTGCATGAAGGCGCAGTACAAGGGGAACAATTGAAAAAAATAGTAACAGACCCTGAGTTTCAGTCGGGGGTGGCTAAACTGGCTGAAAGGTTTAAAAGCTCTATGGGAGATGATTCCGGGAGTGTGGATGGGACAACTTCTGCCTTAGCTGATAAGGTTGCAGCTTCCCCAAAATAAGAAACGGTTCAATTTAGAAACCTCAAAAACGAGAGAAAAAAATAAGTTATTAAACCATTCTATTATTGCTATTTTATTATAATAAAAATATTTAAGTTAAATTAAGTTTTACTCAAGGGAAAAAAAACACAAAAAATTTTGTGCATGTGCCATATTCATTTAATTTTATAAAATTCAAAATATTCTAATTTTATCCTTAAACTATTGGTAATATGTCAACAAGGTCCTTCCGTTACTAAAATTGTTAAATGAGATGTCGGATTTTATGTGACATAATTTAAAAATGAATATTTTAAAAATGGGTGTTGTAAAAATCTTTGGTTTGAGGCTTTCAAAACTTGCACAGAAGCTAACGTTCACTCGCTCTTTCTTTTTTTCGGTTTTATTTTATTTTTAGTTTTTAATTTAAAAGCTATGCGACAACATTTTACTTTCTTTAAAATTTTCATTTTCAAATTATGTTATATAAGATTTTTTGTGTCATTTAAATGTTAAAATAACGGTTTCAAAAATAGAATGACCTGATAGATGTAACATCGATAGTCTTTTTGCGTTCTTTGCAATATGTGTAACACCCCCACCCCGTGTCCCTCGCCGATACCGGGTTACGGAGCATTACCGGAGTTTATAGATCAAGCATACAAAAATCTCAAACATTTTATATCATTGAAACAAGTCATTAAAGCATCATTTTAATCCAAATTATAAACTCTCCAAACTTAATCTTATAAATTCATTTACAATCAAACCACAAAATAGCTATTATTTAGACACTCTAGGTCCATGCCGACACAAAGAAATAACCATCACCATATTTGAGTTCGGGATCGTTGTTGGATGCTGAATCAGCGATCAAACTTATGTACTTAACCTGCACACAGAAAACAAAACTCGTACGCTAAGTAAAAACTCAGTGGTATTTCTATAATCCGAATTTTAAAAAAAATAAAACAATAAAATATAGATAATAAAATGTTAAGCACAATTAAACATTTAAAATAACACAATACTCAATTTTTATCACTTGCTATATATAATACATTTCCACAATTTATTCACGTATCATTTAAATAATGGCACTATTCATTCCACATTCAATTTATGAATATATAACTCGTGTATTCCATGTATTTACAACATATTTCACATTCTATTTTCAGTTTACTATATCATATTCTTAGCCCAGAGTAGATTTTATCGAACACACCGGATATACGGAACAAATAAAGAGGTACATTATTACGCACTAATGAACAGAGGGCACTAAAGTGCTATACAAAGAGCACAAATGTGCTAAACGTAGAGCACTAACGTGCTAGTAATTAGAGAGCGCACTAAAGTTCCTTAATGGCATGCCACTAATATCCTAGTAGTTCTAAATTCCGTCTACTTGGGCATTAAAACTGAATTTTATACATATCAAAAATAATTCAATTATCATATTTGCACAATTTCACATTTACACATATATATTCATAATATATATATTCTTATTCAATTCAATCAATATAATTTCATCACATACCAAAACAATCCATTTCAATTGTAAAACACAATAATTCTCACCTCAATCACTTACCATAACATTTAATTAAAATACAATAATTAATAATTAGATTCAGATTATAGAAATGCAAACCAAGAATTCCGAGCTATTCCTCGTCGACTATATTTTTTCGCTTTTTAGTCGAGAATTCCGGTGCGACACTAGCTACGGAATTAAACAATTAAAAATCATCAATACAACACCATTCAATCTCACATTAAATATTTCAATTTTTACTTAATATTTTCCTAAATTCCAATTTAGTCCCTGAACCAAGACTAACTTTTGTTCTCAAAACTAATTTCATATTTTCATTCCATTCCCACTTTAAACTAATTTAACTCTCTAATTTCATCATAAATCCCTAATTTTTAAATTCTCTCAATTTAGTCCCTATTAATTCAAAACTTATGTTTTATTTTACAAATCAATCCTTTACTAACTCCTAACTGGAAATTTTATCAATTTAATCCCTAATTCTTCAATTATTCAACATGAACAACTTCTAAAAATTTACTAACTTTCAAAATTTCAACTTAAATCAAGTAGTATTTTGTTCTAAGATTCTAAAACTCAAAAATTACAAGAAAAGAGACTAAATTGGCTTACCAATCAAACTCTGAATTTTGAAATCCCAAATTTTCTTTCTTTCCTTCCCTTTTTCTTTTTCTTTCCTTTCTCCCCTGATTTTGTTTTGCTTCTCTGTTTCTTTCCTTCTTTTCTATTTGGTTGTTCTTTTATAATATAATATAATATAATATAATATAATATTACACAAGCCCAATTTTTAGCCCAAAAACCCAATACAACCCAATCAACTCCCTATACACCAAGCCCAATTAAACTAACCCATTCCAGACCCAACTAACCAAAACAAAACCCAATTAGCTTAACCCACTAACCTTCAGCCCAAAACAACTAAACCCAATAGACCCAATTTAGCCCAAGCCCAATTCCCTAAAAAATATCTGCCTAGGGTTTCAGAGACTGAAACCCTAGGCGCCGCCTTCCCCCTTAGCCTTTTGACTTTTGGCCTCCTGCCAGTCACCGCCACCGGCGCCGGACGTCCCATCTGTGTCCATCACCGCCATGCCCACTTGCACCGTCACCTGCAAAGAAGAAACAAAACAAAGAAAAAGAGGGCAAAGAACACAAGCAGTAGAGAATCGGCTATAAAAGCCGAATATGTAACTCTTCTTTTTTTTTGGGAGCGATTTTTGTAACACAAAAACAAACATTAGCAGAGAAATATAAAAAAGAAGTTTGAAGGTGATTTGCGATTCTCTTGTTTCGAATTTGCTTTTTTTTATTTTCGTTTTTATTTTTCATTTTTTCTCTATACACCAGCAAATAAAGAAACAATTAAAAAGAAAAAGAAAGGGAGTACCTTTCTTCCAATGTCACGCTGGAGGAGGGGAAGCCAAGCGGTTTCGCTACCTTTTTTGCGCTTTTCATTCGTCTTTCGCCAGTTTCGGCCTTAGATCTATAGCCTAGAAGTTACCGGCTTTGAAAAGGAGTCGAAAATGCCCTATTTTGCGCCCATGGCCGCCGCCCATGGAGGCGCGCCGGAGCTTTTGGCCGGAATTCATGGCCGGATGAAGAAAGGGGGGAGAGTTTTTTAGTTTTTTTAGAAGGAGAAAAAGAAAATGACGCCGTTTTGGCCCTGACCCGCGCAGTGACCCGACCCAGAGGGGAGGATCCGCGTGTTTTCTTAAAAGGGGTTATTTACTCGCGCAGTCCCTCCTATTTTTCAGCGCATTCCAATTTGATCCTATTTTGTTGTTTTCTTTTATTTTGATTTAGCTCTAAGATTTTACTTTTGTTTCATTTTAGTCCATTGAGGCGCTGCGTTTTAGAACTTTGGGGTATTTTGCAATTTCGATCCTCCCCCTTTCGGCGCGTGTCACGATTTAATCCTTTTCTTTTTTTTTATTTCGAATTGGCCCTGTATCTTTATTTTTATTGCAATTCAGTCTATTTTTAGTTTCCTTTATTATTTAGCTAATTATTCTTAACATTATTATTATTATTATTGTTATCTTTACTATTATTATTAATATTAATATTATTACTATCATTATATTTCCATTAATAATTACTTATATTTTTAAATATATGTGCCATGTTATATTATCATTATTATATAAGTGTTTATATATTCATATAATTTATTTGACATACTTTTTTTTATATATATGTGCATATTTATATACGTATATCTATATACTTTTTTTTCTCTCTCATGAATATATGTATACATACTTATATATGTATTTTACTTAATAATTTTAAAATACACATATGTACATACATTTTTTTATATTTTATAATTTTCATATATTTTCCTTTATTTTTATGCTCATTTATGTACTTATTTATATGTTCATTTTTATGCTTTAGTTTATTTATTTGTTTATTTGCTATGGTATATGCATGATTTATTTTATTATTCGTTTTTGTTCATTTTTATTTCACATTATCATGTTTATTACTCCATTACGCATATAAATATCATATTTCAAAAAAAGAAAATATTTCTAATTGAGGCAATACTTAGCATTTCGAAATTCGAGAAAACATGCCCTAAGGTGCTGGGTGTCGATTTTTCTCGTTCGACCAAATAGCTAAATATCCTTTTAAGAATTTTAAAATAAGGCAATGTTTTGCGTTTGGAAATTCGAGAAAACATGCCCTAAGGTGCTGGGTGTCGATTTTTCTCGTTCGACCAAATAGCTAAATATCCTTTTAAGAATTTTAAAATAAGGCAATGTTTTGCGTTTGGAAATTCGAGAAAACATGTCCTAAGGTGCTGGGTGTTGATTTTTTCTCGTTCAACCAAATAGCTAAATATCCTTTCAAAAATTTCAAAATAAAGCAATGTTTTGCGTTTGGAAATTCGAGGAACGTGCCCTAAGGTGCTGGGTTTCGATTTCTCGTTTAACCAAATTGCCAAATATCCTTTTGAATTTTAATCCATGCCATTCGAGTTTTTTTTAAGGATCGTATTTTAAATTTCTTTAAAGTTTTCAATTTTCGACATTAAGACATTGAGTAATCAACTAGGTACCAATTTTGGGCGTATCGAGGGTGCTAATCCTTCCTCGTTCGTAATCGACTCCCGAACCCGTTTTTTCTAAATTTCGTGGACCAAACTTGTTGTTTTAATAAAATCAAATCGTTTATTAAAAACAACCACTTTTCAAGGTGACCCAATCACACCTTATCAAAAAGGATTGGTGGCGACTCCCAAGTCGACCCCGTTTTCAAACAAAAAAATGGTGTCAACAAATATAATATAATATAATATAATATAGATAATATATATACTTAACTTTTAAGTAATATTATTATAATATTATAATATATTTTAACTTTAGATTTTTAAATAAATATCTACTTATGCCGCCTCAACTTTAAGCAATGGCATAATTCCTTCTTTGATCCCTTTAATTTTTTAATCTATAATTCAACTTTCACCTTTTATGCAATTTAGTCCCTTTTAATTAATTAACTATCGAAACGTTAAAATTTCTTAATGAAACTTTAATACCACCTTAATGACACTCCGTAAATATTTATAAAAATATTTACAGCTTGGTTTATAGAACATCTCATTTTCTAAAACCACTTAACCGAATAAATCTTCATAAAACACTAATTACTAATTAAAAAAAATCTTTCTAAAATCATATTTGACTCATAAATATTAAATAATAATATTTACGAACTTACTTGCCGGATTTGGTGGCCTCAAACCACTATTTCTGACATCATTGAAAATTGGCTGTTACAATATGTTTAATGTGAGAGAAATTTTTGAAGCTTTTGAAAGATCTCTTTAGAATTGTCCTTTTAAATGGAATTCTGAAAATCATTGCAGGTTAAAGGGTTCACCAAATAGCGTAAAAGGATTACAGAAAAGCCATCACATGGCTAAAGGTGAGCATGGACTGGGTTCGAGTTGGGCCATAACGAAAATTTAAGCCCGCCTGATAGGTTAAATTAAAACAACAATAATAATGACAAACATAGCTTTTAAAATATGGAGAGAAGTTGCACGTATTTTAATAGTGTATGGCTATTAAGCACCGAACCAGTCAATGGCCCCTAAATTCGGCAAAACTATCTCATTTTAAACTCTTTAAAATTGGTCTCGTTTCCATCCCTATGAGTTGATAAAAATATATATTACTTTTTTTGCTTAACCTTTTTTTTTTAAAGATAACATGGTAAAGGTTTCTTTCGTTGTATTCTCATTGGCTTTGTTGCTCTCAATCCAATTTGTGGTAGGACAAAACGAGGATGAGGCGACATCCCCAGAACTCGAAGCAATCCAATTTGTGGTAGGACAAAATGAGGATGAGCCGGCATCCCAGAACTCATTATGTCTGACATTGGGGAGCATTTCAAAAAAATAATAGCAAACCCTACCTTTAAGTCGAAACTTGTTGAGAAGTTTAAAAGCTCTGTTGCAGATGATTCCGAGAGTGTGGATGGGACAACTTCTGCCTTAGCTGATGAGCTTGCAGCATCCCCAGAATCCATGAGGGTATTTTCGCCTTCAGTTATGTCCGGCTTTATTATTGCATTGCAAGATGGCAAAGTACAAGGGGAACAGTTGAAAAAAATAATAACAGACCCTAACTTTCAGTCGGGGTGGCTAAACTGGTTGAAAAGTTTAAAAGCTCTGTGGGAGATGATTCCGATAGTGTGGATGGGGCAACTTCTACCTTAGTTGATGAGGTTGCTGCTTCCCCAGAATCGGAAGTAGAAATTGATACTGAAATTGTCGGTGGCTTGTCGAGGAAAATGGGAAAGGATGGATTAGTAGACCTGAAAGAGATGACTAAAGCCGTTCAATATGATAAAAGCAATGGTAACACAAAAAATGAGAAGAATTAGTGAGGGAATGATGCAACAAATTTCCATATACATGTAAACTAATCGCAACGAGCAACCTTATGCCATGTAATTGAACAAAAAAAAAACATTATGCAATGTATTGATGTCTATATTTATAAAGGCTACCAATTTTTCTCAATGCCAAAACAACAACAAATTGGAAGTCTAATTGAAAAGGCATTAGAAACTACATGTGATTGCTATTTCTTAAAAATTAAGACACAAAAAAACTTCAGGTACCAAATTGAACAATAAAACTAAACTCATGTACCAAACAGTATATTAACCCTATGATAAGAAACTGAAACCTCAGAAAAACAGAGAGTTAAAATATTTGAGGATTCAAGGGAAAAAAAACAAATTTGTGCATGTGCCATATTCATTTATTTTTATAAACTTTAAAATATTCTAATTTTATCCTTAAACTATTGGTTTTATATAAATAAGGTCCTTCCCATACTAAAATTGTTAAGTTAATTGTTAAATTATTTTTATAAACTTTAAAATATTTTAATTTTATCCTTAAACTATTGGTTTTATATAAATAAGGTCCTTCCCCTACTAAAATTGTTAAGTTAATTGTTAAATGAGATGTCAGATTTTATATGACATAATTTAAAAAAAATTTTTAAAGAAAAATGAATATTGTAAAAACGGGTGTTGTAAAAATCTTTGATTCGAGGTTTTCAGAACTTGCATAGAAGCTAACGTTCACTTACTTTTTTTTTCGATTTTACTTTATTTTTAGTTCTTAATTTAAAAGCTATGCCACAACATTTTATTTTCTTTAAAATTTTCATATTTAAATTATGTTATATAAGATTTTATGTGTTATTTAATGGTTAAATTAATGATTTCAGAAATAGAATGACCTGATTGATGTAACATCGATAGTTTTCAGGATGCAATTAAAATATTTTGAAGTCTGGGGACCAATTTAAAATAAGGGTCATAGTTTGGGGACGTCTGGCACTATTAACTCTTTATTTTAAAATTTGTTATCTTGACCAACAAAATAAGCAATAAAAAAGTGCAAAGTTTTTGGGCATAGCCTTGTTGTATAAAAATAAGCTAACAAATGCATGCAGGGGTGAATCTAGAAGGGGTAGATAGAGGGCCCTCGCCTCGCAAAAAAAATGCCTTTTTAATCTCGAGTATTTACAAAGTTTTAAATTAATTTAATGGTAAAATTGTATTTCGAGTCTTCCTAAAATTTAAAATTAAATTATTCCCTCTCCAAAAACAAAATGTTTATAGTTTAATTCCTTAAAATTGTAAAAATTTACATAAATACTATGACGAAATTACATTTTTAGCTCACTCAAAAATTTATAATTTAAATTTGACTCCTCCGAAAACAATTGTCTGACTTTACTCTTGAATGCATGGTCCTGAAAACTTGATTTTGACTAATAAGGACATCTCAAACAATCAAGAGAAGACCATGCACTCCTATGTTGAAAAAGGACTCACAAATAACAAAAGGAATGAAGGTGAGACTTAGCTATAAAGAGGAAGGTACAACTATTAACAACGACAACCTTTATTTTTCTAATTTTCTCAAAATGCTTATACTACAAAAATTTACTAAATTAATCAATATCATTTTTTTGGGTAAATATAACGCTTTTAAATCGGTTACATATTTCAATTATTATAATAGAAACAACTGCGGCATCGGTGCAACCAAGCGCAAGAGATTAATAACTCTATCCTTAGAAAGTCGTTCATATTTGGGGCGCAAATGATTGACGACTCTATCCTTAGAAACCCGCTCATATTTGGGGTTCATGTCAGCCTTTCTAATAATATTATTTTTAAGGTTTAAATTTGCGCTCTCTCATTAGAAGTACAACATGTGTTACCACTGCACCCAATACTTATTATTTTCATATTTGCGATGTGATTGAAAAAAGTATGTAAAAATTTATGGGGTAATTAGTTGTAATAAATCACTAAGAAATAAGCCTAGCTTGATGGTTAAGTAGTTTATATATTCCTTCAAACCACACCTCTCCCATTTATTTTCTTTTTATTTTCAGCAAACTAGGATGAAAGACACTTAAGAATATATAATAATTGAGTAAAAGTTGAACAAGAGTGGGCATCTGTCCAAACGGTTAAACATGCTTGTTTCCCCCTTTCTTACCCAACTTAGAACCATCCCTTTTCGGCAAAAGGGGTAAATTACTCTATATCCCCTCAAATATTCTAAAAACCTAGCTATTTAGTCCCTTTTGCTAATTACATTAGGATTTTGATTTATTTCTTTCATTCCAATTAGAATTTCGATTTGCCTTTTCAAATCCCCTTACAATTTTGCTTCCATATTTTCTATTTAATCCCTCTTTCTTTTCTTTTCTCCCTTTTACATTATAATTTTATTCCACTGTTGAAAATTAATTTTTGCCTCTCAAATCAAAATCTATAACACCATTAACCCGTCTTCGTCACTAAACTAGAGTTACTGAGTACTACGATTGTAATACTCTGAAAATTTTTACAATAAGGAAAGTAATATAATATCTTTGATATAGTAAAATAAGGAAATAAAGTGCTAAAAAGGGGTAATTTTGAGTTATGGCAATATTGGGAAGTATATTATAACATATTAATTCAAGAAAGGATTAAATCGCAAAAGTGAGAAAAGTTTTGTTACCCAAGAGTAAATACTCAAAAGTTGAGGGGTTAAAGTGTAAATATGAAAAAGCTGAAGGACAAATGGTGTAAATATTTTAAGGGTGGAATGATCTAGAAACTAAGAAAAATGGATGGATTAGGACCAAATTGAAAAAGGTGAAGAAGTTTAAGGGACTAAATCACAATTTTACCAAATTAAGTGATGACTCAAGGATGGAATTTTAAAAGATTATGAAGGGCAAAATGGTCAATTAGAAGAGAGAGAAATCTAGAAGATAATGATGATGTTGGAGATATTTTAGATTAATAAATAAATAAATATTAGTTTATTAATATTTTAATTTGATTTTTTTTAAGATGATATTATTTTATTATTATTAATTTATTTAGTATATATATATGTGGAAAGAAGGATGAAAAGCAAACATTCCCACCATTTTTGCATGCATTAATGTGGGAAGAAGAGAGAAAGAAAGAAAGTTTTGCTTTCTTTACAATTTGGTCCTTTCACCAAAAATGGTCCATTTTCACTTAGAAATTAAAGAAATTTCCATAGCCACCAAGAGAGAAAGTTGACAAGGAGACTATGGGAAGCTAGAATACCAAGTTAGATTCAAGAAATAGAGGCTGGAGGAGAGAGAAAATCAACTCAAAGATTGAAGTCAATTGAGCAAGGTAAGAACATCATGATTTCAATATATTTTTGAGTTTGATATTATTGAAAAAGTATGAGATTGATGTTAATGTAGGGTTTTATTATATAAGGTTATATGTTCTTGATATGTTAGTGAAGAGAAAATAAGAGAAAGTGTTGAGAAATAGTGTAGAGAAGGAAAGTAAGAGTGTTATAGACTTAGTAATCAATATTTTGCACTAAAACAGTTTTGGACTGCAGCAGTAGGTTAACTTTGAAAAATCACCATAAATTTTGGAAAACAAATTAGAGGATGAATAAAACATTAAATTAAATCTTATTGAGTCTAGTTTCTCATAGAAGAAACGGTGTAAGCAATAGAATTTTAAATCATGAATTTTGGTTCCCCTGTTCTGACTTTGGAAAATTATTAAAAATTGTAAACAAATAATTATGGGATAAAATTTATATTCTTAGAATCCTTGATGAGTCTATTTTCAAAGAAAATAAACAAAAACATCATACAAATTCTATAAAATTAGGTAATTCATTTTTAGTGAAGAGTGGTCGGAACTGTCAGACAGCGAAACAGGGGAAACTTTAAAGAATAAACTGTACTATTTGGCTAAACCAAAAATTCTGAAAATTTTATGGAAAGAATATATGTGAGTCTAGTTTCAGGAAAAATTAACGTATCTTAATTTGGAGCTCTGTACCTCTGGATAAAAATAATTTAGTGACTCTGACTCGAATAAATAGCTTTGAATATACATGTGAGTGAATAGTGAAATTATAGTTAATGTTGTTTAAGTGTACTATACACATTAAGGATGTGGAATGGAGAGGAGGAGGAGGAAAATAAATGTATGAATATTCTGCTAGCATGGATTTGCATTACAATGGTTAATTTGCATGATTTGGGCTCAGGGACTAAATTGAATAAAAGTAAAATTTTAGGGGCAATTTTGGAAAAATGTCAAAAATGAAAAAATTGCATGAAATGAGTTGTTTTATTGAATGAAAAATTAATTTAGACCAATATCGGGTAGAAAATCGAGAAAAATGGAAAATTATCAAACTGCCCTTGTATCTTGGTATTTCTGCAAATTAGCCTGGTAAGTTCATATGGCTGAAATTTAATGATTAAATGTTAATTTAATGAATTATATAATGTATGATGAAATATATATTTATTGATGAAATGAGAATAAAATAAAGATACGAAAACTGAATAAATGATCAAATTGAGCGGAACGTCGGATTTGAGTACTTCTGATCAAGTGATAAGGTGATATCAAGTGATAAAGTGATAAGTGGTAGCTTTAGCTACACTTATCTGATCAAGTGACAAAGTGATAAGTGGTAGCTTTAGCTACACTTATCTGATCAGGAACAAGTGATAAGTGGTGACAAAGTGATAAGTGGTAGCCTAACTACACTTATCTGATCAGGGACAAGTAATAAGTGATCATACGTAAGACCATAGTGATACTATGGCAAAGTGAAAGTGAAGTACTCAATTTTCCGTAATCGTTCCCTAATTTGATTAAGGATGGTAAGTGACAAATGGACCCAAAAGAATTAAAGAAAATAGATAAGTGATAGTATATTTATACCAGGATGAGGTTGTTATATAAGCTAAAATGATATTTTCATTGCAAAATTTAGAATTTCATAAATGTGTTAATGAATGGTATAATCGATAAAAGTTGAGTTAAATGGTAAATACGTATTAGTGTTGAACTTAATGTCATTGAATTGTACGTGAATTAAATGGAAATTGCTAGTGATATGATTTAAATTGTGAACATGAGAAATTGCGAATTGAATGAAATGGAAATGAAGCATTGAATTGCATAAGTATGTATCGGGTCTCGTAGGCCCTAATTATTATGATTATAATATTTTGAGGATATATTGTGAAAAGTTATAGAAGCATGTTAATTATTTTGAAAGTTTTAATTTAGATGAAATTTTATAACTCAGTTTAATACGTTTACAAGTGTATGTGTTTTGGTAATGCCTCGTACCCTATTCCGGTGTTGGATACGGGTAATGGGTGTTACAACGATAACATTTCAAACATTTAACATTTCATACCATTAAATAAGTAATCACATATCATTCATAACTTATATATATACAGACCTTAAAACGAGTCAACGAGGTCCTAAAAATAGATTGGGAACATTCTAGGTCAAATCATAACAAAATGGAAAGTTGGGAAAAATGGAAAATTTTGGAAACATGGGATACACGACAGTGTGGACTGCCCCAGACCGTGTGACTTTTGAAATTGGGACACACGGCCGTGTCCCAGCCCATGACTTGAGACTCACAGTGAGTCATTTGACTTCAATACTGGAATCTGCCATTTTGTACCGTATAGTCTTTTTGCGTTCTTTACAACATGTTTAATGTGAAAGAAATTTTTGAAGCTTTTGAAAGATCTCTTTAGAATTGTCCGTTCAAATGGATTTTGAATATCATTGCAGGTTAAGTGTTCGCCAAATAGCATAAAAGGATTGGCTAAAGGTGAGCATGGGACAGGTTCGAATTGGGCCATAACAAAAATTTAAGCCCGCTTGATAGGTCAAATTAAAACCAACAATAATAGTGAAAAACACGGCTTTTAAAATTGTAGAGAGAAGTTTTATGTATTTTAGTCGTGTATGGCTATTAAGCACCGAACCAGTCAATGGCCCCTAAATTCGGTAAAAAAAATCATTTTAAACCCTTTAAAATTGGTCTCATTTCCATGCCTATGAGTTGATAAAAATATATCTTCCTTATTTTGCTTAACCTTTTTAAAAAATAAAAAAACATGGCAAAGGTTTCTTTCGTTGTATTCTCATTGGCTTTGTTGCTCTCAATCCAATTTGTGGTAGGACAAAACGAGGATGAGGCGGCATCCCCAGAACTCGGAGCAATCCAATTTGTGGTAGAACAAAATGAGGATGAGACGGCATCCCCAGAACTCGTTATGTCCGACATTGGGGAGCATTTCAACAAAATAATAGCAGACCCTACCTTTAAGTCGAAACTTGTTGAGAAGTTTAAAAGCTCTGTTGTAGATGATTCCGAGAGTGTGGATGGGACAACTTCTGCCTTAACTGATGAGCTTGCAGCATCCCCAGAATCCATGAGGGTATTTTCGCCTTCAGTTATGTCCGGCTTTATTATTGCATTGCAAGATGGCGGAGTACAAGGGGAACAATTGAATAAAATAATAACAGACCCTAACTTTCAGTCGCGGGTGGCTAAACTGGTTGAAAGGTTTAAAAGCTCTGTGGGAGATGATTCCGAGAGTGTGGATGGGACAACTTCTACCTTAGTTGATGAGGTTGAAACTTCCCCAGAATCGGAAGTAGAAATTGATACTGAAATTGTCGGTGGCTTGTCGAGGAAAATGGGAAAGGATGGATTAGTAGACCTGAAAGAGATGACTAAAGTCGTTCAATATGATAAAAGCAATGGTAACACAAAAAATGAGAAGAATTAGTGAGGGAATGATGCAACAAATTTCCATATACATGTAAACTAATCGCAACGAGCAACCTTATGCCATGTAATTGAACAAAAAAAAACATTATGCAATGTATGGATGTCTATATTTATAAAGGCTACCAATTTTTCTCAACGCCAAAACAACAACAAATTGGTAGTCTAATTGAAAAGGCGTTAGAAACTACATGTGATTGCTCTTTCTTAAAAATTAAGAGACATAAAAACCTTTGGTACCAAATTGAACAATAACTAAACACACGTACCAAATAGTATATTAACCCTAAAATAAGAAACCGTTCAATTTAACAACCTCAAAAAAGAAAGAGTAAAAATAAGTTATTAAACCGTTCTATTCTTATTATTTTATTATAAGAAATATATTTAAGGATTCAAGGAAAAAAAACACCAAATTTGTGCATGTGCCATATTCATGTATTTTTATAAACTTTAAAATATTCTAATTTTATCCTTAAACTATTGGTGTTATATCAATAAGGTCTTTCAGCTACTAAAATTGTTAAGTTAATTGTTAAATAAGATGTCGGATTTTATGTGACATAATTTAAAATGAAAATGTTAAAGAAAAATGAATATTGTAAAAATGGGTGTTGCAAAAATCTTTGGTTTGAGATTTTCAAAACTTGTATAGAAGCTAACGTTCACTCACCTTTTTTTTCGGTTTTACTTTATTTTTAGTTCTTAATTTAAAAGCTATGCCACAACATTTTACTTTCTTTAAAATTTTCATATTTAAATTATGTTATATAAGATTTTATGTATCATTTAATGGTTAAATTAATGGTTTCAGAAATAGAATGACCTGATTGATATAACATCGATAGTTTCAAGATGTAATTAAAATATTTTGAAGCTTGGGGACCAATTTAAAATAAGGGTCATAGTTTGGGGACGTCTGGCACCATTAACTCTTTATTTTAAAATTTATTATCTTGACCTACAAAATAAGCATTTAAACATAGGAATCAATGAGTGCAAAGTTCTTGGGCATAGCCTTGTCATATAGAAGTGCTTTAGCTAACAAATGCATGCAGAGGTGAATCTAGAGGGGTAGATAGGGGGCCCTCGCCTCGTAAAAAAATGCCCTTTTAATCTCGGGTATTTACAAAGTTTTAAATTAATTTAACGGTAAAATTGTATTTCAGCTCCTCCTAAAATTTAAAATTAAATTATTCCCTCTCCAAAAACAAAATGTTTAGAATTTAATTCCTTAAAATTGTAAAATTTTACATTAATACTATGACGAAATTACATTTTTAGCTCACTCAAAAATTTATAATTCAAATTCGAATCCTCCAATATCAATTGTCTGACTAAACCCTTGAATGCATGGTCCTAAAAACTTTATTTTAACTAATAAGGACATCTCAAACAATCAAGAGAATACCATGCACTCCTATGTCGAAAAACGACTCACAAATAACGAAAGGAATGAAGGTGAGACTTAGCTATAAAGAGGAAAGGTATAACTGTTAACAACGACAACCTTTATATTTCTAATTTTCTCAAAATGCTTATACTACAAACATTTACAAAATTAATCAATACCATTTTTTTGGGTAAATATAACACTTTTAAGTCAGTTACATGTTTCAATTATTATAATAGAAACAATTGCGGCATCCGTGCAACCAAGCGCAAATGATTAATGACTCTATCCTTAGAAAGTCGTTCATATTTGGGGCGCAAGTGATTGACGACTCTATCATTAGAAACCTGTTTATATTTGGGGTTCATGATTGCCCTTTTTAATGATATTGTTTCAAAGGTTCAAATTCGCGCTCTCTCATTGGAAGTACAACGTGTGTTACCACTGCACCCAATACTTATTATTTTCATATTTACGATATGATTGAAAAAAGTATGTAAAAATTTCGGGGGTTAGTTGTAATAAATCACTAAGAAATAAGCCTTAGGCTTGATGGTTAAGTAGTTTATATATTCCTTAAAGGTCCTACATTCAAACCACACCTCTCTCATTTCTTTTCTTTTTATTTTCAGCAAACGAGGATGAAAGATGCTTGAGAATATATAATAATTGAGTAAAAGTTGAACAAGAGTGGGCATCTGCCCAAACGGTTAAGCATGCTTGTTTCCCCATTTCTTACCCAACTTCGAACCATCGCTTTTCAGCAAAAGGGGTAAATTACCCTACAACCCTCAAAAATTCTGAAAACCTAGCTATTTAGTCCCCTTTGCTAATTACATTAGGATTTTAATTTATTTCTTTCATTCCAATTAGAATCTCGATTTGCCGTTTTCAAATCCCCTTACAATTTTGCTTCCATCTTTCTATTTAATCCCTCTTTCTTTTCTTTTCTCCTTTTTACATCATAATATTATTCCGTTGTTGAAAATTATTTTTTGCCTCTCGAATCAAAATATGTAACACCCTTAACCCGTCTCCATCGCCAGATTGGGGTTACTAAGTATTACGATAACATTTCAAACATTTAACATTTCATACCATTAAATAAGCAATCACATATCATTCATAACTAATATACATATACGGACCTTAAAACGAGTCAACGAGGTCCTCAAAATAGATTGGGAGCATTCCGGGGTCAAATCATAACAAAATGGAAAGTTGGGAAAAAAATGAAAAATTTGTGCATGGGCCATATTCATTTCTTTTTACAAACTTTAAAACATTCTAATTTTATCCTTAAACTATTGGTGTTATATCAATAAGGTCCTTTCGTTGCTAAAATTGCTAAGTTAATTGTTAAATGAGAAGTCGGATTTTATGTGACAGAATTTAAAATGAAAATTTTAAAGAAAAATGAATATCGTAAAAACGGTTGTTGTAAAAATATTTGGTTTGAGATTTTCAAAACTTGTATAGAAGTTCACTCACCCTTTTTTTTTGTTTTACTTTATTTTTAGTTTTTAATTTAAAAGTACAACATTTTACTTTTTTTTTTAAATTTTCATTTTTAAATTATGTTATATAAGATTTTATATGTCATTTAATGGTTAAATTAATGGTTTCAGAAATAGAATGACCTGATTGATATACCATCAATAGTTTCAGGATGTAATTAAAACATTTTGAAGTTTGGGGACCAATTTAAAATAAAGATCGTTGTTTGGGGACGTCTGCGCGATTAACTCTTTATTTTAAAATTTGTTATCTTGACCTACAAAATAAGCATTAAAAATAAACATAGGAATCAATGAGTGCAAAGTTCTTGGGCATAGCCTTGTCATATAGAAGTGCTTTAGCTAACAAATGCATGCAGGGGTGAATCTAGAGGGGACAGATGGGGGACTTGGCCTTAAAAAATAAAAATAAAAATGTCCTTCTAATCTCTCGAGTATTTACAAAGTTTTAAATTAATTTAATGGTAAAATTGTTGTAACACCCCTTACCCGTATCCAACACCGGAATAGGGTACGAGGCATTACCAGAACACATACACTTGTAAATGTATTTAACCGAGTTATAAAATTTCATCTAAATTAAAAACTTCAAAATTATTAACATGCTTTTATAACTTTTCACAATATATCCTCAAAATATTATAATCTTAATAAATATAGCCTATGAGACCCGACACATACTCATGCAAGTCAATGTTTCATTTCCATTTCATTCAATTTGCAATTTCTCATGCTCACAATTTAAATCATATCACTAGCAATTTTCCTTTTAATTCATGTACAATTCAATGCCACTAAGTTTAACACTAATACGTAATTACCATTTAATTCAATGTTTATTGACTATACCATTCATTAACACGTTTATGAAATTCTCTATTCAATAACTTATTCTATTTCATATCTAAACCTTACAACATAAATTTTTTTAGTAATTATTTCACATTCATTTCAATTTCCCATTCCATTTTAATAATTTATCCATCATCAATTTCCATTGTCAATTCGTTTTTTTTTATAATTAATTTACAGTTAGAGTCTTTAAATACTCACTTCATACACTAAATCCATAAATATTTTTCAATAACTTGTATTCAATTAAATTCAAATATTATTTCACTATTTCAAATTATTTCATTTTCACTTCTCATATTTACATCATTTTATATTATCAAAATCTATTTCATAAAATTTATCATTATCTGACATTAAATCACACACATACTTTTCATTACAATTATCACTACTAATAAACAATTCAATCTTTTAATATTATCAACTAATTATATATAACTATCATTATTATTTCTTTATTTAAAATTTCACTTTTCACATATGTCTTATCATTCAGATTTAGTTTTATCAGTAACTTTATTTCATTTGCCCCTATTAACTTGACTCGGACTCGACGGATACACGGATTCCAACCAAACACACCAGTATACAGTAATCAGTAACGGTAGCAGTAACAGTATTCAACACACAAAGTGCTGAATCTGTAACAGTAACAGTATTCGACACACAAAGTGCCGAATCGATAACAGTAACAGTAACAGTATTCGACACACAAAGTGCCGAGTCGGTAACAGTAACAGTAACAGTATTCGACACACAAAGTGCCGAGTCGGTAACAGTAATAGTAGTCGGCACATAAGTGCCTAATCAGT
Source organism: Gossypium hirsutum (assembly GCF_007990345.1). NCBI lineage: Eukaryota > Viridiplantae > Streptophyta > Magnoliopsida > Malvales > Malvaceae > Gossypium > Gossypium hirsutum. The sequence continues at coordinate 678,877 of NC_053437.1, read as the reverse complement.
AAGCCGGCAAATACCCCGTACTCTTCCATATCCTATGGCATGCCAACTATATCCGACTAGCCCGACTAGTTAATAGGGTATTTAATTCACTTTCCAGTATAAATTTCCATCTTAGTTCAGTATCAATTATAATTTCTTATTTCAATCAGTTTCACAGTATTGCAGTAATTCATTATTTCAGTATTTTCACAGTTCAATGCAGTATACATAACAATATTCAGTATTCCGTAATTCAGTTCAGTATCAATCTCACATATCAATTTCCACTTTCTCAGTTTCAATTCCAATAAAATCCATATCAATCACCAATTTCAATATTCCAGTTTAATTCAATAATTCAATTCAAACCATTTCAATTTCTATTCAATAATCACATTTCAATGCATAACTTATAAATTTAACGTGACATAATTCAGCCATTACTGTAACACCCCTTACCCGAGACCGTCTCCGGAATCGAGTACGAGATGTCATCCAATTTAACTTACCGATTCGGAGCATAAAAATTTGCTTTTAAAATTAAATTCACTGTTCATAACAACACTATCCACCTGCGCAACTGTCACTAATTTAATTATAACTTGAGTTACGAAACTCAAAATTTAAATCCGTAAATTTTCTATGAAACTAGACTCATATTCCTACTTACCATAAAATTTTCAGAATTTTTGACTTAGCACATTAGTACAGTTTATTCATTAAAGTATCCACTGTTTCACAGCTCGACAGATCTGACATCTTGGCGCTAAAAATCAAATATCTAATTGTACAGAATTCATATAAGGTTACCATTAATTTATTTTGAAAATAGACTCACTAAGGAATCTAAACATATAAATTATGACCTATAATTATTTCTGTACAATTTATAATGATTTTCTAAAGTTAGAACAGGGGACTTCGAAAACCATTCTGACCCTGTCTCACTAAAATTTAAATATCTCAAAATATAAAATTCCTTTGCCTACACCTTTTCTTTCATGTAAAAATAGACTTGATAAGATTTAATTCTATATATCATTCACCCTCTAATTCCATTTCTACTATTTATGGTGATTTTTCACATTCACGTCACTGCTGCTGTCAAAGAAACTGCTTCTTTGAATTAGTTACCATTTAAACATACATAACTCCAAAACATATTCTTTAATAACTACTTCAATAGCTAACATTAGCCATATCATTTGGACATGCTCAAAATGATTAAGACTCTATACATGCCATAGTTTAAACATTTTGAAAAGCACATAATACCGAGATGGTTATGATAGTGTGATACGAGCTCCGACGGTCCACTATTCGATCAAGTTCAAATCACTATAAAACAAAGGAAAGAAAGAGATGTGTAAGCTATAAATAGCTTAGTAAGTTACACGTAAACAATAATTACTCAATTAATAATTAACACTTTTAACATATAACTAATCAAAACATTTCTTAGCAATTTCAATCACTTACACATACACAATCTTACCAATTCACTTGCATATACATTTTCACACTTAACATTTCATATTCACTTTAATTCATTATTAATCCCGTTGAACACTTGGAATATACACGGATACGTAGAGATTTAGCACATAAGTGCCACACTGATATGTAGCCGAAGCTACCACTGATATGTAGCCGAAGCTACCACTGGATGTAGCCAAAGCTACCACTGAAATGTAGCCGAAGCTACCACTGATCAATAACACTGGAAATGTCCACGGGTCTGCTCACACAAGCTGTCAGGTGTCTGCAACACATGCTAGATCACCCAGCACCCGGGACTCACTGTAACACTGTAACACTGGTCTCTAGTGACATGTCACTTGTATCCAATTCTATTCCTAAGTTCAACCGGGAATTTACACTTAACACTTTATTTTCAACACTTTATCACTTGAATAATTCATGAACAACTTTCCTTCCATATTCAATATTAATTCACATATCAAATATAATTCACAATTTATACAAATATAACTATTATTTACATATAACTTACCTCGGATGCAAAACGACTATTTTTGTAATTTAGTCGATAACTTTCTCTTTTCCCCGATCACTTGCACTATTTCTTCTTTCTTGATAATTGAGCTTAGGAAAATCAAAACCCTTAACTATGGTAACCTGAAACTTTCGGCAGCAAGCTTCTGATTTTTTTGAAGAAGATGGACACTTATTTTCTCTTTATTTTGTCTTTTACCCAATTTGGACAAAAATGCCCTTGACCCATTACTTAGATATTTTTCTAGAAATACCCTTTTGTGTCCATAACACTAATTTATGGTCTAATTGCCACATAAACACTTCCAATTTCATGAAATAATTCAATTAAGTCATTTAATCACTAATTAGACACACTTTGCATTTTTCTCAATTTAGTCCTAAAAATTCAATTAAGCACTAAAGCATTAAAATTTCCTATCCATATTTTCACACAATATTTCAATCAATCAGTAACTAATAAAAATTTATAAAATTAAACTATTTCACTTCGGATTTGTGGTTACGAAACCACTATTCCGATTAGGCCCTATTTCGGGCTATCACAATTCTCCCCCCTTAGGGATTTTCGTCCCCAAAAATCTTACTAGTGAATAAGTTGGGATACTGTTTCCTCATAGCCTCCTCGGTTTCCCATGTTGCCTCTTCCACCCCATGTCGTTGCCATAACACTTTCACTAAAGCAATTTCTTTGTTTCTCAACTGTTTCACTTCTCGTGCCAAGATTCGAATCGGTTCTTCTTCGTATGTCATATCCGATCGAATTTCCACTTCAGTCGGTGAAATCACATGTGCGATCGATATCGCCTCAACATAGAAACATGAAACACATTATGAATTCTTTCCAATTCCGGTGGTAAAGACAATCGATAAGCCACTAGACCAATTCTTTCTATCACTTCATACGGACCAATAAATCTTGGACTTAATTTGCCTTTACGGCCAAATCTCAAAATTTTCTTCCATGGAGACACTTTCAAAAATACTTTATCTCCCACTTGAAACTCAATCTCTTTTCTTTTCAAGTCCGCATACGACTTCTGTCGATCCGATGCAGCTTTCAAACAATCACGGATTATCTTCACTTTTTCTTCGGTTTCTTTTACCAAATCGACTCCATGTAACTGATTTTCATTAAGTTCAGTCCAATATAATGGAGTCCGACACTTTCGTCCATACAACGCTTCATAAGGTGCCATTTTTATGCTTGACTGATAACTATTATTATAAGCAAATTCCACCAAAGGTGAATATCTTTCCCAATTACCTTCAAATTCCAATACACAACATCTCAACATGTCTTCGAGTATTTGAATTACTCTTTCAGACTGTCCATCGGTTTGGGGATGGAATGCTGTACTAAAATTCAATTTAGTACCCAATGCCTCTTGTAATTTCTTCCAAAACCTTGAAGTAAATCGTGGATCTCTATCAGATATAATAGACATAGGTACACCATGTAATCGGACTATCTCAGCAATATACAATTCAGCTAACTTGTCAAGTGAAAAACTCATTCGCACAGGAATGAAATGAGCCGACTTAGTCAATCGATCAACTATAACCCAAATTGAGTCTTTCTTTTTCGGTGACAATGGCAATCCAGAAACAAAATCCATAGTAATTCTATCCCATTTCCACTCGGGCACCATAATAGGTTGAAGTAATCCTGAAGGTACTTGGTGTTCAGCTTTTACTTGTTGGCACACTAAACACTTTGTCACATACTCGGAGATATCCCGTTTCATACCCGACCACCAATAAAATTTCTTCAAATTATTGTACATTTTTACACTACCGGGGTGAACTGCCAAATGACTATCATGTGCTTCTTGCAAAATTTTTTGAATTAAATCAACATTTTTCGGAACACATATTCTATCACGAAACATTAAACATCCATCTGAATCAATCTGAAAATCAGAATTATTGTCCACTGCACACTGAGTCTTTCTTCTTTGCAATTCATTATCCACTTTCTAAGCCTCACAAATTTCTTGAAGAAACAATGGTCTAGCTTTTAACTCTGCAAACAATGATCCATCTTCAGTCAATGTTAATCTCGTATTCAAAGCTCTCAAAGCAAAGAGAGACTTTCTGCTCAAAGCATCAGCAACTATATTAGCTTTTCCCGGATGATAATCTATCACAAGTTCATAATCTTTCAACAATTCCAACCATCTTCTTTGCCGCAAATTCAGATCTTTTTGTGTCATAACATATTTCAAACTTTTATGATCTGTAAAAACACGACATTTCTCACCATATAAATAATGACGCCAAATCTTCAAAGCAAAGACAATAGCAGCCAACTCTAAATCATGGGTAGGATAATTTCGTTCATGCGGTTTCAATTGTCGAGAAGCATACGCTATCACCTTTCCTTCTTGCATCAATACACATCCAAGCCCATTTAGTGACGCGTCACTATAAACAACAAATTCCTTTCCTGACTCAGGTTGCACTAACACCGGTGCCTCAGTTAAACACTTCTTTAATTTCTCAAAACTTTGTTGACACTCCTCGGTCCATTCGAACTTAACATCTTTTTGCAACAATTTTGTCATCGGTGAAGCTATCATCGAAAAACCTACTACAAATCGACGATAATATTCGGCTAAGCCCAGAAAACTCCTAACTTCAGATACATTTCTTGGAGGCTTCCACTCAATTATTGCCGATATCTTATTCGGATCCACTCGAATGCCATCTCCCGAGACAATATGCCTCAAAAATCCAACTTCACTAAGCCAAAATTCACTTTTGCTAAATTTAGCAAACAATTTCTTTTCTCGCAGCGTTTGTAGCACAATTCTTAAATGTTCAGCATGCTCGGCTTCACTTCGGGAATAAATAAGAATATCATCTATAAACACCACAACAAATTTATCCAAATAGGGCCGAAAAATTCGATTCATCAAATCCATAAAAATAGCTGGAGCATTAGTCAGACCAAAAGGCATTACAAGAAATTCATAGTGGCCATATCGGGTTCTGAAAGCAGTCTTTGGCACATCTGACTCTTTAACCCTCAATTGATAATATCCGGATCTCAAATCAATTTTGGAAAACACTGTGGCATCCTTTAACTGATCAAACAAGTCATCTATTCGGGGTAATGGATACTTATTCTTCACTGTCACTTTGTTAAGTTGACGATAATCAATACACAATCTCAATGTCCCATCCTTTTTCTTCACAAATAGCACAGGAGCACCCCACGGAGAGTAACTTGGTCTAACAAATCCTTTATCTGTCAGCTCTTGTAATTGCACTTTTAATTCTTTTAATTTAGTTGGTGCCATTCTGTAGGGAGCAATCGATATTGGAGCAGTACCTGGCATTACTTCAATACCAAACTCTACTTCTCTAATCGGAGGCAAACCTAGCAACTCTTCTGGGAACACATCTACATATTCACATACCACTGGCACTGATTCGATCTTTATTTCAGACACTTTTGTGTTCAACACATAAGCAAGATATGCTTCACAACCATTTTTCAAACATTTCTGAGCAGACATGGCAGAAATCACAATTGGCATCACATTTGACTTATCTGTTTCAACCCGAAGAACTGTACCACTACCACACTTCAACTCAAGAATTTTCTGACTGCAATCTATCTTGGCCTTATGTAATGTCAACCAATCCATTCCCAAAATAACATCAAATTCATCAAATGGCAACAACATTAAGTTGGCAGGGAAACACTGACCTTGTATAATTAAAGGACAATTTTTGCATATTTTATCAACTATCACATGCTTGCCTAAAGGATTCGACATTTTAACCACATACTCAGTCAATTCAACACACAAATTCTTATCAGACACTAAATTCATGCATACATACGAGTGAGTAGAACCAGGATCAATCAATGCAAGAACATTAGTGTCGTAAAGAGAAAATATACCAGTGATCACATCAGGAGAAGATGCTTCCTCTCTAGCTCGGATGGCATAAGCTCTTGCTGGAGCTCCCACTTCAGATCTTACAGTCGTGTCTTTTGTTACGCCTCTACCACTAGTTCCAATCCCCACATTTCTCTGTGGTCTTCCTCTAGTAGTCACACTGCTCGATCTCACATTCTGAAACTTTTCTATCTCTTCTCTTTCCGGACAATCTTTCACAAAATGATCTTGAGATCCACATTTAAAACAAGCTCGGCTGATTAAATAACATTCCCCCAAATGTTGTTTTCCACAATGTTGACATTCCGGTCTAGTAGGTTTAACACTACCTGTACTTGCCATAGAAGTTGCCTGAGCTTTAGAACCTGAATATTGTCTTCCTCGATCTCTTTGAAAATTCACACTAGAAACATTCGATCGAGTATTCATTTCTTTAAACTTCTTCGCTTGAGACTGAAATGGCTTGCCCATTGATCTTTTTCTTTCATCTCTTGCTTCACTTTCCACCTTTCTTTTCTCTTTGCTCAATTCTTCAGCCTTGATAGCTCTTTCAACTAGTACCACTAACTCTTTAATTTCAAGAATTCCCACTAGCAATCGGATATCCTCGTTTAATCCATCTTCAAACCTTTTACACAATGTAGCTTCATTAGATACACACTCTTGGGCATACTTGCTTAATTTGACAAATTCTCGCTCATATTCGGCTACCGTCATGCGCCCTTGTTTCAATTCAAGAAACTCTTTTCTCTTTTGATCAATGAAACGCTAACTCACATACTTCTTCCGGAATTCTTCTTGAAAGAAGTCCCATGTAACTTTCTCTTTAGGCACCACTGACACTAAAGTTTTCCACCAATTATAAGCCGAATCCCTCAGCAATGAGATAGCACATTTGAGACTTTCTTCTGGAGTACAAGATAATTCATCCAACACTCTGATAGTATTATCAAGCCAGAACTCTGCTCTTTCAGGATCATCATTTACATTAGCTTGGAACTCTTCGGCTCCATACTTTCGAATTTTGTCCACTGGAGGCTTTGACAATTTTAACACTTCAGTTTGTTGAGGAGCTATGGGAACAGCTTGAGGAGTAGGAGGGGGCGGAGGAGGTTGAGCATTAGGATTAGTTCTAACAAACTCAGTGTACCAATTGTTCATCATTTGGAGAAAAGCTTCTCGAGCCTCATCTCCTTGACTCTGAGTCTCGAATCGACTTTCAATAGGCACATTACTTTGAGCATCATCAGCTGTATCTCGGTTAGAATCCATTACTAAAAAAAACATTTTAAGATGTCAGGAGTCGTCACACTATCATTATTCAATTATGGCATGTATAGATAGTCTATTACACTCGCTACGTTAGTCCGAGAATCGACTAAACCGTAGCTCTGATACCACTAAATGTAACACCCCTTACCCGAGACCGTCTCCGGAATCGAGTACGAGATGTCATCCAATTTAACTTACCGATTCGGAGCATAAAAATTTGCTTTTAAAATTAAATTCACTGTTCATAACAACACTGTCCACCTGCGCAACTGTCACTAATTTAATTATAACTTGAGTTACGAAACTCAAAATTTAAATCCGTAAATTTTCCGTGAAACTAGACTCATATTCATACTTACCATAAAATTTTCAGAATTTTTGACTTAGCACATTAGTACAGTTTATTCATTAAAGTATCCCCTGTTTCACAGCTCGACAGATCTGACATCTTGGCGCTAAAAATCAAATATCTAATTGTACAGAATTCATATAAGGTTACCATTAATTTATTTTAAAAATAGACTCACTAAGGAATCTAAACATATAAATTATGACCTATAATTATTTCTGTACAATTTATAATGATTTTCTAAAGTTAGAACAGGGGACTTCAAAAACTATTCTGACCCTGTCTCACTAAAATTTAAATATCTCAAAATATAAAATTCCTTTGCCTACACCTTTTCTTTCATGTAAAAATAGACTTGATAAGATTTAATTCTATATATCATTCACCCTCTAATTCCATTTCTACTATTTATGGTGATTTTTCACATTCACGTCACTGCTGCTGTCAAAGAAACTGCTTCTTTGAATTAGTTACCATTTAAACATACATAACTCCAAAACATATTCTTTAATAACTACTTCAATAGCTAACATTAGCCATATCATTTGGACATGCTCAAAATGATTAAGACTCTATACATGCCATAGTTTAAACATTTTGAAAAGCACATAATACCGAGATGGTTATGATAGTGTGATACGAGCTCCGACGGTCCACTATTCGATCAAGTTCAAATCACTATAAAACAAAGGAAAGAAAGAGATGTGTAAGCTATAAATAGCTTAGTAAGTTACATGTAAACAATAATTACTCAATTAATAATTAACACTTTTAACATATAACTAATCAAAACATTTCTTAGCAATTTCAATCACTTACACATACACAATCTTACCAATTCACTTGCATATACATTTTCACACTTAACATTTCATATTCACTTTAATTCATTATTAATCCCGTTGAACACTTGGAATATACACGGATACGTAGAGATTTAGCACATAAGTGCCACACTGATATGTAGCCGAAGCTACCACTGATATGTAGCCGAAGCTACCACTGGATGTAGCCAAAGCTACCACTGAAATGTAGCCGAAGCTACCACTGATCAATAACACTGGAAATGTCCACGGGTCTGCTCACACAAGCTGTCAGGTGTCTGCAACACATGCTAGATCACCCAGCACTCGGGACTCACTGTAACACTGTAACACTGGTCTCTAGTGACATGTCACTTGTATCCAATTCTATTCCTAAGTTCAATCGGGAATTTACACTTAACACTTTATTTTCAACACTTTATCACTTGAATAATTCATGAACAACTTTCCTTCCACGTTCAATATTAATTCACATATCAAATATAATTCACAATTTATACAAATATAACTATTATTTACATATAACTTACCTCGGATGCAAAACGACTATTTTTGTAATTTAGTCGATAACTTTCTCTTTTCCCCGATCACTTGCACTATTTCTTCTTTCTTGATAATTGAGCTTAGGAAAATCAAAACCCTTAACTATGGTAACCTGAAACTTTCGGCAGCAAGCTTCTGATTTTTTTGAAGAAGATGGACACTTATTTCTCTTTATTTTGTCTTTTACCCAATTTGGACAAAAATGCCCTTGACCCATTACTTAGATATTTTTCTAGAAATACCCTTTTGTGTCCATAACACTAATTTCTGGTCTAATTGCCACATAAACACTTCCAATTTCATGCAATAATTCAATTAAGTCATTTAATCACTAATTAGACACACTTTGCATTTTTCTCAATTTAGTCCTAAAAATTCAATTAAGCACTAAAGCATTAAAATTTCCTATCCATATTTTCACACAATATTTCAATCAATCAGTAACTAATAAAAATTTATAAAATTAAACTATTTCACTTCGGATTTGTGGTTACGAAACCACTATTCCGATTAGGCCCTATTTCGGGCTATCACAATTACTTGGCCAAAGCCTAAGCATGTATACCAAATATGTTAGCCAAATACACATATAACATAAGCATTATAAGCATGGATGAGCACAACATTTATTAATGTGCCACATTTACCAACAGATGTTAATTCATAAACCATTCATGACATTACTTCATGCCCAATCATGTACCAAATATACTATTCACACGTACTATGAAACTTTATTTTCACACATGAGCTTAAACCATATACAATAATGCACAAATATAAGCATCATTTCTATTTTCTCGTTTATCAATTATAATCAAGCATATGACCAATTATACACAAATCATTCATACATTTCCCAATTTTCCTCCTCCTCCTCTCCATTCCACATCCTTAATGTGTATAATACACTTAAACAACATTAACTATAATTTCACTATTCACTCACATGTATATTCAAAACTGTTTATCTGAGTCAGAGTCACTAAATTATTTTTATCCGGAGCTACAGAGATCCAAATTAAGATCCGTAAATTTTTCCCGAAACTATATTCACATATCTTCTTACCATAAAATTTTCAGAATTTTTGGTTTAGCAAAATAGTACATTTTATTCTTTAAAGTTTCCCCTATTTTGCTGTCTGACAGTTCCAACCACTCTTCACTAAAAATTAATTGTCTCACTGTACAGAATTCGGATAATGTTTCCATTTATTTCTTCTGAAAATAGACTCGTTAAGGATTCTAACCATATAAATTTTAACTCATAATCATTTTTGTACAATTTTTAATGATTTTCCAAAGTCAGAACAGGGGAACCCGAATTCATTCTGACCTTGTCTCACAAAATCCATTATATCTCATTATTTACAATTCCATTGCTTACACCGTTTCTTTTATAATAAACTAGACTCAATAAGATTTAATTTCATATTTTATTCATCCTCTAATTCAATCTCTACAATTTTTGGTGATTTTTCAAAGTTAGACTACTGCTGCTGTCCAAAACTGTTTTAATGCAAAATGTTGATTTCTATTTTGCCCCAAATTTCAAACAATTCAGTCCTTTCTCAATTAACCCCTCAATTGATCTAATTCTCTCAATTAATACTTTACCTAGACATTATAAGTTATTTCACAACTATTGAAATTCAGAATTTCCACATATAGCTCTAACTTCAAACTCTTTTACTATTAGGTCCCAAACATTCACTTTCTATTCAATCCTTTCAATAAAATCAGCATATGAACAATTTAAAGCTCTAATTTCATGCTAAATCATCATATAATTCCAGCACATATTCATATCAACTTTCAACTTCTTCCATAAAATCAAAAACTAATGAATTCAACAAGTGGGCCTAGTTGTAAAAGTCACAAAAACGCAAAAATTTCAAGAAATAATCAAAAATTGAACTTACTTGCAGTAAAAATATGAAGAACCAGCTTGAAGAAACCCTTCCATGGTGTTTTAGCTGATGAGAATGCAGAAAAATGAAGAGAAATCTAGATAATTCCACTTTGGTCCTAACTTTATTAAGTAAATTTTGCAATATTCCAATTTTGCCCTCAATTCTCCTGATTTTCTGCATTTGCCGTCCAGCCCAAATAGACCTTGGGTCTATTTTCCTTTTAAGCCCTCTTCCTTTTATCATTTAAGCTATTTAATCATTTACTATAATTTTGCATTTGTTACAATTTAGTTCTTTTTGTTCAATTAATTATCGGAACTTTAAAATTTCTTGACGAAACTTTAATACTAACTTTTTAACACTCCATAAATATTTATAAAAATATTTATGGCTCGGTTTAAAATCTCTGAGGTCTCAATACCTCGTTTTCGATTCTAATTATTTTAATATTTATTTCTAGTGCACTATTCACTATTTCAAAATTTTTCCTAACTTCACATTTAACTTGTACTCACTAAATTAATAATATTTTCTACTCATTTGTCGAATTTAGTGATCTCGAATCACCATTCCGACACCTTTGAAAATTCAGGCCATTACATTTTTTTCCTCGTCGGATTTGTGGTCCCGAAACCACTGTTCCGACTAGACCCAAAATCGGGCTGTTACAATTTTATTTCAGCTCCTCCTAAAATTTAAAATTAAATTATGCCCTCTCCAAAAACAAAATGTTTATAGTTTAATTCCTTAAAATTGCAAAATTTTACATTAAGACTGACGAAATTACATTTTTAGCTCACTCAAAAATTTATAATTCAAACTCGACTCCTCCAAAAAAAATTGTTTGACTTTACCCTTGAATGCATGGTCCTAAAAACTTGATTTTGACTAATAAGGACATCTCAAACAATCAAGAGAAGACCATGCACTCCTATGTTGGAAAAGGACTCACAAATAACAAAAGGAATGAAGGTGAGACTTAGCTATAATGAGGAAGGTATAACTGTTAACAAGGACCACCTTTATTTTTCTAATATTCTCAAATTGGTTCTTCTAAAATGTTAATTTTTGTTTCTTTTTAGAGGAATTTTTTAATGAAAAAAAACCTTTGGTTCGCACTTGGAAAACAGTTTCGTTCCAATAGTTGTTAGAATAGAAACGAACATAAAGGTTTACTACAAAGTAACACAAGGAGAAAAGTAATAAGAGACTTAGCACACGATATTTGTTAACATAGTTCAGACACAACGGTCCTATGTCTGCAGAGGCTTACCCAATAAATGATTTTATTCAACAATCATTCAAATCACCTATCAGCCTAAGCCCAATCTACCCTTACACAAATAAGTAATTGAAGCCCCAATACCAACCCCATTTGTCACAAATCAGTCATCCAAATTCCTCACAATACAATCAATAAACTCTTCAAAGAATACCTAAAAGAGTGTCACAAAATAACCACAACAAAACTGTCAACAATGACACTCCAAAACTACCCTCTAAGTGAGGGCACAGATAGCCTATTTATAGGCTGATGCAAGAGTCCATCCAATAGAGCTTTGATATGATTTAAACTCCTATTTAAAAGCTAAAATTATCCTATTAATTATCTAGAATATTTTTCAAATAAAAGTCTTTACAAATTAATCTTGCAACTGCTCCAAAACCCTCTCAAGAGATAAGAATAAGGATAAATATTGTCTTCATATTAAACTTCCCAATATGACTGATAGTCACGAAACTAACTAAAAATACGACAAAAGGCAAGTGCACCTATCGATAAATAGTATAGCTACAGTGAGTAGAGATATAATATCCACGATGACTAAAAGTACTAGTAATTACCGTTTTCCTATTATTTAACTGACAAATTGGAGTGATTGGTTTAAGCTAAAATCTACTAAATCAATTAACTAAAGAACTCAGTAGAGAATAAATAAGAAAAATAATTGAGTAATAACCAAGAAGCTAAACAATACCCAGGAAAGAATCCACCTAGACTTCATGTAATAGCCCGATTTTAGGCCTAGTCGGAACAGTGGTTTCGGGACCACAAATCCAACGAGAAAAAAAATGTAATGGCTTGAATTTTCAGAGGTGTCGGAACGGTGATTCGAGATCACTAAATTCGACAAATGGGTAGAAAATATTATTAATTTAGTAAGTATAAGTTAAATGTGAAGTTAGGAAAATTTTTGAAATAGTGAATAGTGCACTAGAAATAAATATTAAAATAATTAGAATCGAAATGAGGTATCAAGACCTCGGGGATTTTAAACCAAGCCATAAATATTTTTATAAATATTTATGGAGTGTTAAAAAGTTAGTATTAAAGTTTCGTTAAGAAATTTTAAAGTTTCGATAATTAATTGAGCAAAAAGGACTAAATTGTAACAAATGCAAAATTTTGGGAAATGATTAAATAGCTTAAATGATAAAAGGAAGAGGGCTTAAAAGGCAAATAGACCCAAGGTCTATTTGGGCTGGACGGCAAAGGCATGAAATCAGCAAGAAAGTGAGAAGAATTAAGGGCAAAAATGGAATATTGCAAAATTTGCTTAATAAAGTTAGGACCAAAGAGGAATTATCTAGATTTCTCTTCATTTTTCTGAATTCTCATCAGCTAAAACACCATGGAAGGGCTTCTTCAAGCTGGTTCTTCATATTTTTATTACAAGTAAGTTCAATTCTTGACTATTTCTTGAAATTTTTGTATTTGTATGACTTTTACAACTAGGCCCACTTGTTAAATTCATTAGTTTTTGATTTTATGAAAGAAGTTGAAAGTTGATATGAATATGTGCTGGAATTATATGATGATTTATCATGAAATTAGAGCTTTAAATTGTTCATATGCTGATTTTATTGAAAGAATTGAATAGAAAGTGAATGTTTGGGACCTAATAGTAAAAGAGTTTGAAGATAGAGTTATATGTGGAAATTCTGGATTTCAATAGTTGAGTAACAACTTATAATGTCTAGGTAAAGTATTAATTGAGAAAATTAGATTAATTGAGGGCTTAATTGAGAAAGGACCGAATTGTATAAACTGTGAAATTTGGGGCAAAATGGAAATCAACATTTTGCACTAAAGCAGTTTTGGACAGCAGCAGTAGTGTAACTTTGAAAAATCACCAAAAATTGTATAGATTGAATTAGAGGATGAATAAAATATGAAACTAAAGCTTATTGAGTCTAGTTTCTTATAAAAGAAATGGTGTGAGCAATGGAATTGTAAATCATGAGATATAATAGATTTTGTGAGATAAAGTCAGAATGAATTCGGGTTCCCCTGTTCTGACTTTGGAAAATCATTAAAAATCGTACAAAAATTATTATGAGTTATAATTTATATGGTTAGAATCCTTAATGAGTCTATTTTTATAAGAAACAAACGAAAACATCATCCAAATTCTTTACAATGAGATAATTAATTTTTAGTGAAGAGTGGTCGGAACTGTCAGACAGCGAAACAGGGGAAACTTTAAAGAATAAACTGTACTATTTGGCTGAACAAAAAATTCTGAAAATTTTATGGTAAGAATATATGTGAGTCTAGTTTCAGGAAAAATTAATGGATCTTAATTTGGAGCTCTGTAGCTCCGGATAAAAATAATTTAGTGACTCTGACTCGGATAAACAGTTTTGAATATACATGTGAGTGAATAGTGAAATTATAGCTAATGTTGTTTAAGTGTGTTATACACATTAAGGATGTGGAATGGAGAGGAGGAGAAAAATTGGGAAATATATGAATGATTTGTGTATAATTGGTCATATGCTTGATTTTAATTGATAAACGATGAAATATGAAATATACTTATATTTGTGCATTATTGGTCATGGTTTAAACTCATGTGTGAAAATAAAGTTTCATAGTATGTGTGTATGGTATATTCAATATATAATGTGGCATGAAATAATGTCATGAATGATTTATGAATTAACACATGTTGGTAAGCCTGATATATGAATAAATGATCAAATTGAGCGGAACGCCGGATTTGAATACTTCTGATCAAGTGATAAAGTGATAAGTGGTAGCATTAGCTACACTTATCTGATCAAGTGAGAAAGTGATAAGTGGTAGCATTAGCTACACTTATATGATCAAGTGAAAAAGTGATAAGTGCTACACTTATCTGATCAAGAGACAAAGTGATAAGTGGTAGCTTTAGCTACACTTATCTGATCAAGTGAAAAAGTGATAAGTGCTATACTTATCTGATCAAGTGAGAAAGTGATAAGTGGTAGCCTTAGCTACTCTTATCTGATCAAGTGACAAAGTGATAAGTGGTAGCCTAGCTACACTTATCTGATCAGGGACAAGTGATAAGTGATCATATGTAAGACCATAGTTATACTATGGCAAAGTGAAAGTGAAGTACTCAATTTTTCGTAACCGTTTCCTAATTTGATTAAGGATGGTAAGTGACAAATGGACCCAAAAGAATTAAAGTCAATGGATAAGTGGTAGTGTATTTATATCAGGACGATGTTGTTATTCAAGCTAAAATGATATTTTCGTTGCAAAATTGAGAATTTCATAAATGTGTTATTGAATGGTATAATCAATAAACATTGAGTTAAATGGTAAATACGTATTAGTGTTGAACTTGATGTCATTGAATTGTACGTGAATTAAATGGAAATTGCTAGTGATATGATCTAAATCGTGAGCATGAGAAATTGCGAATTGAGGGAAATGGAAATGAAGCATTGAATTGCATGAGTATGTATCGGGTCTCGTAAGCCCTAATTATTAGGATTCTAACATTTTGAGGATATACTGTGAAAAGTTATAGAAGCATGTTAATTATTTTGAAAGTTTTAATTTAAATGAAATTTTATAACTCGGTTAAATACGTTTACAAGTGCATGTGTTTTGGTAATGCCTCGTACCCTATTCCGGTATTGAATACGGGTAAGGGGTGTTACACTTCATCTATTATTATGAATCTGAATTAAATGATTTATTCACTTGGTATCTTGATCCGTAGAAATCCCTAAATTATATTAATATCTCTTTCGAAAATAAGAGCAATTGACTTTAGGTTGATTAATTGAAATTTCTTTCTAATTAAAACCCCTATTGTCGCATTAACTCGATCTATGGATTCCCCTATTAGATTTTACTCTAATCCGGTAGATTTATATCATTCTATTTCTAGGATTGCATGCAACTCCACTCAATTATGCTAGATCTACTCTTGAACAGGGACATTTCCTCCTCTGATTTAAACACATTAAACATGCATTAATATTCAAAAAATATTAAAATAAGAGACAAACACACATAACTGAGAACAAGAATAAAGTATTTATCATGTAAAATAGAAATCAAATAATAGAATTCATCAGAGGATTCATCTTCCCTAAGTATCTAGAGAATTAGTTCATAATTGTAAGTAAAAACATCTCAAAGATAGTATAACCACAAGAAATAAAGGCATTCATAAAAACTTCAAAGAAATTAAAAGGAGGTTTTCAATCTTGATGAAAATCTACTTCAGAGTCTACTTCAATGGTGTTCTTCGAGTTGTTTTCTTCAATACTCTCTGATGACTCCCTATTCTCCTCTTTTGTTTGGTATTTATAGGTCTTAAAATGCCCAACAAGCCTAAAAATTGCATTTTTCTGCGTGTTTGGGATGCGAATTGCGAAATCAACATGGTCTGGCACATGGCCGTGTGCCAGCCCATGTGGCTCACAGGCCATGTGTCCAGCCTGTGTGGGAAAGCCCAACTCGTGTGGCTCTTGATATATGTTCTATTTGTTCAATTTTAGTTTTTTTTGTTCCTTTTGCTCTCAAATGCGCTCCTAAGTATAGAAACCTAAATTTAAAGTATTAGGAGCATAAAATTCACTAATTTGCATAAATAATCATCCAAAAAAGCATTAAGAATGGGATTAAAATATGATACTTTTATCACTTATGAATGACTGATAAAAAAACTGAAGAGTCCTAGCTAGACTCTAACTGTTGTTTTATCAAACATGCCACTCATTAGTAGGCCAAAAAAAAGGTCAAACACCTATGGGACTGAAAAAGCCCACGACCCAAGAAGAAAATTCGTTCTCGTTCTAACAAAACATAAAACAAGCATGTCAGAATCCCCAACATTTAGTTACCTTATCTTTGATTTGATTCTCATGTTTTCATCCTCTGTTCAAAGGTTTAATTTTTCATGTGGTAAATTTTTTTGGTTAAAAATGAATGTTTAAAGGGTTTGCGAATGAGGAAGAATCAACTTGAGTGAGCAAATTCACTCATTGTTGCATAAAAGTATGAGCAAAACGGTTAGAATCAAATTGGTTTGAGGGAGAATTGGATTTAACACCCTTTTGAGTAAGCTTTATTTTGCTTGGAAACCTTTAACTACAACCCATCCCATGGATTTAGGAAATGAGTACTATACGGTCAAATTCAATTCACTAGCTTGTCAATATTGAGTGAGAAGCTATGTTTTGGACAAGCCTTTGACCTCGCCAATCCCACATCCCATAGTTTTTGTAAAATATGTCATGTAATAATTTACTTTTAAAATTTTAACATTTGCTCAACCAATAAATATATTTAAGTTTCATTTTAATAAAGCAGATAACATATTTTATTTTGGAAAATTAATATTTTTAAATTTACGAAATGATCTATTAATTCCTCTTTTAACTTTTCGAGAATGAAATGAAGAGTACAAATCAATAAAAGTATTATGGAGACCTCTATACTAGGAGTCAAATTCCATTTGTCCCTCTAATAAAAAATTAGACAAATTAGACCCACAATTCAAGTTTCATGTTTATAGTTGCACCAAATTAAAATTTATGTATCAAATTGCACATTGAAATAAAGTTTAAGTATAAATTTGATATTTATCCCTTTCGGGATTGAATCCAAAACAAGAAAGTTATTTTTTTTTAATTTCAAAATATGTGTTAATAATCAATCAAATGTCTTTTTTCTTTAAATTAAATTTCTAAAATTACATGTATTTTAGTCGTGTATGGTTATTAAGCGTCGGACCAATCAACGGACCCTAAATTCGGCACAAATATCTCATTTAAAACTCTTTAAATTTTGTTTCATTTCCATCCCTATGTATCAATAAAAATATATCTTACTTTTTTGCTTTAACCTTTTTAAAAAATAAAAAAGATGGCAAAGGTTTCTTTCGTTGCATTCTCATTGACTTTGGTGCTCTCAAGCCAATTCATAGTAGGACAAAATGAGAAGGCTATTGATGAGGCAGCATCCCCAGAAGCGGTAGGAGTATTTGGGGCTTTAGTTATGACCGGCATTATTTCGAAATTGCAGGATGATGGAATCCAAGGGGAGCATTTGAAAAAAATAATAGCAGACCCTAACTTTGTGTCGAGGGTGGATAAACTCATTGAAAAGTTTAAAAGCTCTGTTGGAGATAATTCTGGGAGTGTGGATGGGACAACCTTTGCCTTAGCTGATGAGGTTGCAGCTTCCCCAGGATCGGAAGAAGAAATTGCTACTGAAGTTTCCAATGGCTTGTTGAAAATGGAAAAGGAGGGATTAGTAGACCTCGGTGATGTGACATCAGACCCAAATTTTAAGGAAGAGGTGGCTAAAGCCATTCGATATTTTAGAAGCAATGCAAGAGATAATGCTAACACAGAAAATGAGAAGAATTAGTGAGGGAATGATGCAGCAAATTACCATAAACATGTAAACTAATCGCAACGAGCAACCTTACGCAATGTAATTGAACAAAAAAATTATGCACTTTAATTGATATACATTATTTACTTAATGACAAACTTGTAACAGCAAAAAAAAAAACTTAATTTCTTAACGTATAAAGATCTGTATGTATCAATCTTATGATAACAATGTTCTCTTCTAGGGATATCGCTAAAGTGGATTGACATTGTCACTTTCTTTATTCAGAGGAGGGTGAGATACTAAAAGGTTCGATTAAGAGATGATGAACCGAAAAATAATAATTTAAAGAGACTCTCTTCAATGCAATGGGAAAAATGGTAGATGCGAACAATAATACAGATGAGTAAGATAGTAAACTCTTAGATGGTGATGTTTTGATTGAAGTCGTTGATCGAATCCCTTCAATCAAATTCTCTGAGCAAATTCTCTCATTGTTGCTTAAATGTATGAGCAAAACGATTATAATCAAATTGCTTTGAAGGAGATTGGATTTAACACCTTTTTTAGTAAGCTTTATTCTACTTGAAAACATTTAACTACAATTAGACCAGCTCATGGGTAAACATTTGCATTGAAAAAATTGACTCGATTCTTTCTGAAAAGTTAATTACTAAATTCAGTAAAAAAGAGAGAGTCAAATTGACCACATATATAAATATTGAGGATTAAATTTATCATTATGCTATTTAAATATGATATGATGTTTTGAACTTAAAAAAGGAAATAAAAAAACCTTTACAAACTTAATCAATATCACTTTTTAATTAGTTACATGTTTCAATGATTATAATAGAAACAACTATGGCATCCGTGCGACCAAGCGTAAGTGATTAACTACTCTTTTCTTAGAAAGGCGTTCATATTTGGGGTCCATGACTGCGCTTTCTAATAATATTGTTTCAAAAGTTCAAATTCACATTCTATCATTGGAAGTACAATCTGTGTTACCACTGCACCCAATACTTGTTATTTTCATATTAAAGATATGATTGAAAAAAATATGTAAACATTATAGTCATTAGAAGTTATATATTAATAATTTATAGATCTATAAATCTAATTATATCAAAAAGAAGATCCAGATAATTATTCCATTGACCTATCATACACTTTATATATACATTTGTCTCGAATAAATATATAGGGGATCTTTATATTTAATTTATTTTAAAATAAATAGAGTAATTTAATTGAAAATATAGCGACATATTTATTTCGGTTGATAAATGACTAATTTAGTCCCTTTATTTTAAGATTATAGGACGAATTCTAAAAAAAAGAATTTGGCACAATCAGTTATCTATAAAAATATTTAAAAGGAAAAAAGAAAATTTGGAAAATTCCATTTAAAAAGTAATTTTGAATATGCATTTGAAAATCAAAGAAAAAATTGGAGTTCAATAATATTGTATTCCGGTGCTTTTGACAATAATTCCATTAATTTTTAAAATGAATCGAAAACTTTAAATATAATTTTAATAACAATTAATCGAAAGTATTTTCCATGTGATTTGGTATGACTCTATTTCATCTAAATTTGATTCCTTATAGAAATGTCTCTTACATAAAGTCTATATATCTTAAAAGGGAATCGCTTTACTACTAGCGTCGCCAACTATTCCTCTCCTACTAAGGGAGGAAAAATGATTTTCGTGTTGAGGTAAAAAATACTTATTAATCAACTTTGGATACCCACATCATGTGCCCCAACCCCAATCCCACCTACACACAAGGCACAATTTAACTTAATTATTCAATCAATTAAGTGGATCTCATATATATATATATATATATACATCTCACACTTGGTATTTAACCAATGTGGGATCTAAATTTTTTTTCCTCAACAAATATTTTCAAATAGCTTATTTTGAGTATCAATTTCTCATTCATCACTCAACTATCTTGAGCATATAATATACTGTTGTAAAGGTCTCATGAAATAGAATATAGACCATAATTTATGATTCAACTCTCAACCTTTACCGATTGAAAATATAACTCAAAGTTTTCATAAATTACAATTTTTCCAACATTATCATTAGAGATGCGCAAGATTCTACACTCAAAAGTATCATTGCATGAAAACATGCCTTCCCCTTTTGCGGCCGAAGCAGTGGCATGTTTGCAGGTGTAGACTTAACGACGGTGGAGGTTGAAGGTGATTCTTTAACCGTGATCCGAAAACTGCAAAAAGAAGAAATTGAAAGGTCTGAAATAGCGTTGGAAAGTTGTGTTTTTAAGCATGTGCCGAGACAGGCGAATAGTGCTGCCCATGTTCTAGCTACAGAGGGACTAAAAAGAGAAGAAGCTCCTTATCTGATAGGTGATGTTCCCCTTTATGCAAAACGAACGGTAGAAGATGATGAACGGTGGTTGGCCCTTTCAACTACGGCAGATGGTAGAAGGTTGGATCCACTCTTCCAGCGAGTGGTTGGATAACAAAACTAACAGACATGAGTTTCATCCTCTTCTATTCTCTTTGATACTAAGAAAACAACTTCATCAAGTAAAGATATATGCACGATGGACTTGTACCCCTCAAATGGAAAAATTATCTTTTAGTCCCCTAATAAATTGTAGAATTAAAAGTTACTGTATGGTAAACTTGTAACATAAATATTCACTTACTGCAATGACATTAACTAGGGATGTTTTTCCAGGCCTATTAAAGATAACTCCATTTCTTGCTTGAAAAAGAGACTACAAGAATGAGATCTAGTATGCAGGAAACTTAATCCAAACATAAGGGATTAACATGCAAAATAATAATAATAATAATACATTCAGAACTCTTTCTTACTTATAACATAATCTCAAAATCTTACGAGAAGTAACTAGACCTGTTCGTAAGTTGGTGGTACAAAAATATTAGATATGTTTAAAATATGGGTTGGATTTAGATTTTAACATTCAAAGGTCAAGCTCGGCGCAGTCTATTTTTAAGTTTGTAGTACTTTATATTATTTTATTTTTATATATTATTAAATAAATAAATATATACTAAATATATAATACTACTCTAATTGTAAACATTAAAATAATATTAAGATGGCTATATAAAAAATTTCAATAAATAAAAATAAATAATTTTTTTAAATATTAAATTATAATTTTTTTTTAAAATAATACATAGTTTAAAATGAGTTTAGATTAGACTTTTGCAAATACTGACGAATTAAACTAATATTTTGAATCGAATCAAATTTAAACAAATATAAAATACATTAATATTATGTTTAAAATCAACCCGACCCAACCTATAACCTAATTTCGAGCAATAATTATAATTTCTAGACTGTAATATTAACTTTATTCACTTATGACATAAAAAAATATTAAATGATTATTTAATGTAATTAAAATTTTAAAACTAGCCGTATCTAGTTATATATATATATGGCAACTCTATAAAAGTTGAAATTTATATCTTTTGAAATCTAATCCTATTCTTTATTGTCTTTTCTTTTTCCAGAATCTTTTCAACTTTCGTTCCTCTCTTTCCCGCGGGCATTGCACAATGGCAGTTGAAAAAGTAGATTTTTCTTTGAAAGAAACCAGCCCAAACATCGGCAGTGACCGAGTTTCCGGCGGCGAAAAACTTACATCTTCATTTGATCTTGTTGAGAAGATGGAGTTTTTATTTGTCAGAATAGTTAGAGCTAGAGACTTGCCATTGAAAGCTGTCAATGGAATCATTGATCCTTACTTTGAAATAAAAATCGGAAACTATAACGCGACAACCAAGTACTTCGAGAAGAAACCGGATTTTGAATGGAACCAACTGTTCGCCTTCGGACAAGATCGGTTGCAGGCTACAACTATGGAGATCACCGTGAGAGACAAGGAACTAATAATTGGTGACAATATGATTGGCAAAATCACCGTTGCTTTGCATGAGGTTCCACCTTGTTTTCCCCCTGATAGTCCCCTCGCTTCACAATGGTATAAATTGGAAGATAAAAATGGTTTCACTTTAAGAAAAGGTGAATTGATGTTGGCTATGTGGTATAGCACACAAGCCGATCGCGTGTTTACCGATGCTTGGCACTCGGATTCGGCAATTGTGAGTGGCGAAAGCCTTTTGAATACTCGTTCAAAGGCATATCTTTCGCCGAGACTTTGGTACCTTCGAGTTAACGTAATTCAAGCACGAGATTTAGTCCCAGGAAGCAAGGATCGAAATCCCCAAGTTTATGTTAAGGCTGTAGTTGGGGATGTGATATTGAGGACCAGAGTTTCCCCTGATAAGAATGTGAATCCTCAATGGAATGAGGATTTGATGTTCGTTGTTGCTGAGCCATTTTTCGATTCTTTAATAGTAACGGTCGAGGATAGGCTCGAAAATAATACGGTCCAATGTTTAGGGAAGTGCGTGACTCGTTTATCGAATGTTGAACAGAGGCTACTACCTTTACCAGCTGATCCGTTGTGGTACACTCTTGAGGACATTGTATTTGAAGATGGAATGGAGAAAGAGGCGAATTTCTTTAGTAAGCTTAACATGTGTGTAAGTCTTGATGGCGGATATCATGTGTTCGATGAATCTGTTCACAACGGAAGCGATTACCGGCCTACTGCAAAAATGTTGTGGACGGCTATGATCGGAGTTTTGGAGTTGGGGATCATAAACGCTTCCGGTCTGCAGCCAATGAAGTTAAGAGACAGCCGTGAAACGACCGATGCTTATTGCGTGGCGAAATACGGGCCTAAGTGGGTCAAGACTCGGACAGTTGTTGACAGTTTCGATCCAAAATGGAATGAACAGTTTAGTTGGGATGTTTATGACCTGTATACCATGCTTACCATAGGAGTTTTCGATGACTGTCACTTGCATGGTGGCGATGCAGTTGGAGATGGAAAAGATCCGAGTCTCGGAAAGGTACGAATTCGACTTTCAACTCTTGCAACGAACAAGATTTACACATATTCTTATCCCCTTTTGGTGTTACAACCCAATGGAGCGAAGAAAATGGGAGAACTTCAGCTAGCAATAAGATTTACTTGCTCATCTTACTTGAGCTTATTTCTGGTTTACACCATGAATCCTTTGTTGCCTCAAATGCATCATATTTACCCTCTTTCGATATACCAACTCGATATTTTAAGGAAACAAGCCGTTCGTATTCTTTGTTCGAGTCTAAGCCGAACCGAACCGCCGTTAAGGCAAGAGGTTGTGGAGTACATTTGGATGGAGGTTCCCAAATGTGGAGCCTAAGGAAAGCCAAAGCCAATTTTCAGAGATTTTTGGCTACTTTTAAGTGCTTTTCCAATGCTCGGCAATGGTTCGATGAAATACGCAAGTGGAATAATTCGGCAGCAACTGTTTTAGTCATGGCGATCTACTGCATTATAGTTTTTAAACCAGATTTGATATTACCAACAGTGACTCTTTATAGTATTCAAGTTATGATCCTCCAATGGAGAAAGCGACAGAGGCGTCCAACTCATATCGATGTGAACCTATCGGTTGCCGGATCTGTAACAGCCGATGAATTGGACGAAGAGTTTGATACTTTCCCATCTTCAAGACAATTCGATGTTCTTCGGATGAGATATGATAGACTGAGAAGTATTGCGGGGAGAATTGTGACAGTGATCAGTGACATTGCAACACAGGTTGAGAGGTTTCACTACTGCTAAACTGGCGTGACCCAAGAATTACAGTGATGTTCCTTGTTTGTTGTCTTGTTGGATCATTCATGTTATATTATTTAATTAGTCTTAAGATTTTTCTTATTTTTGGAGGATTTTATGTAATGAGGCCTCCATTTTTAGGAAAAGATGTGCTAAATGCACCCCAGAATTTCTTCAGTAGGCTACCTACAAAAGCAGATTACATGTTATGAGTACACGGCGCCAAGACTTCTTGTAGGTTATTTGAGCCAAAATTCAATTCAGTAATTATAAATTCAAATTTGAACAACTCGAATTATTAATCAAATCAAATTTGAGTATTATAATACCCGTTTCGAATGGTTTAATAGTCTAATTGAATTTTCATTTTTTTAGTATTTTTATATTATTAATTTACAATTTCATTATTGTATATACAATATTAACCTTAATTTTCCCTTCTTTTTTCAACCGAAACCTATGTTCACGGGAAGAGAGCTTATGTTGGTTTAAACAATAAACCCAACTAATTTGGTTTGGTTTGTCTCAATTTGAGTGATTTGGACAGTTCTCTAGTTATAAGATCCATCTTACCAGTTAGTTTTATTAGTTATCAATTTTTTAATTTTTAAACCTGGTTAAAAATAATAATTTAATTTCATATTTTTCAAAATTCAAAATTATATTTTATAATATATAGTAAATATATATCGTTGAAGCTCGACTTTGGAGTCGAACTTAGAGATGATTATGGGCCGGATCGGGCTCGATAGAATTTTAGGATCAGGACTGGTTCGGCCTAAAAAGTGGACTTAAAATTTTGTCCAAGTTCGGATCGGATAAAAATGTTAAAACCTAAGTCTAGCCTGCTCGTATCAAAAAATTTTATATTATTGTTTTTACATAAAAACAAATTTAAAAAATATAATACATCAAATACATTAAAAACATTAAAATAAATGTTTCTCAACAAATTGAAAATAAATTTAGAAAATTTATTTATACTTAAATAACACTAAAATAGGTGCAACTTAGCATGCAAATACTTCTAAAATAGTAGTAAAATTAACAATAAAACAAGAGTTATACAATATCAAAACAATCACAACAAAATAGTAACAATATAATAGCGAAACTGCACCAAAAAAGTGACAAAACAGCATCAAAAAGCAGCAGACTTTTTTTTCAGATTCGGGTCGACCTCGGGCCAAAAAAGCTTGCCCATGGCCCGACCTGTTTAGAAAATGGGCATCTCTTTTTTTTGCCCAAACCCGTTTTTCGGGCCTATATTTTTACCTAAACCATCTCACTTTTTTGAGCAAACATTCGGGCCGAGACGAATAGCCAGACCCATGATCAAGTCTAGTTGAACTCGAGCCCTAGATTCCTTCTATCCAAAAAAAATGCATATTTTATTTTCAGTTGGCCCCTGGACTTTTACCTAACGTGTAATGTAGTACAAATTAAATGTCCAATTTGATACACCATATGGTCCAAAATTTTTAACACTATTTAATTCACACGCTCACTTAACACCAACAAATAAATAGATACAATGTAATTTCTTATGATTGGTTTTGAAATTTACCTCTAATTTTTACTGGCTAATTACATTTTTACCAAATAATTAAAATATTTTATTTTATTTTTCTTATTTCAATTTTCAAAGGAACAACAAAATTTTGAAATAACTTAAAATTTAATTAAGTGGTAAAAATATAATCAACGAATAAAAAGTTATATACAAAATTCAAAATCAAATACAATGACATGTTATTCATTTATTCATTATTGTTAAATCATTGGTTAAGTTGTATTAAGGTTTTGGACGCAATCTAAGGTTGTCAGTATTGTATTAGTGAGCATGCCCTTTTTGTTATAATATTAGTATGTATCAATATTAGTATATTTTAATGTATTGTTTCGAATTTATTAATATTTTAAAATACTTTTCATGTATATGAAATCTAATTCTAATTTCTCAGTAAGTTATATGTTATATATACAAACAAATAAATATCAATTACATCTATTTAAATACATTTATACGTAAAAATAAGTTCATCTATTTAAATATATTTATACGTAAAAATAAGTTCTAAATTTATTAATTGGTCCAATAGCTTCACTTTATTTTAATTTTAAATGTAATTATAATAAATTAAAATGTTTAAGATAAAAAATTAAAAGATAAGTTTAAATATTAAAATTTTGTAGCAATTGATACAGGTTGGTATTGGCTAGAATGGACCAAAACACATTGCAACATGCGAAGCATACAAAGAAAACGACCCTTTTTGTCCCATGATTGAGATTGTTTATTAGCTCCTCTTCACCAATTTAAAGTCTCATTTTTCTTTGGCTTTTTATTGGGTGTTTTCATCATTTTTCCCTTTCTTTGTATGGTGGGTTATTTCTCGTTTCTAATTTGTTTATTGTTTTCATTTTCATTGCATGAGTTTATGTTTCAAATATTGATTTTGAGCATTGAAAATTTTCCGATTATGCTTATTTATTGATGAATTAGAATTGTTAATGTAGAAAGTTCTGCTAAAATTTATAAAATAATGATGCTCTTTGTACAACTAAAACACATATTTAATGGAAAAAGCAGTATGGAAACCGTTTTGCCCTTGTTCATTAAATCAAAGAACAAACTAGACCTTTCAGTCAAAATTTTTCATCTAAAGTGGTTTACAAAATAATCAGACAATTATATTTGACGCATTACATGTACCTTATTTTGATGTATAGGAACTATTTTTTAATAGTAGAAATGAATGAAAATTTTAACACAAGGACCAATTTGCTCTTTGATTTAAAGTATAAGGACTAATTTGCTCATTTTTTTAGTAGAATGGGCAAAAAGCAATCTGACTTCTAGTACAAGGGCTTCCATGCTACTATTACCTTGAAAACAACATTTTAAAATGAATGAAATATAATTTCTGATAATGGATCGGTATAAATGTGTTTTTTCCCCCTTTTTCGATCAAAAGAAAATAGATTGACGATGGGATTACCAAATGCGAACGGTGACTTGTCAACTGAAGTTGAGGTAGATGCTTTCAGACGCCTCTTTCCCCTTCATTTCTACGAGAAACATCTTTTAGAGTCTATAAGTCCTGATGCTCGTCCGCTTGGAAGAGCAAGAGAAACCACCATTGCCCTTGGTTAGTAAAAGAAAAAAGATATAACTGTGAAACTTTTATGTGACATAATATTTCTTCATACTTGGATCTGATTCCTTTAATATCCAGGGGCTGTTGCATCTGCTAATGGTTCAGCACTTGCAAAAATTGGTTCAACTGTAAGTTTGTCACTTTCTCTTAATACATATACTGCTTTGCTTTGGCAAGCAATTAAGCTTGGAGTTTAATAATTAATTCCTTGCATGGCATAGACTATGTTGGCTGCTATCAAAATGAAGGTCATGACCCCTTCATTGGAAACACCGGATGAGGGTTGTATAGGTTTGCTGCCGTTAGCTGCATGCTTTCCTGTTTCTCTTTCTCTTCTTAAAACGTATCTGTTATCTCTCGTACTTTATCATAATTTCTTTTTCATTTTCAGTGATTGATTTCCACATGCCTCCAATTTGTTCTCCAATTGTTAGGCCTGGCGGACCGGCTGAGGCAGCACCAGTCGTTGCAAAGCAATTGTCAGACACTATTTTAAGGCATGCCAATTTAGTTCCTTGGTTGTTTATTGATGCTGAGATGCACCCTATTAAGCCTGTTAATTTACTTGTAGTTGTGACGTGTGATGTTTGTCTGTGCTGTAATTCTTTAGAATGCAAAGTCTGCAATTTGTTATCTCATCTTTGTGTGGATTCAATCATTATCTTCCTCTTCGCCTCTGTATTTACTTATGATTATTGATGTGGTTAACTGGGTATTTTAGCCTTGATATTGGAACTTTGAGTTCTCCCTCTTGCTTCTTCCTGCTTGCTGAAGCACACTGCTCAGTTATTTTATCTAAATTTGTTGGTGGTTTCGTTTCTTTTGAATCTCTTTACACTTATAAATGTTCTGTTTCAAAACTGTTCCACTTTGTATCCTTTTCTTTCTGTTAGGTTCTCAAACAACTTGTCATGTGTAATTACAGCTCTGGCATGATCAATTTGAAGGAACTGTCCTTGGTTAGTGGAAAAGCTGCTTGGATGGCATATTTGGTACGTGAATGTGGTTTTAAAATGTCTTAATTATCCGTCTTAGGACTTTCAAGTTGTGTAAGAGCTCGAACATAAGCCATCTAGTGTTCATGCAAGTTGATATGGAAATTCAAGTAATACCATAGTGCCTTTGTTCTCCTTGAATATGGAAGTAACATAGTATTCTGTTTTTTCAGGACATATACTGTTTGGATGCTGATGGTGCTCTTTTTGACACTGCATTACTCTCAGCTGTTGCTGCCTTTTCTCATTGCAAGTGTTTCTCTCATTTTCATCAAATATTATAACATCAATTCACCATGCCACTAAATATGATAATTCTTGCCAAAAACAACCAACCTCTTCCATGAGAAAGAAGACTGGCAATGAGAGGGAAAAGAAAATTTGCGATGGTAAATTGCTTTGTTCTTTCAAAGAGAAAAATGTATGACCGCCTGAGGAATTCCTCCGGTGTAAATTAAATTAAAAGTAGCATTTCATTTATTTATCAAGAGTGAGTCATAATAGGTTGACAAAAGACACTTGGAACATAATGCTCCTTTTCCTTCTGTTATCTTTAAGAAATTTATGATAAACCACTAAAAGCTATATCCACTTGATGCATTAACATACAAATTGATTTTATTTCAGGGTTGACATTCTGATTTTCATGCTTCTTTTAAGTGTGTGTCTGGCGATCTTGGGGTTTTTGCATGAGTTACTTCCTTTAGTTTTAACATAGGAAACGCATTTTCATGTACCAGCAAAAATTACCACTGCTCTATCTTGGCAATACAATGATCAGAATTTGCTTTAGGAACATGGTTTCATCTAATCCATGATTAAAGCTTTTCCTTGGGTAAACCAAAAAATTACTAAATCTCATATTAGATGAGTGATTAGTATGCATAATTGGTAGTATAAATCTTGACCAAGCTTATTGGTTATAGGGCATACTTCAATGGTAAACCCTGTTGCAAAATATCGCAATTTATACTTTCATGATATAAGATACAAGGCAAGGTCAACCATATGTTATGGCTGTAATCTATTTACCTTTTAATTTTGCCTAGCTTGCTGTCCCATGCAAAGCCTCTTTATATTATCTGGTCTTGATATTCCCTCTGCAGCTACACTATTGATTTAATAGATTTTGTTTTGGAGTGTCTAATCTAACTGTTTTTATTTTACGAAAAAAAAATTCCAGTGGAAATCCCGGTCCCGGTGGTATCTCTCAACGATGATGGAAAGATCGTTTTATCAGAGGAACAAGGACTATCTGACAGGGAACCAGTCAATAAGGAGAAGAGAAAAATTAATCTGAGCAGCATTCCGTTTTCATTGACATGTGTACTTCACAAGAACTACATTTTGGCAGATCCTACTGCCGAGGAAGAATCTATTATGGACACGATTGTAACCGTGGTTTTAGATTCATCTAGTCAACTCGTCTCGCTTCATAAACCAGGTGGAACAGTTCTAGCATATACATCAGCTATCCAGGTCAGTTGAATCTTGATGTCCCTTTTTAGGTTTAATGAAGCTTTAGCAGCATAATACATTTTAGTGCTCTTATCATGGTGTATTTTTCACCGTTAACTGTTGAAGCCACCTTGCCTCCAAGATTAGGCCTGAAGGTCATTTTCTTGTCCAAAGTTAAATAGTTTATAGAAATATAGGTTGTCATGTTCAGAGTTCAAACTTTATTTTATTTTTCTTATGATGCTTTACATTTTAGTGCTCTTATCATGGTGTATTTTTCACCGTTAACTTTAGAAGCCACCTTGACTCCAAGATTAGGCCTGAAGGTCATTTTCTTGTCCAAAGGGAAATAGTTTATAGAAATATGGGTTGTCATGTTCAAAGTTCAAACTTTTTGGTGCTTTGAAGTCTTTTTTTTTTTATGATGTGTTTGCCATACAAATTGTTGTAAAATTAGGGTTAATGTAATTTTTGTCACTTAAACTTGACAACTAGGTCCAACTTGGTACTCTTAACTTTTTTTTATTAGTCTCAGAACTCGGTGGCTTTTCTTAATTTAGTCATTGAACTTTGATTCCATTAAGGTGTGATGACTTGACACTCTAATATTGTACCATGTCAGCTTTTCCCAATTATATATATTTTAGGTGATTATGTGGCACAATCTCAGAGCGTCATGTCATCACACTTTTAACGAAATTCAAGTTGAAGGACCAAATTGGTAAAAGTTGCAAGTTCTAGGACTAACGTGGACAAAAAAAGTTCAAATAGCAAAGTCAACTTAGTTGCAAGTTCTGGAACTAAAAATTACATTAACCCTTGAAATTATATTGTTAAAATTATGGTTAATGTAATTTTTTACCCCTAAACTTTGCAATTAAGTCCACATTAGTATCTAAACTTTTTTTTATCCACATTAACTTGGAACTTGGCAGCTTTTTCCAATTTGGTCCCTAAATTGGGTTACGTTAAGGTGTGAGCATAACACTCTAAGATTGTGCCACTTCTTCAAACAATCTCCAAGTGTCTCGTTATCACACTTTATGAAAATCAACTTGCAATGACCAAAATGTAAAAAGTTGCCAATTTCCAAAACTAACATGGGCCAAACTAATTGCAAAGTTCGGGAGCTAAAAATTATATTAACCCTTAAACTTATACTGAACTAATGGACCAAAAGCTTGATATGAAAATAACTTTTCCATGGATGCAGGACTGCATTGCATTAACACGGCAAAGAGTGAAGGAACTTCAAAAGATTCTAGAGGAAGCCATTTCTGGTATGGAGGTTGACTAGTCTTGCACCTACTAATTAAATGCTAATAATTGATCTTTTTTAAATTATTGTTGTTTGTTCTATTGCGTTTGTTTAGTGACATTATTAGTTCAGGGACTGGTTTTTGGAGGGTGTAAGGTACCAATTCTAGTATGCTTAAAAGTGGCAAATTTTGTTTATTGCTTTTTGGTATGTTAAAAATGTTCCCTTTTTGTTCTATAGAATTTCTTAATGTTGAAAGTATATGCTAAGTCCCTCTGTTATAGGAGCTGAATCAAATTTTTACTATTAAATAGATTGATTTTGTCTTGAATTATTAAAAAGAATCAAATGATGTCAAATTGTAATAAAGTTAACATTAAGTGTTTGAAAAATTACATGAAAAACTAATTTTTATTTGTTTCTAGTTCAACTCTAAACAAAGGATTTTATTTGCAAAACCACTAAATTTTCAAAATATTAACTTTGTCAAAGACTTTTTTAAAAGAAAAATGTTAACTTCGTTGAAGTTTCACCTTATTTGATTCTTTTTAATCGTATAGGGATTAAATTGATTCAGAGAAATTAATTTGATCCAATTTTTATAATAGAGGGGCCTACCAGGTAGTTTGCCATTTCTTAATTGTTCTAGAGTAAATGCTTGATTACAAAATTGGTCTCAAGCTATACCACTTGTTCCTCTTAGGTGCCCAAGGTGTTTTTTTTTTTTTTGTCAAAAAGTAGGCAGATAAATTATTCAATTTCGTCTTATTTTAGTGTACAATATGAGGGAATTATTTTTAAGATGCTGAAAATAAAAATAGGTTTCTAAAGAAAAATATGGTAATTATTTGAAGGTTAATTTTGCATTTAATTTTAATTTTAAATTAATAAATATATGATATTTTATATACAAAATTAAATGTATCTGTATTATAGCCGGTATTTGTATCCAAATAATTAATCTTTGGATGATAAACCAATCAACTAGACCAACATTTTTTTTTTAAATCTTCATTCTAAATCTATGAGCAGTTGTTAGATTATTTATTTATTTTGTTTTTAGCTTTGGATAAGACCGGATCGTATCACCTAAAAAAATCCAAATTAATTAAATTTATTGTTTTTTATATTTATATAATTAATTATTCATTAAAATATTCTTAAATATAAATCAAGCCCACCCAATTTTATTACTTTTTTTTTTCAGTTTTTGGACTCTTATGTCCATTTTTATTTTGTCTATATTTGCCTTAAAAGTTGACATTTTTTTAATTTAATCTTTATATTTGTGATGATATGGTATTTTGTGATTGTTTCAAATCATTATTTAAAAATTAAAAATTTATATAAATTTGAGAAAAGTTAATGTGACAGAACTCAATGTTATATAAGTTTAAGGATAAAATTTTAAAAAAAATGTTAGAAATTAAGACTAATAGAAAAGTTCAATATTAAAATTAATTTAATTATTAAGTTTGAGGATTAATTTGAGACTAATAAATTTTTTAGACTAAACAAATATTTCTTTTAAGTAAATAATTTTATTTGAGTCCCACCACCACATTCATTAATGATAATTAAATAATATAATATCATATAATATAAAACTTTTAGATGTAGTCGTTAGGATCCGACACTATTATCTAATAATTTCAAGCATAAGTTTAGGCATAATATAAATTTTAGTACTTGAACTTCGGAATTAGGTTCACTTTAATATTTATATTTATTTTTTTGTTTGATTTTAATCTTTAAATTTGATAACTAGATTCATTTTTATCTTAAAATTTAGATTTTGTCAAGATTTGATGACATAATTAATATTACTGGAACAAAATTGGATTGGACAGATTGATAATTGATCGATATAATGGTCCAAACAAAATAGTTGAATCGATTGACTCATAAATTGCTTGAAATTGGTAAAAATCAAAAATTGGGATAAAAGTCGACAGTTGAACATATTGAACCAGTATAATAAATTTTTTTAAATACTTTTTTAGATTTTTATAAATTTTTAATTGTTTATTTAATTCTTCTTGGTCCTGTTGTCAATTAGATCAAAGTGACTGAACTGAGAATCGGTGGTATGATTTGTTCAATCATTTGTTCGGTTATTAAAACATTAAACATGACATTCTAATATTGTACCATGTCATCATTTAAAAATGCATACAATTTTTATAATTTTCAAGTTCAGATATCAAAATAGACCTATTTGTTAAGTTTAAGTGTCAAAATGGACAAATAAAAAAATACAGAAACTAAAGTGAACTTAGTTGTTAGGTTTGCGAACCAAATTTATATTATCCTTTAATTATATATAAAATAAATATAAATCGAAAAATAATATAATAAAATCTATAAATATAATCCTAAGGTTAAACCTCAGCAAGTTCGAATATTATTTTTGGCAAAGATTTTTTCTTCCAACTCTATTGAAAATTCGAATGCTTGAACAAGCAATAGTTTCAACAAGCAGAAGCACTTCCTCGGATGCCTATTGATAAACCATTAAAAAGAATTAACATAATGATTTATTTAGTCCTCCAATTTTACAAAAAAAAAGGTTATTTTAAGTTTCAATTTAATTTTTTGTCTCTTTTTAACCCTTGAATTTATGTTATTTATCAAATCACTTCAAAATAGATTAAAAAATTAATGTCTATTAACTTTGCTGATGTGACATCCACATGTATGTCATATCAATAATTAATTATTTTTTAAAATTAAAAAGTATATCTTTTATATTTTTAAAATTTTTAATAGTGGGTTTTTTTTTTAATTTTTTGAATTGAAAAATAATTAATTGTTGATGTGGTACCCACGTGGATGCCATATTTTCAAAATTAACAAACATTTTTATCTATTTTTTGGTGATTTAACATACAGTGCAAGTTCAATAGTTAAAAGACACGAAAAACTAATTGAAGGGTTAAAGTCATTTTGTAAAGTTTGAGAGCCAAATAAGTCATTATGTCAAAAGAATTAAAATTTTCATACTCGATGATGTTTGAACTCACATATTAAATGAGGCACAAGTACAGGTTGGCTACATCAACAATAATTCACATAAATTATCTCAAAAACTCGAGCTAATTGAAAACATCTATTGTCATGGATCGAGTGAAAAGAATCTTGATTGTCTTTTAAACTAAACTAACTTGGACTGGCCACTCGAATATAAAAACCTCTAGACCCAACCCACAAGCACTTAATTACAACGAGAGTAAATTGCATCAGAGATTCACAAACTATGACTCATTTTTAATGGGTCTCTAAACTTTAAAATATTTTAATTACATCTCCAAATTTTCAAGGTTATGTCAATTAAGTCCTTCCATTACTAAACTTGTTAAATTCACTGTTAAGTAGAATGATGCTTTACTTTTTAAAATTTAAATTATGTCACATAAGATTTGATATTTTACTTAATAGTGAACTTAATGGTTTTAGTATCATAAGGACTTAATTAACATAATCTTGAAAATTTGAGGATGTAATTAGAATATTTTAAATTTTAACGACCAATTTAAAATAAGTCATAGTTTAGGAGCCTCTAGTGCAATTTACTCTTACAACGAGCCACACCTATGAATGACTAAGATTTTTTATTCGTAGCGTGTCAAAATTTCACTAGCTGTGTTCTAAAATCATTTAAAACAAATAAAAGAATCATAAAAATGTTTGTTTAAAAGATGAAAGATTTCGACTTTTGATTTAATATTTAATGGCCATTTTCACTATTTTTATTTTTAAAAAATCCATTTAATTTTACATGTTTTTCATACACGACCTTCATCTTCTTCATCAGTATCGTTCTTAAAACTGATCCAATCCAAATCCAAATCCAAGAACAAAAAACCCAAAGTAAAGATATGGAGCTACGAACATTCCATCATCATCTT
Source organism: Gossypium hirsutum (assembly GCF_007990345.1). Taxonomy (NCBI): domain Eukaryota; kingdom Viridiplantae; phylum Streptophyta; class Magnoliopsida; order Malvales; family Malvaceae; genus Gossypium; species Gossypium hirsutum. Next base: position 643,957 of record NC_053437.1, on the reverse strand, counting down.
CTTCAAGGGTTTATGTTATTATCTTTGATAAGCAATTGTTACGCGAGATTCGTGGTGGAAAAGAACAGCTTGACGGTAACATCGCCGGAGAAGATTAAAGGAACCCATGATAGTGCGATTGGGAACTTTGGGATACCTCAATATGGTGGAAGCATGGCTGGTGTTGTGGTTTACCCTAAAGAAAACCAAAAGGCTTGTAAAAGCTTTGATGACTTTGGGATTTCGTTTAAATCCAAGCCTGGTTCTCTTCCTACCTTTGTTTTGGTCGATCGTGGAGGTACCCTTTTTTTTTTCAAATTTTTCGCCTTATAAGAAAAATTAATCTGTGATTTTGTTTATTTGAGCTATAATTTGTTTGTTGTATGGTTGACTGATGAGGAATTTTTGTGTTGTTTTAGCTAATTTGAGTATTTCCAATTTGGGGAATTTTTAATATTAGGTTTATAGTTCAATTTGTTGGATTTGGTTTATTTATGGGGCAATAATTTATTTGTTAGTTTGGGATTTGAGGGTTAATTGATTTGGTTTTTTCATCTACTTGGATTTATGTTGTTATTTTTTAACTCTAATTCATTTAAATAAATTTAGGTTTATCAGTTTGATTTCGTTATCATTATTTATATATTTATTCATTCATTTATGTATTAATTTACTTGTTTTCAGCTTTGCTTTAAGTTGTTTGGACGGATGTCTTTTTCTCTTTTTATCTTACTAGTTGTTTTCTGAAATTAGGTCCATTTTTTTAGCTTCATTTCCCTCCTTTCATAGGGATATAGCCTTAGAGGTGTCTACAAAAGTAGAGCTAAGTTTCTCTGATTCTTGGTTTTGCTTTAAGTACCAGTTTTAGACTCAATATCCGAACATGTGTACGGTGATGTGATTTTTCAAAGATCCTTCTAGGTACATGAAAAAAATTTGAATATATCTGTTCAAACACATGCCTGTATTTGAAACTCATACCCGAGTCCAAGTGAACATAGGTTTAGAGTGTATGCTTTGAGTTTGGTTGGTTCTCAAGATAGATGTATGATAATAAAAATGAATTTCAAAATGCTGGTTATCTAAGAATTTCGTAGTAATGGCTTATAGTTTTCTCCGGATTGGATAAAGTGGTTTAGAGCTAAGTTTCTCTGACTCTCAGTTTTGCTTGAAGTACCCGTTTTAGACTCAATATCTGAACATGCGTGCGGTGATATGTCTTTTCAAAGATCCTCTAGGTACATGAAAAAAAATTGAATATATCAGTGTCAAACACATACCTTTATTTGAAACTCGTACCCAAGTCCAAGTGAACATAGATTTAGAGTGTATGATTTGAGTTTGGTTGGTTCTTAAACAGATGTATGATAATAAAAATGAGTTTCGAAATAATGGTGATCTAAGCATTTTGTAGTAATGGCTTATAGTTACCTCCGGATTAGATAATTCAGTTGCATTACTACAATGTGATTACGCTGTTAATAATCCTCTAGATATCCGTTTGAAGTACCCGTTTTAGACTCAATATCTGAACATGCATATGGGGACACATGACTTTTCAAAGATCCTCCAGATACATGAAAAACAAAAACAAACATATCCGTGTCAAACATGTGCCTATATTTGAAACTCATACCCGAGTCCGAGTGAACATATATTTAGAGTGTATGATTTGAGTTTGGTTGGTTCTCAAACAGATGTGTGGTGATAAAAACAAGGTTCAAAATGCTGGTTGATCTAAGCATTAGGTAGTAATGGCTTATAGTTACTTCCGGATTAGATAATTCAGTTACATTACTATAATGTGATTACACTGTTAAAGAGATGAGAAAAATCTGAAGTGTTGCCTATATACGGACACCAGTTGCTGCTAAGGTTGTAAAATTTGCTTATTGTCCTTGATTGAGTTATGGTCTTAGATGTAAGTTTTCTTTAGTTTTTGATAAATATATTTGCGGAGACTGCATTTAGCGCTTTTTTTCTTATTATTTTTCCAGATTGCTTCTTTGCTTTAAAGGTTTGGAATGTACAGCAAGCAGGTGCTTCTGCAGTGCTTGTTGCGGATGATATTGAAGAAGCATTAATAACCATGGACAATCCTGAAGAGGACAGTTCATCTGCCAAATACATTGAAAATATAACAATTCCATCTGCCCTTATCGAGAAAACTTTTGGTGAAACTCTAAAGAAAGCTATCAGTGGTGGGGATATGGTCAATGTTAATCTTGATTGGCGAGAGGCTGTTCCACACCCTGATGATCGTGTCGAGTACGAGTTATGGACCAACAGCAATGATGAATGTGGAGTTAAATGTGATATGCTGATGGCATTTGTGAAGGATTTCAAGGGTGCTGCTCAGATACTCGAAAAAGGTGGCTATTCGCAGTTCACACCCCATTATATAACTTGGTACTGCCCTCAAGCTTTCACACTAAGCCGACAGTGCAAATCTCAATGCATCAACCGCGGAAGATACTGTGCACCGGATCCTGAACAAGATTTTAGCTCAGGTTATGAAGGGAAAGATGTAGTTATTGAGAACTTAAGGCAGCTTTGTGTTTTCAAAGTGGCAAATGAGACCAATAGGCCCTGGGTGTGGTGGGATTATGTGACTGATTTTCAAATAAGATGCCCCATGAAGGAGAAAAAATATAACAAGGAATGTGCAGATGTTGTTATCAAATCTCTTGGTAAATAGTTAATTGGAAGAATCCTTGGTTTATCTTAAAATTTCTGTTAATAATAATAGCACAGTCAAAAATCAAAATCTTGCTGGAAACTAGTAATAAATTGATGATATTCTTTTGTCATCATCCATTCAGGGCTTGATGCTAAAAAGATTGAAAAGTGTATGGGAGATCCAGATGCTGATATGGAGAATTCCGTTCTGAAAGAAGAACAAGATGCTCAAGTATTCCTCTCAGGCTTAGATATTTTATGTTTTACTACTCTTTTTCCAATTCATTGTCTTCTTTGACCTTTTTAAAGCTATTTAATAGAAACATTTTCATAGGTGGGGAAAGGATCTAGAGGAGATGTTACCATATTGCCTACACTTGTTGTCAACAATCGCCAATATCGAGGTTCGTATTTATACCTGTATTTCCCAGATAAAATTTAGGGTGCTTTCCGTGTCTTAACATATCTGCATGCAGGAAAGCTGGCCAAAGGTGCTGTTTTGAAGGCCATATGTGCCGGCTTCGAGGAGACTACTGAACCAGCTGTTTGTTTGAGTGGCGGTGAGTTTAGGGGTCAAGTATTCAAAGCTACTGAAAAGTGTTTTTTTTTTCTTGCAAGAGAAGTATTTTAGTCTGGTTCCACTTAGGGGTGCTGACTCTTTACCTCTCTTGAGTACCCATGTCTGACACGTTTTCATATATGAGTATGGGGATATGACCTCCAAAAACACTCTGAATACAGGAAAAACTAAGAACAACTTGTACATATCCATGTTAGACATATGGCCTTATCCAACTCTCACACTAAGTAACATAGGTGAGAGCTAGGCTTTTAGAAATCCAGTGTAGTGTTTCAACTTACCGTCCAGTTGTTATTTGAAACACTAGTGATAGCAGTTACTTTTTTCGCAGATGTGGAGACGAATGAATGCTTGGAAAATAATGGTGGTTGTTGGCAAGATAAAGCAGCAAATCTCACAGCCTGCAGGGTATGAATCAAAACATATTTGATAGAGGTTCTCTTGTCCACGAGCTTATTTGAATATATTGATTTGCTTCTTAGGATACATTTCGAGGAAGAGTTTGTGAATGTCCCTTGGTTGATGGCGTGCAATTCAAAGGAGATGGATACAGTCACTGTGAACGTGAGAATCAAGATTTTATTTGCACGGATTAAGTGTTTATTTCAAAGTCAATGTTTAAAATATGAAGTTACAGATTCAATGTTCATTTGTGATTCATGTCTTATGATATGGGTGTAATAGGATGCATGGCATTATAGGATTCATGTAGCCTATCTAACATCCGTGTCCAACACATATTTGGACATGGGTATAGGGCTATGGCCATCTAAGGTCCCTCCAAATATATTGAAAAACTTAGAAAAATTAAACATACCCATTTTGGACACATATTTGTTCGATACTTATACCTGAGTTCGATTAACGTAGCATTTAGCAATCCCGCATTGTGAGAAAAGTTTGATTTGTTTTTTTGCCTTATGTCTTGATTTGAAGCCCCTCATTGGCTATTATGTTTTGCATATGTTTGATAAGGGCACTAAAACTTTCTTCTTGAGAAAGGACTTTGTAACCCTGTCATATATATTTCAAAACATTCATATTGGGATATGATCATCCAAGGGCTCTCAAAATACGTTTACATCTTGAAAAATTTTGAATATGTCTGAGTAACATAGATTTGTATGTTCGCTCATTCTATTACTCTTGCCATTCAGCTGGTGGGCCTGGAAGGTGCAAGATCAATAATGGAGGTTGTTGGCATGAGTCACAGAATGGGCGTGCATACTCTGCTTGTTTGGTAAGCTGCTATCTTTATTTTTTACAAGCTCCTCCATTTTTTGTTTATTCTTCCTTGTGAAAGTAAGTTTATGTTCTGATCAATGCTCTGAACAGGATAACGGAGATGTTAAATGCCAGTGTCCTCCAGGGTTTAAAGGTGACGGTGTCAAAAGTTGTGAAGGTGAGTTTTGAATGAATGAATACACACAAACACACGTGTGTGTTTCATGCTGTGATTAGGATCTCAAACTAGATTGAATTGGGATCTATCCGCTACGGGACACATTGACATCACCTACTTCTTTCTTAAAATGAAGAAACTTGCATGAAACTTGAGTTTGTTGAATGTTCCTATGTTGTTTGGACTTTTCATTTTTCTTGAAGTATCCATACCCAGCACTTGCCTTACACATTTTTGAATATGAGTTTGGGGATATGACCCTTTAAGGATCCTACATTTCTGGATATGCGTAGAGAATGTGTACTCATATGGCTCATATCCAACATTTTCAACCAAGTATTATAGGAATGTTATATTAAATTATATGTTTCTGCCTTATCCATCATGCAGATATTGATGAATGCAAGGAGAAGAGAGCCTGCCAGTGCCCTGAATGTAGCTGCAAAAATACTTGGGGAAGCTACGAGTGCACTTGCAATGGAGATCTTTTGTATATCAGGGACCATGATACCTGCATAAGTGAGTTGGAGGATCTTCAATTTGCTACAACATATTTTCTTCAGAATATATGACTTATGATTAATGTTTTTATATCGATTCCATGTTCTATCTCAGGTAAGAGCGGTACTGAAGTACGATCAGCATGGGCTGCCATGTCGGTCATTTTGATCGGCTTGGCAATGGCTGGTGGTGGTGCTTATCTTGTTTACAAATATCGATTAAGGGTAAGTTGTTGCATTACATTATAAGATAAGGCTGCAATATGCAGTTTGGACTGCATATTGGTTGGTTAAGAAAGCGACTTTTCTTACTGAAAGTCTTGGGTTTCTATCGAAATGCCTGGTCTTGACGGTTTTGATCGGCAAGCCAAACCTGAACAATCGATTCGGATTTCCTTCTATATTACGTGTGTATATATATTATTTATATTTTAAGCGTACATGGGTTTCAATCAAAGTGCCCGGACTTGAGGGTTTTACAGCGAGCCAAACTTGAACTATCCGTTTGGATTTTCTTCTATATTATATGTATTATTTGTATTTCAAGTATATATGGGCCATTTTCCCTAATATTCACTTGATTTATTACATATGCAGTCATACATGGATTCCGAAATCAGAGCTATAATGGCACAATACATGCCTCTGGATAGTCAAGGAGAAGTTCCAAACTATGTAAGCAATGATCGTGCATGAAGAACGAAAAACTCCAATATTTTCACGGAGTTCAGATCATTCAGGTTTGATATGGTTCTTGTTATGCCTTTAGTTAGATTTTTTGAGCATGGATGTTATTTCGATTAGAAAAAATGTATCGGACAAAAAAAAAAGAGTCCAGAATAGAAGTCGACTATCTGTTCGCGTAAACACCGTATTCATGCCGAAAAGGTTGAGATCAGGGGCAGATCTTAAGGATCTGACTGTAGCTTCTTCTTTTTTTCTTTACAGATTCTAAATCCTCAGAAGCTTGTTTTTGGGTTTTGCTCCATAATTTAAATGGCAATTCTGTCTATTTCATTTGGGTTTTTTTACTGTATTTCTTTTCCTACTTTTTAACTCCAAAATGAGAAGGAAAAAAAAGGCTTCTTTTATGGTGTAATGTTGATGCAGATTAAAAAAAAAAGGAATATATATTGATTATAGCAATTGGATAAGTCAAGCAAGGAAATTTGAACCGGACCAGCTGGATCGAGAATCGGCAGGGTATCCGTCTAGAGAATGATATTGAACCGGCTAAACAAATTACTATGTTTTACGTTTTGGAAATTTTAATAAATTTTAATTCGGATCAATTCAACAGTCAGAGTAGCAAACCAGTTAGATCAGCAGGAATCAGGTCAATTGGATTATATATATATCATTTCTGTAATCGAGTCATTTGAATAGATTATTTTTATGATCAGGTTGTTTAAAGTTCATTACACTTAGGTTTGCTAGCAAAAATTTTCGGGTTGAGTCTAATTTGAGTTACTTGTTTAGTTCATGGTATATTATAGTTCAAATTGACTTGAGTTTTAATATTTTAGGCTTGATATTTTTACTATTTTTTATAATTAAATTAAAATTAGCTTATATTCAGAATAATCAAGTCAAATTCGAATCGGTCTTGCATTAAAGAAGATAGCAGGAAAAAAAAAACTTAATTTTGGCTTTCATTTGTTATGATATGCTTAGTTCATAAAAGTATAATATCATTATTTAATTTCACATTTGTTAAGTTAATCGTTTACGCAGTAAATATTAAAAGATATATAGACCGTTGGTAAAAAGTTTCTAATTAAATTGGAAAAAGATATAAATCCATGAGCGTCCAAATTTACAATTTCAATCTCAATTGCATGAAAATATATAGGGCAAAATTACTCATTAAAAGTTTAAATCTCATCCCGTGCGAGTTTTTTAAACTTCATATAAAAATAGTATAACTCTATAAAAAACACGATTTTTTTATTTCTCAACTGAGTTTGAACCCCGGTGAACAGGCGATATAACTTCGTTGATAGTTTAAAAGGTAAACTAAACTGATCAACCAACTATAGCATTTTTTCTTTTTTCGATCTCAACTCTAAAAAGTTACAAAATATCACTTAATAATTTTCTTGTCACCCAACTATAAAAAAAATTACAAAATAATTACCCATCAATTCAATTGTCCTTTTTTGCCACTAGCCGACTACCAAACACCCAAAAATCTAAAAAAATTGAGTAACCAAATAATATTATATATAATTGAATGACTACTAATGTAATTTACGCTAGTAAAAATATAAATAATTAAATATATTAGAACTATTAACAAGTATCATATCATATTCATTATACCCCTATTATATATCAACATCATATAAGAATTTTGTTGTTGGCTTTTAAAATAATTTGAATCAAAAAAAAAAAACCTTGAATATTGTAAAAAGCATTTAGGTACCTCTTTACAACGTCATTCATTTAAACTCCAATACCAACAAAACATAGAAGAAGAAAAAAAGCTCAAAAAAGGGCCAAGAAAAGCTATGTAAACATTCATTTTTAACTTCATTGAATTGACAATTTTTCTTTGTATTAACACCAAATAGGAAATATTTTAAAAAGATGGGACTGATGGATAGTAAGTACCTCAGAATTTATCCGCCCAACCGCTGCTGTCGAAGCTAAGGTCAGAGCAGACAAGGCAGGTTTTATAGCAGTTGAAACTTTAATTAGTTACTATCGGCTCATCATCGATGAGTCCCTCGCCCAGAGCTCTTTGCGCAATTCTGTAATACAGAATACCCATGGTCGCCATGCAAGCCCTGCATAACACAATAGACGGTTCATTTTTTGAATAACAGATATATGCAGTACAAAGGCATCTGCAGTCTATGATTCTCAATACGAAACGGGACGAGCAAAATGATATGAGTTAGCAGTTAGGTAAAAGAAACATAAAACCAAGATTCGTGACATACAGGTATATTAACTGATATGAGCAGTACAAAGACATCCACAGTCTATGATTCTTGATACGAGATGGCATGAGCAAAATTATACGAGTTAGCAGTTAGGTAAAAGAAACACATCAAACCCAGATTGTGACATACAGGTATATTAACCGATATAAGCAGTACAAAGACATCCGTGGTCTATGATTCTTGATACGAGACGGGACGAGCAAAATTATTAGAGTTAGCAGTCAGGTAAAAGAACGGATAAAACCCAGATTCGTGACATACAGATATATTAACCGATATAAGCAGTACAAAGACATCCTAGGTCTATGATTCTTGATATGAGATAGGATGAGCAAAATTATATGAGTTAGCAGTCAGGTAAAAGCAATTGCAGAAAAAACCAATCTCGTACCAAGCAAAAGATTCGAATACCGAATCTACTTACATATATTTCTAAAGATCTTTTCTCCCTTATTTCAATCTTTCCGTATTAGTTGGTTTGTCATAAGCACAAATATCTATGCATACTAATCAGAAACAGGCAAGTGCATGCATATGTAAGCTAGTGGTTAGCATTGGCAGTTATCCATATCTGTATATATGTATGTATAAGTGCTAACTTACATGATTGCCATGAAAAGTAGGATTTTTCGTGGATCCATCCGTGATGACCTTTGATGCTTCAACCGACCTTCAGGGACATCATCCGCATTTGATGCATCTTTACGCGGAGGTGCAGTCACCGGTAGAGTCGGTAATGCACTTGACCAGAAGGGAATCAATGCTCTGAGAAACTTATGACGAAGTGGACCTACAACAACAAATTATACAAACGATAAAATGAATCATGAATTTGAGATCGGAGCATATAATAGATCATGATATATCCTAGTTATCCAAAAAGATCTGAAATGAAAATAGGTCATAGCCAGAGAAAAATGGAAATTCTAGTCAACTACAGAGCAGAATGGCTTCATGAACAAAGGCTTTTTTAACTTACCCCTCCTAGAATACTTTTTACGATTTCCGTCTTCATCATCTGCATAATATGAGATTTCTGAATTTTGTCGATCAGCATGAACTGTACTCTTTCGAGTTGTAGCCACAGGCTGGGTTGTGTAGCAACATAGAACAAACATCCAAGATAAGGAAACAAAAATTTAACATACGGAAAATGACACATACAAGCAGGGAAACCAACAATCTACAAGAATAAAACTTACAGCAACAGGACTAGAAGCTTTAATGTAATTCTCAGCTGAACTAGGACCATCTATCTCCATTATTTCAGTCACCGAAAGTTTAGAAGGTCCTGCAACAGTTGAGTATCCTTCATCTATTGCCACAGAGGGCAATGAATTCCCATCCCGATCCCTTTGTCCAGTAGAGTTCACGTTTACCAGTGGATCTGAAGCAAATGCAGGTGGAGGATGATTCCCGAACAAATTCTTCTCCATGCCAGTCTACACATTAGCAACTTAAGTCATTTGAAACATACATAAGCAGATACGGAAGTTGATCGACTCAGAATTATATTCATTTCAGCCTAAAGAATACAAAAAAGATCTGAGACAGAGCATGCTAAATCTAAAATCAATCCAAACCACTTTTTCTTTTGAGCACTTCTTAAAGATAATATTTAGATGTTAATTTCAGAGGGTAATCTATAAGTTCGGCATTTCGAAGCATGAAAAGATTTGAGTGGCCACCCCACATGAGGAGGGGATCTTCAACATTCTGGTGGCTGCGTTTTGAGTTTTATAATTTTGAAATAACTTTGGAAATGAGGTTTCGGGATCTATCTCATAGTTCAATGCTTTCACTGGACAGGGAAAGAAGAGGTTTGGCTATAAACTTCCATGGCCTACATTTTACTTTATTTTTCATTGGAAGCAGTTGGTTCTGCTGATCAATACATTTGACAGGAAAATTTTCTTAGCAGAATTTACGGCATCCATTTTGGAAACCTTTACCACAGTAACAATTAAATGCCAAAACATTCACGTCACCCACTGAAAGGCCAAAATCAAGCTTGACCACCACATCGTGAAAAGCATAACAACTGACAACTAGCAAGTGGCAAGAATGACTTCGAGGCACCAATGGGCAATATGATAAAGAAGCAAAGGATGTACTCAACAAAAAGCAAAAGAAAAGATTGGTAAGAGAAATATTGAGAAAAAGAAAAAGATATCTAAAGTTCACATTTAGAATGAGTGGATTTATAAAACAACTGAAATCTAGAATGAACTCACCTGCATGATAGCCTCCTTCAGCAGTGAATGAAGACGAGATGCTGAATCTTTTACATTCTTGGGAGGCCATATCTGGGCAAGAAAGCACTGCTAAATGAGGCAAGCCAAAGAACCACTACTGGCAGAAGTTTTAACCAAGACCATTGCACATAACTGCTATAATCCATGCATATAAATATACAAATTGAGGAATGCCACAAGAAACTTCTACAGATTCTTATACCTTAAGTAATAGATCAAAGGAATTGTTCTCACACAGGAGAGAATCTCATTTAAATTCTGTTCCAGTTATTAATTTCTACCCTCTGCTTCCACTAAGCCCATAGAAAAGTTTCAATTGAATGAAGTTAGAGGAAAACATCAGAAAAATGGTAATCAGCAAAGGAGTTTTCATCGACTAACTACACTGACTAGCTCCAAAAGAAGCAGCAGGATCACATTAGTTTTTATCATGGCCATCTCTTATCCATCAAGGTTCAAGAATAGCGTCACAAACAATTTCACAAGCGCAAATTTATCAATTGAAAAAATAGTTAAGAGAAGGATGTTACTGTGAGATAGCTGATTCATGATGATTAGAAAACTTACAGTTGTAGAACATGAAGGACATGTATAGCCAGCAGGTGCAGTGTGCGGAGGAAAGCTTTTGATATGTGAAATCAAGCAATTTGTGTGTATAACATCTAAAGAAGCAAATATATATGATAAGATTTACACAGCAAAAGTCAAACATGCAGCCTGTAAACAGATCAAATAAAATAAAAAGAAAAAGCTGAGGCAGTATCTAATCAGCATAAACACATACGTAAGCAACCCAACCGAGTAGTTTCAGAGCCAGCACCCTCCTCAAGCACAGCTTGGCATTTGCAACACTTGGGAGGCCAGTTATACTCTCCATCTATTACCCATTCCGAGTAGGTACGAATCTAGATCAAAATGGAAAGAAAAGTACATTATAATCCCCAAAACAGCATCTATACAACATCTCCACTTAAAAATGGTTTGTAACACTGTCAAGCTAATATATACATGGCAGAAATTGGCGTACTAACATCATAAAAAAGCAATTTTCATGATGTTGCATATTATTTAGTAAATTGCACATAAAGGTTATCGTAAAGTAAACTATTACAGTATCCAACATATCCCAAGAAATATAATAGAAAAAAGGTTGTAATCAATCCATGACCCTAAAATAGTTTTTACAAGAGTTCTAACTCTACAAAGGCCGCCACAATAAACCACTGCCAACACCAACTTTTTAGGTATAAATAGGATTATTATTTTCGTGTATTCACTGAAGCATAACCAGTCCATTTTAATCAATAAAAGTGCTTGGAAATACTGTTTTGAATGCAAATAAACTGAATGTTAAAAACTTACCACACATATTTGATGCTCAGGAAAACAGATGCATTCTCCACAAACTGGAACCTTGTGCACAAAACAATATAACTTTGTTGCCTACAACACCAAAAGGAGGAATAGATGTTTACACGATGAGATATTTGCAAAGCTTTGACCCCAACAAGATAACATAATCTCAAATTTATCCTACGCAATACACACTAGTAAATTCACAGCATAACAAGTCACTCTAGCACTCCAAATATCAAGGTCAATGTCCCCGCTCTGTTCGATTCATTCATTTAAGTAATCAAATTCACATTTTCCAATTAATAAAATCCAAAATTAAGAAACAAAGATCTGAAAACGTCCTAAGATGATTATTTTTTGGGATAGATCTAAAACTTGAGCAATAAATTACACATCGCAACACATATTCTACAAAAATGAAGTGAATTCATAACATAACAAGCAACATTCCACTTGAAATCTAAAATCTCTATTAGATTCGTTCATTTCAAATTCGCATTTCCAATTAATAAGGTCCAAAATTAAGACAACGATGATCTGAAAACAGCTAAATTCTTTTAAGACGATAACAAACTTTTTATAGATCTAAAACCTCCACCGATGAATCATAAATTGCAACACATATTTCTCAAAAATAAAAATTAAAAAATTCACCACGAAGAAATCTAAATCTACAACGCTAACACTAACAAAAAATTCATCATATGATAAAAAAAATTCAAAAAATTGATAAAAATAACTAATACCTTGCGGCATTTGCAGACCACCATTGCATAGAGAAGCGATCAAGCACGGGATCGATCACCTTGATAAATTCGATTCCGTTACCGTACAAAGCTACGGATTTTAGAAATGGATTGAGGTGAAAAATTAGCTAGGGTTTAAGGAGAGCTCACGATTAAAAAGGAAAAAAATTAAAAAGAAAAAGAAGAGAAAGATCTGAATTGAGATGAATATAGCAAATTTAATTTCATACACTGAAAAAGCAATATTTAAGCTTTTGGAACAAAATTATTTTTCATCGACGAGCCTTATTTTTTTCTCTGTTATAAACATTTTTTAGGCCGACTTCACGGGTAAGAAATAATATCTAACATCAAATTAATATATATATATAAGGTTAATTCTGCTAAAAGTCCCTAGACTATTGCTTAAATTTAAAATCGATCCTAAATTTTAGGGATAAAGTAACTAGTCCCTAATCTTGCCAATTTTTTCCAACTTGGTCACTGAAATATTTTGTCCATATTAAAACCGGAACTTGAAAGCTTTCCCAATCTGATCCATGAATCTGGATTTCGTTAATATGTGATTACATAGTACTTTAAGATTGTGACAGTTCATCATCTTAAAAATTAAAAAATATTAATAAAATCTAAAAAATAAATAATATATAAAAAATATATTTTTTAAATTAATAATGATATGAAACAATCTTAGAATGTCGCATTATCATATCTTGTTATAGTCTAAAATCAGTCGAGACCAATTTGAAAAAATAACCAAATTTCAAGATTAATGTGGAAAAAAAATTGAGGACTAAAGTAAAAAGTTTTCAACTTCAAAAACTAAATATTATTTATCAATGAATTTTAAATTATTCTAACTGAATCTTTTTTTCATTGAGATTACGAGATAGTAGGTTATTTTTGAAAAGCTTTTTACAACTTTTTTTTGTAAAAAGATAATAAAATAACATAACATAATCTCGAATCTCCTGTTATTATATCTTAATCAAATCTAAATTCAAAAATCAGATTAAGAATTTAGAATTAATGTGGACAAAAAAAATTCAAGAATTAAATTAAAAAATATATAAATTAATGAAATTTTCTCTCTTAATTTTTCGAAGAAAATGTAACAAACTTCAGATTCATTAAGAAAAAGATAAAACAGAAAAACAGATTTGTGATTATTGCAAGCAAAGCTTAAAAAAATGGAAATATTTTATGAAAATAATTGGAATTAACATAAGATACAATGTCCATTAGATTTCTGTTCATCTCTACATTTCAACTCCTTTAAATATTTAATTCTATTGTTTTCATTTCTAAAATTAAGAGTCCAGTCATCTCAAATTTTGTTCATTCATTGCTGACTTTTAACAATCAAATCAAAATTGGATCTAATTTAAGATGATCAACTCAAGTTTTCTAATTTCGAACCAAAATTAACAGGTCTAACATCAGAATAAAGGTTAAAATATCCCATAAATCCTTGTACTCTTCATAAATTTAAAATTTGGTCCCTATATATTTACTTTTAGGAATTTAACCCTTTTCAAATTTCAAAATTCTGGTACACCTGAATTTACAAATCTAAAAAGTAAAGGTATTAGATTCTCGAAAATAAAAATACAGTGCCTAGATTCTAAATTTGTGAAGAGTACAGGGACTTGTAGCTTATTTTAACCCAAAATAAAATAACATGAAATGCCAAAAAATTAACAGGACCATCACACTGCAAAGAAAGTTAACAATATGATTACTTGATTGAGAAAGGAGAAAGTATTTTTAGTTCAAGTTCATACTAAATTAACCAAAAACCAAAACGTTTCTTCTAGTACCGATAAATTAGAAAACTCCACACCAATGATTCGTGCTTAAACAAAGTCCTTCCTAATTCAGACCATATAAATTCTTCAGCGGTACTGCAAGATTTAAAAACATGAAACAACAGGAAGTTAAGAAATTACTTGCCCGAAAAACATATAACATCAAGATAACATTGACCATTGGAGCAGTGTTAGCAAGCCATTGCGGCTTAACATCAAACAACAAAAGCGCCTTAGACCCTTTTGGGCAAGAGGCATTCGATTATGCACACACCGAGTTGCCATTGAACACCCTTTTTTCTAAGACAATCGGAGCAGACAAGAAGTGTTCTTAAGCCGTTGCAGCTTAACATCAAACAACAAAAGTGCCTTAAACCCTTTCGGGCAAGATGCATTCAATTAGGCACACACCTAGTTTCCCTTGAACACCCCTTTTTTTTTTCTAAGACGATAGATGCACAAATAACCCGTCTGCTTGAAGTTTTCTAAATTATCCAACAATAAACATGGGACCGTAAGGAAATCATGCATCTTGGCTAGCAAAAAATAAAATAAATATTTTGGATGTTTGGAAAAATTTGGACCACTTTGCAAGCTCATTATCATGGTTATATACTTAAGATTATTCTATATACACACATACATAGACACACATAAAAACAATTCCATATCGTGCCTTTCTTCACTTAAGTTAGCACTTCTTTTTGGCTTAGCACTACAAGTAATATAAGAGTTCTAACGCCTAGAACATGTTGTATGCACTTAACTAAAGTGATCAAAAGAGTAACTGGCAACAATATTAGTTTTATTTACCTTGATGAATCCGATTTCCTTGGCATTGCTACGGAAGCACTGTCTGCAACACATGAGCCCATACTTCCTAATAATGGCATGGGGGTTGCCGCACACACGGCTATATAAACAAAAAAACAAAGAAAAACAAAATTCTAAGTCGTCGTAAACCAAAAGATCATACAAAGACATAAAACCCAATTTTACAATGGATCATTGCAGAATACTTCTACATCCTACACTAAAACAATTCATGGTACTCCAAATTTAAGCAAATTTGATGTCATTAAAACATATGCTGCTTCGACTAAGGGTGTAATCAAGCCAAGCCAAATCTAAATAGTGGCAAGCTCGAGCTCAACTCAAAATTTGAGACCCATACTCAGCTCAAGCTTGTTTATTATTTTTTGTACTCAAGATCAAGCTCAATTAAGCTCGTTTGTATTCAAGCTCGAGCTTTCAAATTCAGCTTGATTAATAGCTCAAGCTTAGCTCGATATTTACCAAATCAAATTCGAGTTTTTTAGTTGAAATCGAATAGCTTGTGAACACCAATATCTCATTTACACCCCTAGCTCCAACTACTCAGTTTTTGTTAAAATCATCCAAATACATGGAAAAAATTTGAAAATCTAACCATATCCATCTCATACACATTCCTTCACACTCAAATCCAAGTAACATTGTTAAATCTCTTAAGAGGCAAACAATTAACATTCTAATTCGTACGATGCAGGCACTAAAAATTTTCAACAAACCGAACTTCCGTTTGCATTTTTCTACGCATTTATATGCTAAAAGATTAACATTTTGCACAAAGATTAATTAAGACTTAAAAAGGTTTAATAATAATAAAGGCAATTTCTCGAAACTAAATAAGAATTATAGAGAAGGAAACAATTACCAGGCGCGAGATCCAGGGCCGTAGGTTTTCGGGTGAGAGTTCCATACGTTAGAGTGACCCATTGTTGATTTAGCTGCTCGTCAATGGAAGCTCTGAAAGAAGGCAAAATTTAAAACCCTAGATTTCGACAGTGGATTTGGTCCACTGGGGAAATTAGAGTATTTATATGGCGGGGTCAAATGTATAATTTTTTGGGTCAAAATATGCTGTTAGCACACGTACTTTTACCGAATTTTAGATTTAGTTCTTTCTACTTTAAATATGCTCCAAATCTTTTTGCTCCTGCATTGAACTATACTCAATTGACAGATTAAGTTATAATATAAATTTGCTAATTAATGTAGGATTTGGTTTCAATGCTTCAACTGGTACCTGAAATCGGTTTGGTTTAATTTGGTACTTGAACTTAGTTTCTTTGTTCAATTTAGTACTTACAGTTAATGACTTATTTGAACAAATTTGAACTATGAAGCCAAGTTCAAGTACTAATTTGAACAAAAAAGCCAAGCTTAGGTATCTAATTGGATAAAAAAGTCAGGTGTCAATTTGAACCTTGAGGCTAAGTTTAGGTACCTAATTAGTAAAAACACTTAAGTACCAATTTAAACTTCAAAGCCAAGTTCAGATACTAATAATGTATATTTTCCCCATAAATAAATAAAAATAAGAGTAGCAATGTGCATTAACTTAAGGGTTTTTTTTTGGGGTAAACTACAAAAAATAGTCACTTTTTTTGTCTCAGATTATATTTTAATCACTTATGTTTGAAATGTTACGTTTTAGTTACTTGCGTTATTATTTTGTTACGAAGTAGTCATTCTACCGTTAAGTTCCGTTACCTCCCTAATGGCAGTCCTGTGTGGCAGTCCGAATGGATTTTAAATGCTAACTTAGATGTCGTACGTGACAATCCAAATTAAATTTATTTAATTAAAAACTTATTTTCATTCTAGCAACTGGACATTCAAGTTGGCGTTTAAAACTCATTTGGACTGCCATGTAGGACTGTCATTATGGGGTAACGGAGTTTAACGGTAGAGTGACCACTTCATAACAAAACGATAACGTAAGTGACTAAAACGTTAAATTTCAAACATAAGTGACTAAAATGTAATCTGAGGTAAACAAAAGTGACTACTTTTGAGTTTACCCTTTTTTTTCCCATAAAACTAAGGTTTAATGCTAAATTTGACCCTCAAATTATACATATTTTCCCATTTTAGTACCTAAATTTTTATTGTTTTAAATTAATACTTAAACTAACATTTCGTTACCTGGTTCAGCTATATTTTTTGGTAATCATGTTGAAAAAAAAAGTTGCCACATGGTTTTATATTTATTTAAAATAAAAACATTGACCCACCATTGATTGGCTTGATAAATTTTGATCGTTCATGTGACATTATTAGAACATGCCATATCACCCTTTTATTTTGTTTTTTAGGGTCTGTTTGATTGCCAGTAAAATATTTTCCGTAAAATGATTTCGGGAAAATGTTTTACTTTTCTGTAAAATGATTTACTGGAAAATATTTTCTGGTGTTTGATTGAATCTGTGTAAAATATTTTCGGCTGTTTGGCAGATTTCCTGAAAATATTTTTCGAAAAAATTGTTTTTACATATATTGATATATATTAATAAATTTTTATATTTTAAATTATTTTTACATATATTGCAATGATTTATTTATAATAATACTCAATTATTAAGCTACAATATTAATCGTTATAAATTGAAAAAAATTAATATCAAATAAATTATTTGTAATTGTGTTAAAAAAACAAGTATTGAATAATTAAAAAAACAAGTTACTGGAAAATCGAAAAACAGAAGCAATTTTCTACCGGAAATGAAGGAAGGAATGAAGGAGGCGATAGAGAGGAGAGCACGGAAAATGTCTTACGAAAATTGAAAGGGTAAGACATTTTCCCTAAAATGTAACCCATTTTCCCTTGTTTTGGAGTTCATTTTCCAAATGGAAAATGTTTTCCGCCAATCAAATGCTGGAAAAGTTGGAAATGATTTTCCGGAAAATCAATTCCTTCAATCAAACAGACCCTTAATATCATATATAATATATTGTTTAAAATCTATAAAAATAATATACAATATATAAATAATTTCAAAAAAATTAAAATAAAAAATTATAAGATATATAAAGATAAAGTTATATAAAATATTTAATAAAAATTGATTTTTTTAAAATTATATAAAAATAAAATATTATATAAAAACTGAAAATTTTAAAATATATAAATTTAAAAATGAAAATATTATATAAAAATTGAAAAGTTTTCATACTTTTTTTTCAAAAACTTTAGAGTTTTTTTTTCAAAATATATCTATATTTCTTTTTTAATTTTTAGAATTTAGAGTTTTTGAAAAAAAGTAAAATTTATGAAAAAATTTCAATTTTTTATATAATATTTTGATTTTTAAATTCATATTTATATATTTTTATTTTTAAATTTTTTTAATTTTTATCTAATTCTTTAAAAATTTTCAATTTTCATATAATTCAATTTTTAAAAATTTATATTTATATATTTTAGAATATTATGCATTTTTATTTTTTTAAATTTGAATTATTTATATATTATATTTGATTTTTATATTGTTAAACAATAATTTATATAATATTCAAAAAAGAAAAAAGAAAGATGGCGTGATGCATTCTAATTGTAACAACCCGGTTATTGACCCTAATCGGAATAGTGGTTTCGGGACCACAAATCTGAATTAAAAAAATATTATTAATATTATTTTGTGTGTTTATTTTGTGTGCATTTGATTGTGTGAAATTTTCGTGTTTTAATTTCGTCGTTTAAGTGTCCGATTTAATAAAAGGGCTTAATCGCGTAAAATGAAAATTTAGGGGTTAATTATAAAAGCACCTAATTATTGTTGTCTTTATAATTTAGAGGTTTTATTATAACAAATTTTAAATGCCATGTTCTTCATCTTGGCCGAATATAGAAAAGAAAAAGAAAAGAAAAGAGAACAACAAGGTTCGGCTATCTCTAGGTCTAATTAAGGTATGTTTTTGCTTCGGTTTTTGATGATTTTTACGTTTTTTATATCGTTGCTTTGAATACTACCCGACCCATGCTTGAAATTCTGATTTTGATGAATATTTTGAGTTATGCCATTTATGAATATTTGTGTTTTGTGATGTTTAATGATGAATAATGAAAGATATGTCTTAGATTAACATGTTTTGTCTTGGGATTTTTGATGAATTTGAGTATTTAGGGTTAAATTGTGAAAATAAATTTTTGAGGGACTAAAGTGTGAAATAAATGCAATGTGTGGACTTGTATGAGAACCATGAATATTCGGCTCTTGTGTGGTATGGGCAAATTTTGTGTATTTTGTGTTTTGTGCAAAAAGGACTAAATTGCAAAAAGTGCAAAATGTTAGGGGCAAAATGGTAATTTTCCCATTTATGTATTTTTGAACTTAATTGAATGTTTTGATGAATAAAAAGGTTAAATTTGATTATGTTTAGATCAAGAAACGAAGAAAATGAATTTGGATCGGGGAAAAACGAAAGTAATCGAATAGTCGATCGTGTCCGCTGATATCCGAGGTAAGTCTATTAGCAATTTGAGGTTATTAAATCAGTATATATGCATGTATATCTATAGTAATTTGGTGAGCTGAAATTGAAAGTATATGGATTGAATTTTGTTTAAGTATGAATGATATAAATATATATATGTATCATGTTCGAAAATATATATATGTATAAATACTTGTTTTTAATCAAAGGTATTTATATATATAATATATATGTAAACATAAGGTCCGAATATATATAAGCATATACATGTATAAAGCCTTGGACTTGGTTAAAGGTATGAATGTGTATATATATGTACACGTGAGTTGTAATATATATGTATACTCATGAATAAGTCTTGAATATATTTAAGTATGAAATTATATATGTATATGTTAGATTCGAATATGTATATACGTACATGTATAAGTTATTGTATTGAATTTAGATATAAAGTTATATACATAAATTTGTTAGGTTGAATCATGAAGTTATTGAGCTGGATTTTGGTGTTTGAATTTCATGTACCTATGTGGTTCAAAGATATATGTTATAAATTTTGAGCTGAATTTTTATGTATGGATTTATATACATATATAGTTCGAATATGAATTACAGCTCTTTGGACTGAAATTATTGTTGTGAATTATGCAAGTATGTTTTAAGTGCATGTTTGTTACGCAGAATTGAATATAATTCAATTTCGACGGAGAAATGACTACCGAATTTATTGCCAGTGAAATTATTCAGACTATATGTCTAGCAGGCTAAGTGCCGGTGAATTGAATCGGACTATACGTCTAGCAGGCTAAATGCCGGTGAATTGAATCAGACTATACGTCTAGCAGGCTAAGTGCCGGTGAACTGAATCAGGCTACAAGCCTAGCAGGCTAAGTGCCGGTGAACTGAATTAAACTATAAGCCTATCAGGTGAAGTGCCAGTGAATCTGTTTAAATTAAGTGATTCTATGCATTGGGTATAAATATATATGCTTTTGTTTATATGAAATGGATAAGTTTATGAACATTGTTTCAAGGTGGTTGATGAGTATATAATCGTTCGAGTCCTTGTGAATAGTGAGTATGTATATATATATATATCGGTTGTCATGAAATTGTTGGATATATATATATGTGTATGTATGTATGCATTCGGCATAGGTGGGTATAGGTGTATATTTGCATTCGGCACTTATAGTTGATCAAGTATAAAATTATTATGCTTTTGGTATATGTATTTGAACAATTATATTTAAATGGATCCGATGAAGTGCGAACAATAAGTACTATAGAAATCAGTATATGCAGTTAATGATTATGTTAGTAAATTGACAAATCAAAAAATGATTCACCAAATCAAACAAACAAACCAAAAAATGGCTAATCACCCAGTTTTCTTCCTCGTTTACCTGCTCGCATTAGCTACATCCCTTCACAGCTCCACCGCGGTAGATTACACCGTCACAAATGAGGTCCCAACGACTCCTGGAGGCACCGTATTCGACAAAGAGCTCGGCGTCGAGTACACACGGCAACAAATGGAATCAGCCTCCCAGTTCATCTGGAACCTTTTCCGGCAACCCGATCCGGCTTCGAGAAAGAACGTTCAAAGCGTAAGCCTCTTCATCGTCGATAACCTAGACGAGAGAGTCGTCGCGCTTGCGAGCAACAATAACATCAACGTGAGCGATAAATCGATCCAAGGTTTAACCGGCGATGAGCTGAAACGGAGCTTCAACGGGGTGCTTTACCATGAGATGACTCACATATGGCAGTGGAATGGGAACGGGCAAATCGGCGATGGGCATCTCGGGAATTTGACGGAAGGGGTCGCGGATTTCGTACGGCTGAAAGCGGATTACGTCCCCGGAGGGTGGCCACGACCGGGGGACGGCGAGCATTGGTACGACGGGTACGCCGTGACGGCGTATTTCTTGGATTATTGTGAGGGTTTGAAATCTGGGTTCGTGGCGGAGCTTAATGCGAAGCTTAAAGATGGCTATAGCCCTGATTTCTTTTTTCAGATTCTGGGCAAAACTGTTGATCAGTTGTGGACTGATTACAAGAACATACCGAGAAATTAGATACATACACACACATATATAGTAATTAATTATTAATTATATGAATAAGCTTAGGTTCTATTTTGTACTTGATTACTCAAATAAATCTTAGCTGGATTTGAGTATGTTTATGGATCATCACTCCATAAACAAAGTTACACTCTAATTCAACTCTCGTGTTTGTTCGGATGGTCTCGTTTATTCCCAGAGTTCATCCGGTTCGAGCCTAAATATTTTATTTTGAATATAAATGTTTAAAACTACCTATAATTTCTTTCACCGCTTAAATAAATAGGAGGATAAATGCGTTCCAACGCACTCAAACTCACGTTCTTCTACATAAACAACAATGTCGACGACAATCGAACTAAAACTCAATCTAAATGCTTAAATAGTATTATAGACAAATTTATAGACTATTCAAATAATTTATGTTAATTATTATATTCGTTCCATTTTATTTAAAATTTATTGACATTTAATAAAAATGTGTTACAAGTTTTTTTATTGGTCACTTTTTTTTAGTGAATTGGGAAAAAAATGAGTTGAAAAAGTTAAGTGCAAAACTAAAAAATACATTACGTTATTAGTCCCTATATTGTATATAACTTGTAGATTTAACCTCTTTATTCTGAATTGATTTTTTTTTAGTTTCTATTTTCTAATTTTAAAATTTTACCATTAAATTCATTAATTTAAGTTTTATTATTTTTAAAATTTTACATGACAAGTATATTATCACATGTAAAATACTATATCAATTTACTAATTTTACATAACACTTACAAAAAAGTCATTCCATTTTATTCAATGGATTTGTATAATACATGTATATTATGTGTACATAAAGTAACAAGAGCTTACAATAACCACCATTGAAGTCACTTATTATGAGTGGGTAAAAATACTATGGAGTAGGGTGAGCAAAACTCAATTTAATTCGTAAAAAAAAATCGAATTTCAAGTTAATCGGATCGAGTTTTTCAAGTTTTTCAAGTCAACTCGAACAAGTAATTCAAGTTCGAGTCAAGTTGAATTTTACAATTCGAATAACAGATTGATGTAAATCTCCATTGGTCCTTGTCAATTTTAAAAATGAGCAAATTGGTCTCTTTCAACAAAAATTACAAAAAAAATTAAAAAATTGAAAATTTTTAAATATTTATAAAATTTATAAAATTAAAAAAATCTAAAGAATATATAAAGAAAGATAAATTTTTAAAAATGTTCTAAAATAATAATTTTGTGACCTAAATAAATTAATTAATGATTCAAGTTTATCATATTAAAATATTTCTTTTCTCTTTGAAAAAAAAGTTTTCAAATATATGTGATTTCAAATTTATGTGCTCTAATATTAAATTAGTTATATTGTAACAAGATTTTAATTTGACGTGTTTAATTTTTTTAATTTAACTCAAACAATTTCATTCAAATCGGCTCGACTTGAATTTCATTTCACTTGACTTGATTCGAAAAATTTTCAAATCGAGTTAGGATGATAAAATAAGGTTCGTTAACTCAATTAGCTTGAATTTTTTTACTCGATTTGATCGAACGCTTACCCCTACTATGGAGACCCAAATATTAGGAGTTAGACTGCATTTTGCCCCCTTATTCAAAAATGGGAAAAATAGTAGTATATGTACGTTAGATTAAAGAGCAAACTAGTCCATTCTGTTAAAAATTTTGTCCATTTATACTATTAAAAACTAGTGTGGCTGAAGAATAATCAAACAGTTCTATATGGCGTACCACATGTTCCTCATTCTATTGTATAGTGACAAATTTTTAACAATAAAAATTGATAAAATTTCTAAAGGAATATCAATTTGCTCTTTAATGACTAATTTACTCATTTTTTAAGTAAATGGAATAAAATACAATCTAAATTTTAGTACAAATGTCTCTATAATACTTTTTCATTTATTAGTGCTATCACCATTCTTTTTCAAGTATGTCCGGTACCAGGCACGGACCAGATTTCTCAACTACAATAATTCGAGCATTATTGTACTCATATGTCATATCTAACACTTGAATCTAATCTCTCAATTCCATCAATTCGACCTGAATCGGATTTCCAACTCCAACAATGTGACTATCATAAGATTCGTGTCTGAAACACAAATTTGAGCTCCAACTCGTATTTTTTTCAACATGGACGGACAGCAATATCGGATCCTTCAAAGTCCTACCTCTGTTTTGAACAAGAGAAAAACAACCAAAATGAGCAAATTGTTGCCCATTTTATTTTCAATAAAATAGTTTCCAAGCAAAGGAATTATTTGGATTATATTTATAGCATTTTGAAACAAAGTTGCTGTTTTCCGAGATTTAATGCTTTGGGATTTTTTTTTTTACTAAAACAGATACTGTAATTAAAAACAACATCCCTTGTTTCCAACAAAAGAAAATTATAAAATCATGTGTTGATTTGATTTTTTTATTTTATAAAACAACATTTAATCTTTCAATTTGTTAACTTTTTTTCATTTTAGTCCTTTTTTTTTTGCATATTAGTTTTGAAACTTGACAGTTTTTCTCAATTTGCACGAACTTGAATTTTATTAAAGTATGATAACAAAACACTTTGATATTGTACCATGTCGTCACTTAAAATATATATATTTGAAATCTAACAAGAAAATATTATAAATTTATTTTTATTTTTATCTTTCAAGTGATAACGAAACCTCAATAAAATCCAAATTCATAGAACAAATTGAGAAAAATTGTTAAGTTCCAAAATTAATATAAACCAAAAAAACTTCAAGGACCATATTAGAAAATTTTATCAAGTTCAGGGATTAAATATTACTTTATCCCTAGATTTTTATTTGTTTTGGCGTCACCGATAAACTTAGTTCCAATGACAGTAAAACCAAGAAAGCAAGTTTGTGTATAGTTGTTGGAATTGGATCGAATCATGTATTGGTTTGTATACCAATACAAACTAAAGAGTTGAATCGACTTTTGAGCGACGAAGGATTACGCAAAAAATTCTAAAATCTTTTTTGGTTCACATTAATCCTCGAACCTGGTAATTTTTTTCTAATTTGGTTTTCAAACTTAAATTTCGTTAAAATGTAATGATGTGTTATCTTAAAATTGTGCCACATTATCACTTAACATTATGTTGTTTGTAAATTTAGAATGTATATATATGTTTCAACTCCTTGTACTTTCTATAAATTTAGAATTTAGTCCCTTTACTTTTATTTTAAGGAATTTTACCCTTCTATATTTTAGATTTAAAAATACAAGTTCAATTGTAACCCCTGATAAAATTCTTATCAGTGTTATTACAATGACGTTTTTTTGTTGTGAATTTTTTTTTAATTTTAATATGTCAAACATTTTAATTGTGTTAATAATCAGACATAAATTTAAAAAAATAGTGAAATTAAATTCATAGAAATAAAAGTAGAATAATTAAAATTTTAAATGTAGGAGAAGTATAAGACTTGAAATCACATATACACACATACATATGTATATATTATGTGTACATATTGTCACAAGGGCATACAATAATTACCATTGAAGTCACTTATTAGTGTTATGACCATTGATTTAATTTTCACTTATGTCCCACACCAGGGCTTGGACCGGATTTTTCAACCGCAACGATTTGAGTATTAGTGTATCCATATTTGACAACTCCAATAGCTTGACCCAAGCTAGATGTTTGGACCCCAACGATGCGAACATTAAAATATTTGTGTCCGACGCCCGAACTTTGCCTTAATACCGTCTTTTTCCCACCATCAACGGACAGCAACTTCAAACCCTTCAAAACCCTACTCTCTGTTTTAAACAACAAGAGAGAAACAACAAGAAAAACAACGAAAATGAACAGTTTTTGGCCCATTTTTTTCCTAAAAAAAAAAAGCTCTTGAAAATGGTGGAAGGGTTTTTCTTTTATTTAGGTTACATTGCAGAAGGAATTATGGGATTGTATTTATAGATTTAATAGTGGAAATTTTTGACTAAAACAGATACTGTAATAAAAACAACAATATCCCTTGTTTGAAAGAAAAGACATCATGTGCTGATTTGATTTTTATTTGATTTGGTGCCGCCATTTGAGCTTTTGGTTCAATGGCAGTGAGCCATTAAAGTAACCTCATGCCCTGGTTTTTCTTTTTGAAACAAGTAAAGAAAATGTTTGGTTCGGTCTGCAACAATGATGAGGAACATGGGAAAATTAAGGTAAATATACTTGGTAGGTACTCCAAAAATTACCATTGAAACCCCTATACTAAAAGTCGAGTAATATATTGTCCCATTAACTCAAAAAATGGACAAATCGATCTATTTACATGAGATCAAAGAGAAAAATATCATTCTATTAAAAATCTCATCAATTTATATAGTTAAAAATTGGTTTCTATACGTTAGCATGAGGTGCACGTAGCACGCCATATGTCACTGTTGGGTTAGTTAACAGTACAAATGGATGGAGTTTTTAACAGAAATGACTAGTTTGTTCTTTGATCTAACATATAGAGATTCATTTGACCATTTTTCAGTAGAGGGGGCGAAATGCAATCTAACTCACAATACAAGAGCCTCCAGAGTACTTTTCCTACAAGTCGTCCTATGATCTGTATCAAATCAATCTCTCTATTATTAAACGAATCAATCTAATTTCTACGCTATTGAAAAAATCAAATGAGAATAATTTTCAACAGAGTTAACATTTACTAGTTTTAAAAAATAATTTATTGTTTAACAAAATTTTGTAAATTCTCAACAATGAAGGGACTTGATTCACCGAAAATTAAGAGTCAGCATGGTATAGTCTGATTTTTGGCATAAAAGTCAAATTATTACGCACAGAATTTCGCGCTTTCGCCACCCATATCATACGGCTGACAATTGGCGAACTCTTAAAACAACTATTCACCAAGATAGCGGGGGCATCTACATGTAAGGGATAAATCAAACATTTAGTCCCTAAACTTGAGAATGTTTCTCAATTTAATTACTGAATTTGGATTCTGTTAAAGCATGATGATGTGATATTTTGAAATTATACCACATCATCACCTAAATTTTAAAATATATATAATCTAAATGAATTGCACATGAAGGGACTCGAAGACCTATACATATAATTGTGTATGGTGTAAGGCGAATCCAAAATTCTTTTAGGGGGTGAAATTGAATAATAAAATTTTTAGGGATCAAAACATAATTTCATAACTTATGATTTCATCATTTCTAAGGGATTAAACATAATTTTATTCATTTTAGAAGGCCAAAGTATAATTTTACCTTAAATTATTTTTTTAGTTTAATCATTTAATAGAGACTTGTATGAAAATTCCCCCCTTAGGGAGGAAAGGCCCCTACTCGCCCCCTCAAATTCACCCCTAGTATGATGGGTCTCGAACCTAGATACTCAAAACATAAATACTATACCTTTATATATATAATTTTTTGAGAAGCATATATATATATTCTTCTTCTTCTTTTTTGTAATAGAAATATTCAATTTAAATACTTGTATTAAGTGAAAGATTTCTTGGTATTGTTGGCAAAGGCTAAAACCTTATATATTTGAGTATTTAATCTCGAGTCCCACCATAAATGATTATTATGTGCGAGTTTCCAAATCCACCATGTGGTAGCTACCATGGGTAGGATTTATTATATTATGATTATTTGTTCATATATACTTTATATTAAGTCATGACTACTATATTTCTAAAATATTGGAGTTTGATTTTTGGAGTATGACATCACATGTCGTCTTATCAATTGAGATTGAGTGATTAATGATAGAGCATACGATGTTTTTTAAAATACAAGTAGAGTGCCACATAACATTTTAGATACTATATGTGATACAA
The DNA here is from genome assembly GCF_007990345.1 of Gossypium hirsutum. Classification (NCBI taxonomy): domain Eukaryota; kingdom Viridiplantae; phylum Streptophyta; class Magnoliopsida; order Malvales; family Malvaceae; genus Gossypium; species Gossypium hirsutum. The sequence continues at coordinate 616,521 of NC_053437.1, read as the reverse complement.
CGTACGAGACATTCGAGAGCATCTATGTGTCCTCTTTGATCAAGTGACAGATCTTAACATTAAGTTCTGATGAGTTTAATTAATATTTTTAAAAAGTTTAATGAGAATTTTCAAAAATAAAAATATAATTAAAATATTCAAAAAAAAAAAAAGGCTTAATAACATCTTTTATTTTTTAATTTTAAATTCCAAGACACTTAAAAAGATAATTTTTAAAGAGAGAGGGGCTTAATCATATTTTATTTTTGGGAGGAGCCAAGCTCCTATAATAATTTAAAAGAAATAAAATAATAAATTAAAATAATTAAAAATCATAGTAATTAGAAAATTATATTAAAAAACAAAGATAAAAATAACCAAAATCTAAATTTTTTTGTTAAAGAAATAAAAAAATCAATTATTCATTTATGTTCTTTTTTTTTATCAATTTGGCAATGACTTTAACTATTTTTAATTATACATCACCAATTTAATTAATCCATCCAATTCGAATAATTATAATTTAACCGATTTAACCGAAACTCCAAAATCATTGTATCAATGGAATAATTACACCACAATCTTTTGAGTAGGTTAACACCCACAATCTCAAGAGTTGAAAATAATAATTGTGGCAACATACCAATGGGATCTTTATAGCACTTTCCTTTATTTGGCTAAGATGATAATGCTGTCAAAAATAGAATTTTGAGAGTACAGTCTTATCACATTTAAATATTATGTGTGAGTTTTTTTTTAGATTATTTTGAGTTAAGTTTTATGATATGTGTATATTATTTAAATTTATTCTGATTTATATTTGAATATATTTTAATTTTCAATCCGTTGTATTTTGTGTTAAATTGTTCTACGTATCAATAAGTTTTAAAGGGACAAAGTAATATTTATTTTTGAATTTGACCAAAAAAAATCAATTTGGTCTTTGATTTTTTGGTTTGTATTAGCCCCGAAACTTGATAACTTTTCTTAATTTGGCCAATGAACTTAGACAACGTTAAGGTATGATAACGTAACACTTTAAGATTATGCGACATCATTTCTATAAAAATTTAAAAAAACATATAATCTAAAAAATACCCAAAAAAATCAAGTGATGATATTTTATGATCTCGGAGTGTTACGTTATTACGTCTTAATAGAATCTAAGTTCAAGTGCCAAATAAAAAAAAACTGTCAAGTTTTAAGACAAATATGGACAAAAAAGAATAGTGACTAGTGTGAAAGTAGTTCTCAAATTTAGGGACTAAATGTTAATTTGTCCCATTATATGAGCACAAAAGTTGGACTTATACGGTCCTAAGGGTACAACATTAATGGAGCTTAGAAATTCCATGCATGGCTACAATTTATGTCCACAAATTGGTCTATAAAAACTTGAAATATTAGTTATTAGAATATAATACACCAACTTTCTCACCTATTTATCAACATTCTTTGTCGGTCGATAGCAAGCCATTGACCTTCACACCAAATAATACTAAATAGGTCAAAATATATTATTAGTCCCTGGATTTTACGCAAGTTATAGATTTAGTCTCTTTACTTTTTGAATTGTTCAATTTTAGTCCCTATACTTTTCGAAATTTGAAACTTTTATCTTGTCCAAATAGTAGCAGTTGGACCTGTTGGTTACATTTTTATACAAGTCATGTACTATGCATAAAATTGTAGATTTAGTGTGTGTTTACTGTTGAGGCTGAAAAGCACTTTTCAACCCAAACCATGATTTCAGACAAAAAATTATAGGAAAAAAAATAGTTTTTTTAAATCCAATCTTGATTTCAAACCGAGATTTTAAGCCAAGCCAAAAAACTAAAATGTTTAGCTTTTGGCTTTCGGAAAAGGGCTTTTCAGTAAAATTATTTTTTTATACTCTCATTAAATCTTCTACTTTACAAAATCATGTCTAAAATAGACAATTTATTTTCCCAAAATCACTTGTAGATTGTAATGGTAAACACCATCAAAAATTTCAAATACATTTTTTTACAACACTTTTCAACCTCAATGGTAAACCGTCCCTTAGTCCATTTTCTATATTAGGTAATTCTTAGTCCCTGTACTTTTTCAAATTTTGAAATTTCGGTCTTGGCGCAAATACAATCGCATTCATAACTAATTTTTTTCAATAATATGTAGAAATAACAAACAGACATTACATTACAATGTGATAATATGTTTGTCCATTAGATTTTAAAAATACTTATTTCTCTCCATCTTAGCCTGGGGAGGATAGGAGTTCCCTAAGTTGGCGATCCTTTCAAAGGACGAGTCCTTACACCAGTGAAGTTGCGTTGTTGTTGAATGAGCGAGCACGGGCGTTGATGAGGATACCTTACAGGGTTTGGTATAACAATTACATGGGTTTAATTATATTTTTAGTCTTTCTATTAGGTTGAAATTTAATATTTAATCCCTTTAATTTATCATAATTTAGTCCCTCTATTTTAGTCTTTCTATTAGGTTAAAAATGTTTAATGTTGAAATAAAATAATAAAAAATTAAATATTTTTTATTTTAGTAGGTATTTTTCAAATAAATATGTGGGGCTAATAACTCAATTTACTACTTATATTATTTTTTATAAAGTAATTAAAAATTTAATTACATTGAAATGATAACCCTTGTGACAATTTAATTTACTTCATTATGACATAAATAGTTTTTTATTATGAACTTTTTGAAAAAAAATTAGTTTAATAATTTGTTTAAATTTCAAAAAATGAACAACAGAGTAATTTTAAAAGAATTATCGTCAAAGTGACCAAAAAAAGTAAACATTTGAGGCTAATTTTTTCATTGGCTAAATTGGATTAATATTATGTATGATATTAACACGTTTTATACTTACCGTAAGCTCGACTTAGCTTGAATTATGGACCTCAAAATTTGATTAAGCCCACCAATATTTGTAAATAAATAACCTAAATTCGTTTTAGGCTTACCGATATTAATTTTTTTATTTTACAAAAGCATTTGCTATTTTAATTTAATAATTAATAGTTTAGTATATTTATTTAATTTAATTAAAATGGTAGGACATTAAATAACTTAACATATTATTTAATATTTAAAATTATAGTATTATATATTATAGATTTAATTTCATATGATACAAATTACATTATATATAAATAAAATAATACATTACATAATAAAAAATAGGTCATATTCCAACCTTGAATATTGAAGTGTAAATTTGACTTATATTTTAAAAATATATAATTTTTATTTATTTTTTTAAAAAATTATTATTTTTTATTCAAACTCTTCTAATTTTTAGGCAAAATTTCAAGATAATTCGACCTTTGAACAGTTGAGTTATTGGCTATTTTAGTGTTTTTCTTTTGGGTAAGTTATATTAGTAGTTACTCAATAATTTTTTTTCTTTTTTGGTCACCTAGCTATGAAAAGTTACAAAATAGTCATCTAATTATTAGTAAGATTATTTTTTAGTTACCCAACTATGAGAAGTTACAAAGTGGTCACTCAACTATTCAATTTCGTCTTTTTTGGTCATTTAACTATTTTGAATATTTTTGTGTTTCCATTTTTATGTTAGTTAACTGATGAATAAAAAATACGAAATTAAATAGTTAAGTGATTATTTTATAATTTTTTATAATTAAATTATCAAAATAAAAATTTACTAATAATTGAATAACAAATTTGTAATTTTTCGGTTTACGATTTTGCGCTTTTTTACAATTGGGCTTAAGCACCAATATATCATTTGCCATTTTGCCGTCAGTTAAATCTCATTTTAGTCCTTTCCATAAAACCCAAAACCCCAAAGTAACGGCGATGTTGGTTGGCGCCAATCTTCTTCGCCGCCTCTTACGTTCACAACTATCCGCCGATGACGGTGGAACTGGCTTTATCATCACCGCCATCTACCATCTCCGACCACACTGCAGTACAACCACCGAATTCTCAGATGAGGGAAATAGTGAAAAGAAGAAGGAAAGCAAATGGTTCACGCTACCCCCATTTGCTAAAACCGTCAATGCCTCCGAACTGGGAGCCAAATTAGCCAGAAAAAACCATTTGAAATCCGCCACATCCGCCGAAACCTCCGCCTATGAAACGACGGCGCTGAAGTGGGTTCTGAAATGCTGCCCGGAGCTGCCTAGAAATCTAGTACAAAAGCTATTTCGTTTAAGACAGGTTTTTATTTTTCAATCGAATTTAAAACTCTTTATTCGTTTGTAAATATTTTTCTTTTAATCCAAACAAAAGAAAATTTCTTTTTAAATTGAAAGGAGATTTTCTTTTATATTTATTCACACAGGTTCGAAGAGAATCCATAGCCATGGAGGTTACTGATGATGGTTGTCAAGTACAAAAGATTCAACTTAAAAGGGTAATTTTAATTTTATTTGAAGTTAGCTTTATTTTCCATGGTACTTAGATTCAGACGGGTGTTAGCAATCTATTCAAGTTTGATTTGATGATTATTGAGTTAAGCTCGAGCTATTGATCAAGCTAAATTCGAGTTATTAGATTATGTTGTTGCCCTAGATACATATTATTAACCCTAAGCTTAATTATCGAGCTCAAGCTCAAGCTTTAATAAGTACGAGCTTAATGAGCTAAAGCTCAAGCTAGTGTACAAAAATTGATAAAAAAGCTGAATCAAGCTTGAGCAGTTCGATTATATCTCGAGCTGAGCTTGAGCTCAAGATTTAATACATATGAGCTTAATTGAGCTAAAGTTCAAGCTTGAGTATAAAAATTGATAAATGAGCTTAATCGAGCCGAGCTTGAGCTTAAAAATAAATGTTCGGTCAAGCTTAAGCTGAGTATCAAGCTCTAAATTTCAGGTCGAGCTTGCTAATATTCGGGCTCGGTTTATAAGTGCAGAAAATTCGTTAGATATAAGTATGTTTAACTTTTTTCGAGTTTTTGTGTATTTGGAAGATATTAAGATGATAATATCGCATACCCATTTTTTTTTAGTTATGCATGGATACGAGTACTTTAAGTGAAATAAGAGTTGGATTGACATTGTCTATTTTCTTGTAAAGGTTAGAGCTAAAGATTCATTGAGTATGTTTAATTTATTTATGTATTTGGAAGATCTTTAGTCGGTAATATCAAATCCCATGTTTAGTTTTGCATCGGATGATACAAGTACTTTAAGGGAAATAAGAGTCGGATCAACATAGTTTATTTTCGTGTGAAGGTTGGAGCTAAAGATTCATTGAACATTGGAGATAAAATCTTTCTTCCTATTAGTGTCTGTGAGGTTCCGGAGGAGAAACACGAACATGATTGCACCGATGAAGAATCTAACTTTATCCGAAGCTTGGAGTTATATAAGGTTCTCTTATTGTAGACTAAGTCGGTGTAGTAAATATTAAGCTATTTCATTTACTTGTTCCTGAACTTACGATCCAACATTCGGTTTGATGTTAGGATACGGCCATTATTGTTCTCAATAAGCCTCCGGGAATGCCGGTTCAGGTAATCCATCTGACTTTTTTAATTTGTTGTTCCTATTTGTTTTCCTTATTTGTTTGAATTTATGTTTTTAAACTTCGAAACAGGGCGGCATTGGCATCAAATGGAGTTTAGATGAATTGGCTGCCGCATGGTTACGATATGATTACTCAGAATCACCACGGCTGGTGAGTGAACATAAGCGAACTTTATTATTTGTTCATTCTCAGGTCAAAGTCGTCGTGTTGTAGATGCATTGTGAGCTCAGATTTTATGGGTCTGTTATATTCTGTAATCCATACTGCTATGTTATGATTAGATGACTTAGCAGCCCACCTGGTTATGTTATGATTGTCGGAGACCGCCTCACTAGGTGAGTGAACATAAGTGATCCTTGTTATTTGTTCGTTTCTCGGATGTAATTCGAGTTGCATTGGAGATGATGCACTGTGACCTCAGATTCTCTGGTTCATCATGTTCCGTAATCCGTACTGTTATGAAGTAGTCGGATAGTATGTTATACCATTATACATATAGAACTGGTGTTTTTTTCGTGAACATTCTTTTGTGTTATTTAGGTGCACAGGCTCGACCGAGATTGCAGTGGCATATTGGTGATGGGGAGAACTCAAATGAGTGCCGCAATTCTTCATTCCGTATTCCGTGAGGAAACGCTCGGTGCATCGAAACATGTGACTTTCTTTTGTCTAAGCTTGCTTTCCCTTTCGGATATCATACATATCAGTAGAACGGCAATATTGTCGGTCTGGTTATGGCTAACTTTAGTCCGTTATGTTTTAAGGATTCTGACAACGAGAAAAGAGTCTTGCAGAAGAGGTATTGGGCACTCGTTATCGGATCTCCAAGGCGCCCCAAGGGAACAATTTCAGCTCCACTTCGAAAGGTTTGAATAATCTTCGATTCGAGGTTATCTTCATGTTTGAACTATTAAAGATCCTTAGTCACCGCGGATGCTTTGAACTATATGCATTTACCAAACAAGTCTCAGTTTCTGCTGGTTGTAGGTGGTGGTGGATGACGGGAAATCCGATCGAATCACTGTCTTTGAACACAATAACACGATTTTGTCATCTCAGCATGCAATTACAGAGTATCGTGTCATTAAAACATCAACACATGGTAACATCATTGTAACGCTTGTTTCAAAATCCGACTTCGGCATTGCATACCCTCTTATGCTTAGTGATCTTAATGCAGGGTTCACATGGTTAGAACTGTCTCCTCTCACTGGTAGAAAGCACCAAGTATGTATCGAAGCCAAACTATTTCATTAATTTTTGTCACTTTCGATTTTATAAACCAGTCTCTACTGTTTACTCTAGCTTCGAGTACACTGTGCCGAGGTACTGGGAACACCGATTGTTGGAGACTACAAATATGGGTGGCAAGCTCATAGAAGGTTGCAAAATCTGGCTGAGTCAGACCTAAGAAAGAACTCAAACGAGAAGGTAGCAAAGGAAAACATGCTCCCTTTCGGACTCAATATGGATAGCGGAAGCATTTCGGAAAAACACCTTCGTCTTCATCTTCATTGTCGGGAAATGATCTTACCGAATGTTTCTCAGGTATTGCGAAATCCGAAATCGTTTACGGATGATGATCTTTCAAAGCTCAAAAGCCTGGAAATAGTTGCTCCATTGCCTTCATACATGCAAAAGAGTTGGGATATCTTGAATTCTTGAGAACTAAAAAACTAGGATCTTATAAGCTTACAATTTTGCCATCATTTTCCTATGCCTTGCTTTGGAAGATAAATTTTTTTATATATATACATATTTATATAGTTTTAATAATTCTTAATTATTTATTATATATACTCGCATTCTAATTTTTCATTTTGTCCGACGTAGAAATGATATTCTAAATCTATGAAATCTCTATATTTATATATCTCCAAATCCAAGATAGTTAATATATTATTTGGTATTTGAGTTTCGATTTGATATTAAATTTCTCTTTTCTTAATTTGGTACTTAAGTTATTCTTTTGCTCCAATTAAGTATCTATGTTTTTAAATGGAGTACACAAGTTAAATATTCATTATGTGACGTAATGTTTGATTTGAGTACTAAATTGGACACTAAAATTAAATTTAAGTATCAAGTTGAGATTAAAAATAAATAGCAAATTGAATACCGCATCAAATAATATATTAACCTTAAATATAACACAATGTAATTAATAAGAAACAAATATGAATTTTTTTTTTATTTAAAAAAGAAAAGAAAAGAAAAATCATACCCAACATTTGCATCCGTAACTCGTCTCTGAATTCGGATAACATAAGAATCTATATTAATAAGAGACAAGGATGAAAATCAAACGTGTCCAACACAATTCAATCATAGATATAGGATCTTTAAAATACATGAAATACCTTTTTAACAAATTAGTATCCATAGAAGACACATACTCGTTTTCGAATTAGGAACAGAATATCGATTGATAACAAAAATATATCTCCATTTGATCACTGAAAAATCATTTTCCTAACCTAAATTTCATTTGGTTCTAATTTTCTGCTCCTACTGATAAGTAAAGAACATTTAACAAAAGCTACGAAGGCATTTTTCTTCAGCTGAGGTTAACTTTTTCTTCTTTTTTATATGCATGCAAATTATTAAAGCCTTCTAAACATTAATGCAATATAAAAGGGTAAACAACATTACTAGTCACCCAATTATAGTTTTTTTTTCTTTTTTATCATTTAACTATGAAAAATTACAAATGGTCACTCAACTATTCAATTTTGTCTTTTATGGTCACGAGTTAGCTAAGTTAAAAGTGAGAACACAAAAAAATCCAAGATAGTTGGGTGACTAAAAAAGACAAAACTGGATAGTTGAATGCTCATTTTGTAACTTTTCATGATTGGATGACCATTTTGTAACTTCTTATAGTTGGGTGACAAAGAAAAAGAAAAAAATCAAAGTAGGTGACTACTAATGTTATTTCCCCATGTCAAAAACTAGTCACTGACCTTTAAAACTCCTGCTATTCCGAACGATTCGAAAATCATAACGTTCGGCTAAAGTATATGTTCATAAAATATCTTGAAGGGTTGAATCCGCTTAAAATCACTGCAGCACGGAGAAAAGATGTCGAGTTTCAGCAATTGGAATCGTTACAAAAAGGAAAAAAAAGAAGATAACATGTTGAAACTTACAGATGGGGGATAGAATGATAACGATGCCGATCGGGTAGAGAAAAAATGTTGTTCTTTCCAAAAAGGGAAGTACTGTAAGCACAATAGATATATCAATTTTTGAAAAGACTTCATTGCTATTGACACCGAACACGGAAAAGAAAAAGAGTGAACTACACTAGTAGTTAACTAACTATTAGTAAATTTCTTTTTTGGTCACCAAATTATGAAAAGTTACAAAATAGTTATATAACCATTCAATTATGTCTTTTTTGGTCATCAGGTAGTCTTGACAGCTTTTAAATTTGACATAATAGCAAATTTAACCCTCAACCTTTACACATTCAGTAATTTAGTCTTTTTTGCGGTTTTGCTTTTTTTTTTGTGATTCTTTCACCTAAAAAGCTAAAAAAAACAAATTTATTAGCTAAATTCGATTGAAAATATACAAGAAATATAAACATCCAAAAAGTCCAAGATAGACTAATTTCACAATGCGTATATGTTAAGGGTAAATTCTTTTATAACCGAGACTAAATTGACATAATTTATAAATATTGAGTGTTAAATTTGCTATTATGCTAATCTTAAAAGTTGCCATTGTTAACTAGCTGGTGACTAGAATAGTTGGATGACTATTTATAATTTTTCATAGTTGAGTGACCAAAAAAAGAATTTACTAATAGTTGGGTGACTACTAATATAGTTTACCCAAAGAAAAAAAAGGCACGAAATTACCGTCATAACCTAAGAAGTTGAGGTAGTGATGGTAAGATGCTGCCACCATGAAAAGCAGGTTTGATAGCAGTGCAGGTATGAAACCGTGGGCAACAAGAAGTGGTGAGAGAAAATAATGTATTACTGCCAAAAACCGAAATATTAGTCATACTTACCGATCCGTTTCGGTATTGAAATTATGCATGAAAGAGCCGAACGGGTCATTAACTGTAAAATTACCGTAAAGCATTACAAACATTGGGAAGAAAGAATTGCAATGCACATCGAACGCATATAGCCTGCAAGCAAGGGAAAACCAGAGTTAGCAATGGATGAGTATTGATGAACATTGATCAATGAAGAATAGAACTGACACAAACAGCTCACTCATGTAGATAATTAAATTTGTGGAAGGTTAGGAAGAAGTCACCAGACTTGCCATTCAACCCGTTGTTCAACCACGCAAGTATTTGGAGCCTCTTCCCGAAGATAAGCATTTGTCAGGAACCTGCATTTGTCGTAACGTGCTAGTAAGAAATTAAAGCGAGCTTTTATTATGCCTATCAGCAGAGACTCGCAGCATTGTCGTACACATTCTTAACGTTGTCTTGCAGTTCTTTTGAAACTTTTTATTTACTGAAGGAAGACATACGATGGGAGCTTAGAATGTAAATGGTATAGCCTCGAAATAAAGGTAATTGATTTACTTCTGGCTACCAAATCCTTGGATTTCTTAAGTATTCACGCCCTTTCGTAACAGTAATGTCTTCTAGACAACGAACCACTACCAGGCCTATCTGCAACCATAACTATATTTCACAAAGCTTAAACCACATAAAAACAGTGAAACTGAAACAACTATAGCATAATGGTCCAGCCTGAGACCAATTTAAAAGGAAAAACCGGACATTAAAATATCAACCACAGATATATGGTCCAGCAACTGGACTTTCAGAAAGAACAATGGTCACTAACTCGATTAACATTCTAATTATCAGACAGATGTGTGGAACTAAAGCCGATTTAGAGATAAAAAAGTGTAGCATACATTTTTTTCTAAGATATAATAGCTCCAGTTCTAAAAACAAAGAGGTATTGGCTCTTACCAACAACATGTTGCCAGGAGTATTCCAGCAAGTAAAAAATGGAAAAGCAATACTGAAATAACTACAGAAACAGCATGTGCAGCACTGTGATCATACCTGTATAGAGAAGACAGCAAAACATTACAAGACGAGGTCTATAAAATATTTGATGGTACAATGGAAACAGATAAAGTGAAAGAATTCCGATATATAGTACAATATTTGAGCCAGCCAGAGAATTACTCGGAAGAACTTAGAACTCTCACTATGCTGAAGAGTGAAATCTAAGAAAACCTTAGAACAAATATACCATATAAGCACCATATGCATGCCAATTCGGTGTTAAAAAGATTTATCTAAGGCTAATTACAAATCCAGAATCCCCATCAATGTCAAGGCAGGGAGCAATTTTAAAGTACCAGTGGTTAGCAATCTATTTTTGTTAAATGCAGCGATGTTTAAAATTGTAAAAGAAACTTACGCAGCACAATAAGCTACTGTTGCAAGTGCCAAAAGAAGGCTGCAGATTACAACAAAAGCGGGGTCGTCACGTGCCCATTGGTTCTTGGTTTCTGAACCAAAAATAAAAATAAACAAGTTTTCGAGGTCATGAGATCAAGGAAAGAATTTAATGAGTTCATGAACATGAAACTTAAAAACCAAAAGGAAAAAGAAAAATCTATATTTACCTATTAGTTCTAACGTTTATACAAATTACCTAATACTACCGTATTCTAATCGACTTAATCGTGCTTTTAATGTGCTAGGGGGTATGGGAGACCTTAGGGCTCACTGCAGTTACAAACTACATTCACATTCAATTAACCACTTGATACTTAAGGTTACAAATCAGTCAAACATGCACTGAATCAATTATTCAATTTATTAAAGCACATACAGCCTTAAAGGCTTGCCAAAGATGATGGCAGCTATCATAAAATAGTACATACAGTGTGCACAACAATTTAGACTAATACGAGCTGATTGTCGGCAGTATAAGCATCAAGTGTCAATTGACAAACTATTATTGCAGTCAGCATTCCTCTTGAGAAAAGAAAAAGTCATCCTGTGATTAACAACATTGGTCCTCCAACTCGGCATAAACAGATAAAAAACACATTCATTTAACAGAAATTACTTACGTTTGTGATACTTTGTGTGCTGATAGCTGCATCCAACATAGAAATCCATATACACAATAGAACAAAAATTAATTAGAAAAACACATTTCCAAACTCAAAATACCTTTTCTTTTCCTGCATATAATCCCTTTCACTCATTCCGCAAATAAAGACTAAAAAGAACACTTAATATGCATGAAGCCAACCAAAGAAAAGAAAGGTTCCTGTAGTGCTATAAAAGAGAGCAATATGACTAAATCTTATATCTGTAACCAAGCAAAAGGCATAATCAAAATTAGGAAGTAACAATTCTGGAGCAAAAAATAATAAATGGTAAATGCTCAAAGCTTTCTGAGATAAAGTGGATTAGTAGTTGAAATTTCATTTCAAGAATCTCTGAAGCCGTATGCAAGGCGAGCAATGACAAAAGAAGAAAAAATTTAGTCAGCACAAAATGGTGTGTTAAGGTACTTGTCTTCTATTGGTGGAACTATATGAACTTAGACTAGTATCAGTAACCACTAACCAGATGATAATGAAAATACGGAAACAATGGAAAACAAGTGGATTGATGATTATGGCTGAGTACTTACGCAATCTTTGGTGCAGTACATAGATGAAGCATTTGCCAGAATGTATATTCAATATCCATTTGTTGCCACTACATGAACAAGGAAAAAGGAACATGATGAGATAAAGCGACCATATTGAGAAAGACGATCATAGGGAACACAATGGAGATGAACTTATTAGATGCGGCTATACCAAATCTTGGTCAAAGAAATAACAATACGTAAAAAAGGAAAAAAGTAAGACTTCACATTTGACATCAATCCACCTAGGAAGGCTCAAAACTAAAAACTTAGCTAAATTATCTCTCAAACTACTCAAGCTTAACTCGAAAAAAAACCTAAAACTAAATCTTATAATTATCAAGCTGAGCTTGAGCAGCTCGAGCTATTTATTGAGTTGAACTGAACTTTTCATTTTTAATATATATTGTAAATATTTTTATATTATTAAATTAGGTTATTGTTTTTAATATATCATTAGCCCTAAGCGTAATTATTGAGCTGAGTTCGAGCTTAAGCTTGAATATGTACAAGTTTAATCGAGTTCGAGCTTGAGTAGCTCAATTACATCTCAAGTCAAACTCAAACTTAAAAATAATGTTTGATTGAGCTCAAGTCAAATATCCAACTCCAAATTTCAAGTTGAGCTCGAGCTTGAATTTGCTTGCATTTGGATTCGGCTCAGATCAATTACACCCTTACACACCCTTACACGTGAGCGGTCAAATTTAACACTGCAAACACCTATATCAAAAGTCAAATTTCAATCACTAACTACTAGAGATTTCGAAGAGAAATAATCCAGCTACAGTTACTCGAACATATTTCCAGTACGAAAAAACTATGTCACTTATCACTTCCAAAAACTTAAATCTACTCCTGGATGCCAGGCATTACCGACAACTAAATCCTCAAATTCAAAACATTAACAAAAAAAAATACATACATTACGATTCAAATTTGTGAATTCCAGCAAACAGGCATCAGGAAATGACAGCAAAACCGAGGAAATTTCATAATTGGATCAGGAATCGAACTATATATATAAAAAGATAAGATGAAAATGAGGATCAAGATCCAACGAAAGCGAAAAGAGATCGTACCTTGACGATTCGACGGAGATACTGAGGGAACATGGCGTTAGGACGTGATATGGAGATCGACGACCGCGTTTTGCTAACCGTCGGTGACATATTGCTTGAATTTTTATAGCTGTTCGATTTGCTGTTTGATCTGTAAATCGTTTTGAATCTCTTTTAGCTGTATATATCATGTATATATATATCTGCTCACAGCTCTTCTGAATCTCGCTTACTTGAAAATGAGAAGACGGAAACGTAAAAACGACGACCAGTAAGCAAGCCGAGCCGACATCGGTTATATTTATATATATGTTTACTTATTAAAAATAAAAAAAATACAAATAATTTTATATTGATGTTTATATATATTTAATTATAAATATATTATTTTCCATGATTTTTTAATATTAAAACGGACCATTTGAGAGGGTTTTTAGATTTGAATCTTGCTCCGGTCCGACTTGACTTGAGTCATTTGTATTTTATCAAATTAACTTTAAAATTTAAATTATGACATTGTTTTTTTTCTGTTATTAAAATATATAATTTTTGTCAAATAAATATATTATATTAGACTAGAAAAACACGTATTACACTAGAAAAAGTATTAGACTCAAATACTAAATTACATAATGTGTAAATGTTGAGAGTTAATTTTTTTTAGAAGCAAGACTAAATTGATATAATGTATAAATATTTAGGTTTAAAGTAGTTATTATATCAATTTTAAAAGGTGTCGCCATTACCATCTAATCAATTTGTGACAAACAGATAAAACTGAATAATTAAATAACCATTTTATAACTTTTAAATGTTGAGTGACAAAAAAATATTAATAATTAGATCACTACTTACTTTTTATATATTTTAAATTGCTATACCCTAATTGAGACATGTAGCAAAACAAGAAACACCTAAGAGCTACCTGTATGGACGACCTTATGCTTACCTCTTAGCCTACAACAATTGACATATTCTCTACCTAAATGACATATTCTCCACCTAAATGTCCAGACAATCCTTTACTGCCTGATTATTGGATTGCCAACCACTCAAACATTTCATCCTCTAGATTACTCATTTTTAGCGAAAATGCACTCGCCACAAAATATATATATAAGAAAATACATATAATTATTATTAAAAAATAATATAAATGCGAAATAAATATAAAAAATTAGATCATCATATACTTTTTATTATTTTAAATTTAAATAAAATAAATTTTATATAAATTCTTTCATCAAAATCAGATTTTATTATATATTTAATCGATTTTCTTATATATCCAAATCAATTTAGTTTATCGTTTATTTTAAAATGAAATATTTTAATTAACAAAAAATAAAATAATTTTAAAACATATAATTTAATTGAAACTCAATAATTGTAAAATTCAATTTATGAATAAAATATTTGGGTAAACTATAAAAATAGTCACTTTTGTTTGCCTCAGATTATACTTTAGTAATTTATGTTATCGTTTTGTTATGAAGTGGTCACTCTACTGTTAAACTCCGTTAACTGCCTAACGGCAATCCAAATGAGTTTTAAATGCCAATTTAAATGTCTAGTTGTTGAGATGAAAATAGATTTTTAATTAAATAAATTTAATTTGGATTGCCAAGTAGGACATCAAAGTTGGCATTTAAAATTCATTTGGACTGCCACCTAGAACTATTGTTAGGGAGGTAACAAAGCGTAATGGTAGAGTGAACACTACGTGACAAAACGATAACGTAAGTGACTAAAATGTAGCATTTCAAACCTAAGTGACTAAAATTAAGCTGAGGCAAACAAAAGTGGCTATTTTTATAGTTTACCCAAAAATTTTAATCATTGAATTATATTTTTCGATAAAATCTCAACTCAACACTATTATTCAAATCATTATCCAAACCAAAATCTATGTAAATTTTCAATTAAATTTATCGAATCAAATGTTAAAACCTATATGGTACAAACTGAAAAATTTTCTCTCGAAAGAAAGGTAAAACTATTTAAAATTTTGCCAATTTGGTCCCTTTTGTGTTTCGTTTTATGTTTGTACATCCTTAAAGTTTTCTCTTTTTGTTTTTGTTGTCGTCATTTTAGATCCCGCTTTATTAATCAAAATATAAAATTGATCCTTAAACTATACCATATTTACACTTAGGTACATTTTTTTTGTCAAAAAATTGTACTTAAACTATTAAATCTAGTCTCATTTTACCCCGATATCAACCAATAAAAACATGAAATGTGACATTTTTTTATTGGAAGTGTTACATTTTTAAGGGTGAAATGAGATGAAATTGATAGTTTAAGTATCATTTTGGCAAAAAATTAGGTACTTAAATGAGAAAAGTGGTATGCTTTGAGGGCCAATTTTGGAATTAAACCTTCAAATTTCCCTTTATTCAATATTTCCAACGGCATTCTTCACGCTTTCACTTTTAAATCCAAACTCTTCCATGTAATCCCTCACTTCTTTCTTAATCATCTCCTTTATCGCCGCCAATATTTCCGGTGGAAGCATTGCCGCCGCCACCGTCGCCGACGAATCATTCTCGTGCTTTTCTGCTGTTAATTTCAAGTCATTTTCTTTCGACAAGTGATCATCATCGTTGTTCAAATCGACCGATTCGTTCCAAGAACTTCGGAGTGTAAGCTTAGTCGAAACACGAGAGCACTGACTCAACTCATCGGCAACGACACCGAGTCCTAAATCGTTCGCGTCAGAACGCGACGGACTACTACTACTCGCCGTCCTCTGCGATTTAGCTGGTTTTTTCTCCGATTCCGAATCCTCGATAAACTTACGCTTCAACGTCGAGTTCCAGTGATTCTTAACGGCGTTGTCCGTACGCCCGTTCAGTAATCTCGCGATGGTCGCCCACTTGTTCCCGTACAAGGCATGCGCTTTCCTAATAATCCGATCTTCCTCCGCCGTGAAGGCACGGTGCTCTACTTCCGGCGAAAGCTGATTACACCACCGCAATCTACACGATTTCCCCGATCGACCGGGAATCGACGTCGAAATCACCGTCCAGTTCCTCGGACCATACCGCTGCACCAACTTCCTCAACAATTCATCCTCCTCAGGACTCCATGGTCCCCGTACCCGATCAATATCCTGACCCATTAAATCCAAATTCCGACTGCGGTCTTCGTCGATTCTTCTCCGGCGCCTGCGATTTAAATCTATTTGTAAAGGAAGAAGAAGAAAGGAGGGTTTTTAAACGGGATAGGTAAAGGTAACTGATAGGGCCGGTAAAGTAATACAGGTAATAAGCCTTAATGGCACTGGTATTGACCAGTAACCGTTTGGAAGCTAATACAGCTGTAATACGTTTCGGGGTTGCCACGTAGGTAATGACTGAAATTATGCGAATCTTAACAAAATCTTGGGGGTAACATAGGAATTTCAAAACGGTAGTTTCCTGATTTGACTCGTACAGTTCTGGAAGTTACTGATATGGGAAATGGTAGATGAGGCGCTGGTAAGTGAGTAAATCGCGAGAATTTGAGGAGAAATTTGTGGGGATTTTTTTTTTAATTCGTTTTTGTCGTTTTTTCAGTTCTGGATCGTTATTCGTTAAGGTTGTGGGAAGGATTTTAATAAAATTTTATTGATATTTGTTGGTTAAAATGTGCCTATAGTCCTTGTACTTTTTAAAAATTGAAAATTTAGTCCTTGTGCTTGTATTCCTACGAAACTAATCTCTCTACTTTTTAGATTTCAAATTTCAGGTCTAAATGTTAATACTTTTTTTTTGTTAAACAAGTTGTTGCGGTAGCTATGTAATTAAAAAAAATTTGTAATTAACCTAAATTTAACAAAAAAATAACAATATTAACAATTAGACCTAATTTTTGAAATTTGAAAAGTAAGAATAAATTCTTGAAAATACAAGTGCATGGAATAAATTCTTAAATTTTAAAAAATACAGGGACTATAAACATATTTTAACCGTCTTTGTATTAGACATAAGTCAAAGATTTAGTTTGTGTACTTTAATTTTATCATATTTAGTCTTTGTATTTTTTGGATTTGAAAATTTTAATCCTGATTGGAATAGTAAACGTTAAATTCATTTAATTAAATTTTACCATTTCCAAAATTTAATGTTACAAGCATATTATCACGTTTGTAATGTTATATTAGCTTGTTAATTTTAGGTAACATTCATAAAAAAAGGTCAATGTTTACCATGAGTCTTATAATTCTATGTAAATTTCATTTTAGTCCATCTACTAAAAATTGCTCCAAGTTAGTCTTGAGACATTAAAAATTTATTCAAAGCATGACATTAATATAATTTGTTATTGAGTTACAGATAATTTAGACAAAATATATCATACTTAATTGATTTACCTATGACCTGACCTAGTCGTAGAAAAACTCAATCTTATATAATGCCATGTTAGCTTATTATTTCCACATATTACTCATAAGAACCCAATCAACAAACTTAATGATTATCGTTTACACCAAATTTTGGAATTAAAAAATATAATGATTGTAAACGTTCTAATTGGAGAATAGTGCTAAATCAACAACTCTACGTAGAGAACACTACTAATACTAGAGTTTAACCAAACATATTTAATTTCTACCACTTGAGATAGGACTAAAATTTCAAGATTTTAAAAATATCAAAACTAAAATTTATAATTTCGAAAAGTATAGTGACTAAAATTGAACTAAATGTGCAAGTTACATAGAGTACAAAGACTAAAAATCAATGTTTTAAAATTTGACTAATGATTGAACTAGTTAGATCATCGATTCTTGGTTAAATGGATTTGACTACTGATCCAACAATAATTAAACAAATGTTAAAAGATCCCATAAGTCATTTTACTTTTCATAAATTTAGAATTTAGTCTTTGTAATTTTATTTTTAGGAATTTAGTCATTTTACTTATTAGATTTTATAATCGAGATCCAAAAGTTAACACTGTTTAAATTATTTTGTTAAATTCAAGTTCATTATCAAGGTTTTCAAAATCAAAATGGTAGTCAAACTGGTCATGCCTGTAACACCCCTAACCCACATCCTTCACCAGAACAGGGTTATAGGATGTTACCGGAGTTTACAGAATAATTGCATATAGGGGTGAGCAAAACTCGATTCGACTCGAAAAAATCGAAAAAAAATCGAATTTCGAGTTAAACGAATCGAGTTATTCGAATCAACTCGAATTTTTTTTCGAGTTTCGAGTTCGAATCGAGTTGAGTTTTCGAATTCGAATAACTCGAATAATTCGAATATCAAACTATAATATTTTACATTTTTACCCCAAACTCCCAAACCCTTTTACTTTTCCCTCAAAACTTTTACTCCTTCTCACTTTCCCCCCAAAACTTTTACTCCCCTCCCCTCCCCTCCCAACCCCCCAATCTACCCAAAATCCATTTCCCACCAAAATTTTACTCTCTCATTTATTTTTCTAAAATTTTTACTCCCAAAAACCCTCAAAACCTTTTATTTCCCCCCAAAATTTTTACTCCCTCAAACATTTCCCCTAAAACTTTTATTCCCTTCCCATCCCACCTTCCATCTATCCCAAACCCTCCCCACTCCAATTTTTTTTTAATATTTTTTCTCCAAAATTTTACTCCCCCTTATTTACTTTCCCTTGAACTTTTATTCCCCAAAACTTTTTATTTTTCCCCTAAACTTTTACTTCTCACCCTTTACTCTCAAATAAAAAATCAAAATTATCCAAAAAAAATCACTAAACATAAATAGTAATAATTTTATTTATATCTACTATTTATATTATTAAATTAAATTTCACATTTTATATTATTTATATTGTTGAATTGTTTAGTCATATTGAATATTTATATTAAAATTGAATTATTAATTATGCCATAAAATATCCGTGTTAAAATTTATATTGGTATTAATTTCACATTTTATTTTTAAAATAACTTTTATTAAAAAATCATATTTTTACATTTAATATATTTTTTAATTCTAAAATACATAGTGACAAGAATTTGAAGATAATTGAAACAACTAAGCAAGCAAAGAAGCTAACCAATATATAAAAAATTAATAAATAAATTATGAAGTGATGAAAGTTAATAAAAATTTTGATTAATGTGGACAAATTTTATTACGATGGGTGACAATGGTTAGAAGGACCCAAAATTATTTTTTAAAATTTAACTCGAACAAATATATTCGATTCGATTCGATTCGAATCGAATTCCATCTCACTCGACTCGATTTGAGAAAACTTCAAATAAAGTTAGGATGATAAAATGAGATTCGAAAACTCAATTAACTCAAAAATTTTCGATTCGATTCGATCGAATGCTCACCCCTAATTGCACATAATTCCACTATTTAGTTTGTTCATATCAAAGCAGTCCACACGAGTCATAGTCATTAAATTATTTATATATTGAGCTACGGAACTCCGAATTAAGATCCGCTAAATTTATTTGAAACTATACTCACGTATCTTCTTACCATAAAAATTTTAGAATTTATGGTTTATCCAATAAGTATATTTTATTCTTTAAAGTCATCCATGTTCTGCTGTCTGACAGTTTCGACCCTTCTTCACTAAAAATTAATTATCTCCTTGTACGAGATTCGGATGATGTTCCCGTTTGTTTCTATTGAAAATAGACTCATTAATAATTTTAAACATATATAATTATAACCCTTAATTATTTTTAGAAAGTTTTTAATGATTTTCCAAAGTCAGAATAGGGGATTCTGAAATCACTCTGACCCTGTCTCGTAAAAATTCAAATATCTCATAATATGAAATTTTCTTGTTTACACCATTTCTTCAATGTAAAACTAGACTCAATAAGCTTTAATTTCATATCTTATTCAACCTTTAATTCAACTTTCACAATTTTTGGTGATTTTTCAAAGTCGAACTACTGCTACTGTCCAAAATTGTTTTAGTAAAAAAATGTTAATAACCAACTTTATAACATCTTCACTTCTTTTCAATTAAACCCTATACATGCCATATAAACCTTATGATGCACAATAAAATTTACCGAAGTAATTTGGATAGTGTGTCCTGATGTGTTGATCCGATCCACTGATTTCACATCAATCTACAAAGAACATTAAACACACAAAAGTAAGCTTACAGAAACCTTAGTAACATCATAAGCCCATAATAAAATCTTATCAAGATTTCACTAACAATATTAATAAACAAGTATAATTCAACATTTCCTGCCAATCATAATCTCAAATAATGAATTTACTCAATCGAGCTCAATATCAGATATCAACTTATTTCCAACATTTAGGTTCAATTGCACTTACAAATACTTGTCAAATTGAGGATCGTCTTGTGGATTTGAGTACATCGTTTGCCCGGTGCCACGATTTGCTTGAATCTTTTACAATGCTGTAACTCAGTATGATTTTCTTCACTGAAATACCATACCTACTTTTCACAACTCAGTATGGTTTTCTTCACTGAAACACCATACCCACTTCTCACAACTCAGTATGGTTTTCTTTACTGAAATATCATACCTACTTTTCACAACTCAGTATGGTTTTCTTTATTGAAATACCATACCTACGTTTCACGCTTTGCTATGGATCCACCATGGATTTATTAGTCAATTTATCACTGGTTACTGAACGTATGTATTCAATCTTGCATATCCCTTAATTTGAACTTACAATCTCATTTTTTTCTCATTTTCACAATAATCATAATTCAACAACAATATACAAATTAATGCATTATATCATTCCCACATTAACAATTAATTATAAAATTTCAGCCGTATGAACTTACCCGGGTCAATTTCTAAGAGTTGTAATATTTTAGGGACTAGTTTGATATTTTCTCTTTTTCGCGTTTATCTTCGGATTCCCGATATGGTGTAAAAATATGAGAAACCAGCTTGTTTCAGACCTCCTATGGCGTTTTTGCTGATGAATTATGAAGAAATCTCTAGATTTTTCAATTTTGTCTTTGTTTTATATGTTTAATTTACAAAATTTCTAATTTTGCCCTTGTTACTTTCTTGTTGATTTTACTTGCCCAAACCGTCCAGCCTATATAATTTAGGTCTAATTATCTTTTAAATCCCTCCTTATTAGTCACTTAAGCTATTTAATCACAATTTAACAAATTTTGCACTATTTTCAATTTAGTCCTTTTTAATTAATTGACTATCCAAATGTTAAAATTTTCTAACGAAACTTTTATACTAACTCAATGACACTCCATAAATATTTATAAAAATATTTATGGCTCGGCTTATGAATTCGGAGTCTCAATACCTCATTTTAGACCCAATTTACCTATTAAATTCTTTTTAAATCACAAAATTCACTAATTCAAAAATTCTTCTAAATTCACACTTGACCCATAATTATTAATTTATTAAAATTTCAAGTTTACTTGTCGGATTTAGTGATCCCAAATTACTGTTTCTGACACCACTGAAAATTGGGTTGCTAAAATGCCACTGATTTGTTGGTTTATATGATTGATTAAATAAATCATTAAAAATCCGATTCAACCGATCATTATCGATTCATGGCCCAACCGGTTCAATGCCTTTTTTCGAACCAATACCCTAGTCGGCTCACAATCCAATCAATCTGATCAACTAGTCCAATCTAGTTCAAACAACCTCGTTCATTACATGTTAAATTTTTTAGTTACATGACTTCCAAATGAGTATTTTTAGGGTAAAGTACACCATTAGTTACTAAACATTGGGTAAAATTTTATTTTGGTCACTTAACAAAAAAAATTGTAAATTTGATCGCTAAGCTTTTTGAAAATATTTTTTTCTCACTCGACTATTAAATGTCAATTTTTTAATTGATATAATAACAAATTTAATCCAATGTTATTTGAGCTAGACCGACTGATCAGAAGATTGGTCCAAAAGTGACTTTGAACCGGTTAGACCGGGAAACAGTACAAACGATTGAACCACCTAAAAACTCGATTAAACTAACCGTTGAACTAAAATTTTTTTTCAAAATTTTTAATAATGTTTTAATTGAGTTGATCAAACTGACAAATCGATGACCTAAACTAGTCAATCACCAATCCAACTTAGGGTGGATTTGGATGGGCGATTGGGTGCGGTGCGTTTAGCTTACTTTTTGTCTCACGCTATAGTATCGCTACAGTATCTAATTTCACCGCCACCGTTATTTTTACACTAACCACAGGTAAACGCACCGCCAATCCAAATCCACCTTTAAAAAACATTGTTTTAATCCTAATTTTTATATTTTATGTAAACAATTAAAATTCATAAAAAATATTTAAAAAATTATAAATCACATTGAATCTTTTTATGGGAACCAATATATACCAATCGATTTTCGAGGGAATGGTCCAGTCTGGTTCCACATCACTGCTGAATCGTACACCTAGTTTTTAAATCACACACCTACCTAAATAGTAATAATAAGAGCTTGCTGTCGATACTTGCGCAGAGAACAAACTGTACATCTCCATCACCAGTTTTAGCTTCAATTTCTCAACCAAACCAAGCCTTAAAGGATAATCAAAATCAAACCCAACAAATCCCAAAATCCATAGACATGGAGGAAACAAAAATCCCTGTTACAGAGCAAAATCAATTCCCACAAACACCCGAACACATTTTCATCCTTTCAGGCCAAAGCAACATGGCAGGCCGAGGCGGCGTTCACCACCACCACTGGGATGGCGTCGTCCCACTGGATTCTAAACCACACGCTTCCATCATCCGCCTTAGCGCCAACCTCCACTGGGAACCCGCCCGGGAGCCGCTACACCACGACATCGACGTCCGTAAGGCCTGTGGAGTGGGGCCCGGGATGTCGTTCGCCAATGCGGTGAAGGACCATATCGGCGGCGGCGGAGAGTGTTTGGGTCTGGTCCCTTGCGCCGTGGGTGGCACTGCAATCAAGGAATGGGAACGTGGGCAGCACCTGTATGATAATATGCTTAAGAGAAGTAAAGAGAGTGTGGAGAAGACTAAAGGGGAAATCAAGGCTTTGCTTTGGTACCAAGGGGAGAGTGATACGCCGTCGTATCATACTGCTGAAGCTTATAAGGAAAACATGGAGAGGTTGATTCATAATGTGCGTGAGGATCTTGGGTTGCCTTCGCTTCCTATCATTCAGGTTTGGATCATTAATTTTTATCCATAGGTTCTTGATTATGCATAAGTTTTGGATTTAGCCCTTCCATTCTAATTAGGTTTTTTTTCTTCCGAATTTTGAAATTTCAGTGAAATTGGTTGATATAAATTCTATTATTTCCAAAATCTTATACAATGAACATATTATCTCTTGCTATTTTTATGTAATACGCACAAAATTTTTTTGTCGGAACTGAAATTTCAAAATTCGTATAGCGTAGAGATTAAAAGGGAACAAATTGGAGTGCATGTATTAAATCCACAACCAGGTGTTGTGCGGGACTAATAATAGAATATGATGTAAAGAATTTAGCTGCTACCATTAGGATTAGGACTGAAATTATCGAAGTTTAGAAAGTATAGGGACTAAAATTGATAAACTTAAGAGTATATAGACTAAACCCGCAACTTAAATATAGTATAGAAATTAATAGCAGAATTTGATTTATTTTTACAAATTTTAATACATTAATAATTCATATTATATGATGTTGAGACGCTTATTACTTATCACCTTTTAGTTAGTTTTATGTATACCTCTACTAGGAAGAAACGAGATGTTATCAAACTCTCCTCTTATAAATATTTTGAGTATTCAACAACATACATGATAAAACAATAATTGCTATATATACATACATATACATTGCACATACATATTGTGTCTTACTTCACTACAATCTTTGGCAAGTGCTTATTTTTACACTTGAATCTTTAACAACATTGATGATGATTGGTGATCAACGTTATGAAATAATCATATTGCATGCTACTCATAATGTGGTGAATAATTTGCAGGTTGCAATTGCATCAGGGGATGAGAGATACATGGAGAAAGTGAGGGAAGCACAACTGGGGATTGATCTTCCGAACGTAATATGTGTGGATGCCAAAGGGTTGGCTCTGAAAGAGGACAATCTTCATTTAACAACCGAGGCTCAGGTTAAGTTGGGGCACATGTTGGCTGATGCTTTTCTCACCCATTTCAATGCTCCACCATCACAATCTTCCCCTTGCTCAGCTCCAAAAAACAGGGTAATATCAATCTCAAAGTAACTAAATCCCAAGGCTTCATTAAGTCATAGTCGTCTTCGTCATTGTTGTTCTATTTGCTTCTTTGATTTGATGTTAACCTTGTAGCTTCAAATTTGTCCGCATTTATCATGTTTGCCATATTCATTTCCTTGTTTTGGCTATGGTGCTTTGCTTGAATCTGAAACCCACGTAAATCCGAAAGTACTCAAATCCCAAGGCTTCATTATATCCATTGTTTGTTTGTGTTTGCTTCTTTGGTTTGATGTTGACCTTTAGCATCGAATTTGTCCACTTTTCTTTATTATATTTTCCATATTCCTTCCTGTGTCCTGGCTATGGTGCTTTGCTTGAATCCTAAAACCGGGTAAATCTTAAAGTACCCAAATCCCAAGGCTTCATTATGTTGTCGCAGTCGTTGTTGTTGTTGTTCCTTTTGCTTCTTTGATTTAATATTGAGCTTTTAGCTTCAGTTTGGTCCATTGGACTTGATTATGTTGCCATATTCATTCCCTTCTTTTGGCTATGGTGCTTTCTTGAACCCGAAAACAAGGTAATCTCTGAAAACTACCTAAATCCCAAGGCTTCATTATGTTGTCATTGCCACTGTTGTTGTTGCTATTCCATTTGCTTCCTCAAGTCGATGTTGACATTTTAGCTTCGATTTGGTCCACTGGATTTTATTATGTTCGCTATATTTGGTGCTTGCTTGAATCCAAAATCAGGGTAATCTCTGAAAGTACCTAAATCCCGAGGCCTCATTTGTTGTCATCGTTCTCATTGTTGCTGCTATTTGCTTCCTCAAGTCGATGTTGACCATTTTGCTTCAATTTGGTCCGGTGGCCGGATTAAATTTTTTGCCATATGATGTTTGAAGCTGAGGTCTGAGGGCTACCCAATAATGAATTTGGCAAAGCATTAGGGTATTAGTCAAATAAAATAAATGTAGTAAAATTATGTGCTATTAGTTTGTTTTTGGAGTTTGCAATTGGTGTATATGTATCATATTTTATTTCATTTTCGTGCCAATTATATTATTTATATTGTTCTGATTCTTCATTTGCCTTATGGTATAAGTCCGGAGTTATAGTATAACCCTAAAAAATTTGGGAAAAAAGAGTTGAGCAGACCATCATCCTCAATTAACTCCAAAGACTGTAAAAAAACAAAGGTTAATATACTATTTTGGGATCTGAGTTTTACTTCAATGTTCAATTTGATACTTGAATTTGACTTTAATTTTTAATATTCAATTTGATATACGAGTTTCTTTCAATTTGACAATTTTAAGCATTGTATTTAAAAATAAAAATTAAGAATTATGATGTTACACTCGGAAGTAAATAAAAAAAAACTTTTTATAAAATACCAATAATAACTGTACGAGTTTTAACACTAGTGAAAGAGTTAATAGGTTCACTCTTGGAGAAAGAGAACCCCAAGGTTGAATAACTCTAATTCCAACCATCAACAACAAAACCGAAACGCGCAAGATCATTCACTTCAAACGAATTACGATAGAGGAGCATCACAAGCATGATCGTGAAGATAAACAAGCTCCATCTTGAAATCGGGTCGAAATTAGAGTGGAAGGCTAGTGTCGTAATATCGGGGCTGCAAGAGGGGAGAATCGCGTCCACAAGTAGAAGCAACAGTCGCACATGCCATGGACCTTCCCTGATTGGCCACAAAATAGAAGACGATATAACATAAAAAAAGGAAACCCCAAATGGTTGCTCGACCTACGGCTGAATCCTCGACCAAAGCACAAAAAACGGGCTTCTAGGTAATCTTTACTTACATGACGAGGAGATGGTGTCAAAGATGCCCAGAGACAAAATAAAACCTAAAGGCCGAAGGGTAACCATCCTTCGAGCCTTGCTCCAACCAAAACAGAGCTCGCAAGGACCTTCTTCCCCCCCCCCCAATTGACTAAGGACTCATTGGTGACAAAAAATATAAGATCCGATAACCCCCAAAGGCTGGACAAAAGTGAAAACAAAGGACAATGAAGAGCAAATGGAGAACATTATGTAGGGCAGGAAGGGGTGAGCGACACTAACTTAGAGGTCGGACGACCATTCGCATGATGGAAAAAGATTTCTATATGGATGGCAACTATAGAAGAGAAAATGTATATATATTTAATGGATGCATTTTATATTTATGTTCAAATAATATATTTAGGGTTAGAGTATTTATTTCTAAACATTCGTATTTTTATTAGTTTTATGATTTATAAAAATTAATTCTTTTTAATTTTGTATTTTTTTATGCAGTTTATTCAACTTTTATGAAATCACAAATTAAAATAATGATAAAATTACACTTTACTCCCTCTTAATTTCTATTCATTTTTGGTCCCTTAAAATTTTTTTTTTGTTTTACCCTTATGTAGAAATACAGCAATGCACCTTACAATTTCTTTTTTTTTCCTCTCTCTGAAGCCTCGCTTTCCCCATTTCCATTGTGATTGTTGGCACGATCAACCTTGTGTCGGCCATTGTCGGATCTTTTTTCCTTCCTCCTTTTCTTTACCTTTCCATTTGTTTTTCTTTTACTTGGACAAAATGAAGTCTGAACCGTGCCCCTCTCGTTCGTTGACCTTCTATCGGTGATCTGAAAGCCTTTTTCCGATCGCTCCTGACTTTGGGCCTAACCCTCTTTCTTCTCTCCTATAGCGTTTATCTCTGAGTGCTATCTATCACATTCACCATGGTCCTTCGCTAGACGGAGCTCGTGTTTTGTTGTACCAGCCTACACGATTGGTGGTTGAAGCCATTCGCTGGCCATGGATCCCTTCTCCAATGTCGACTCCCATCTGGCTCCACGGTGACTTGTGGGATTCCATTTTTGTGTTGCCCCTCATAGTCTCCCTCCGGAAGCATTACTTGTTTTGTGTCATACTTTTTTCTTTTAAAAGTCTGTACCTCTATTTTTTTCCTTTAATAAAAATCATATGAAAAAAAAAAAAACAAAAATATATATATTTATTATATCATACGTAAATTTTACTCCACTCAACCATAACTAAAAATAAGCTTCGATATATAAATAAATAACATTTATTTTCGAAAAAAACACATGGGAAAATCAACCAAACTTGAGACTGAAGGGATGAACATCAAGGTACCAGCAAAGCTGACACCAGTAATCATTATTTAAAGAAAAAACAAATCCATTAAACTATATTTACATCATATTAATTATTTAATTATTGCACAAATTCTTTAACTATTTTATTATTATTTTAAAAAATAAACAACGTTGACTAAAATTTGACTCTTAAGACCTTGGTTTCCCACTATAAGCTCGCTTGCAAATTGCGTACGATTTTTGCTGCGGCGAGCACAGCTGAGAATTTGCCGGACATCCCCGTAGACAATTATCGCCCAAACTACCCGTAACCTCTGTATCGCCGGCGAAAAACTCTGTCGGTGGTGTTCCGATCAAGAAATTCCCATCCAAAAATAATCGCCTCAAAGACTTTTTCTTGCTGTAACTGTTAACATTAATGGGAGACAATATTAATGGCAAACAATACAAAGTGGTGCAAGTTTAGCACCCTAAAGTTGACTTTGAAAAAAGTGGCATGGGATAATTTTTTTTGGTCCTTGAGATAATGGGCTATTTATTGTTTGGTCCTTAAACCTCAACTATAAATAGGCCTTCTCATTTCTCATTTCAATTCATCCCAACCAATCTTTCTCTCTTAGTTTTCTCTCTTCTCCTATTTGAGAATTCTTAAGGAATTCTATTTGTTTGTAATACTTTGGAGATAGTAAAGTTATCATCTGGTGTTAGTGCCCGAGGACGTAGGTATAATTTACCGAACCTCGTTAAATCTCTTGTGTTCTTTCTTGTCCTATTTTTCTTTCAATATTTGAGGGTATAATAGTAGTATTTAATTGTGCTATTAAATTACTATAGAAGGGATATTCTGTCTAAGGAAATACTTGGTATTTAAGAGATCCATGTGATCCACCTCTCTTCCCTGAGAATTGAACTTTGTGTGATTTTTTAGTACAATAATTTACACGCTTCCGACCCTATTGGAACAACAAGTGGTATCAAGAGCCGAAGGTTAATCGTAGTATGCTCTGTGGTTGCAGTTTGAACTGATCTTCCACATCAGAAAAGATTTCCTTAGGTATATTGAAAGATTATGGAGAAAACGGTCGGTGTAGGAGCTTCAACATCGTCCATGTGGACAAAACCGACAATTGCAAATGCAAGATTGGCCGTGGAGATCTTTGATGGCACGGGCCATTTTGGTATGTGGCAAAGTGGGGTTCTAGATGCCCTTTTTCAGCAGGGTCTAGACATTGCCATTGATGAAGAGAAACCAGATGATGTACAGGAGAAAGATTGGAAGGCGATCAATCGGTTGGCATGTGGCACAATTCGATCATGCCTTTCTCGAGAGCAGAGGTATGCTTTTTCAAAGGAGACTTCTGCAAATAAGTTGTGGGTGGCACTTGAAGAAAAATTTTTGAAGAAAAACAGTCAAAATAAGCTCCACTTGAAGAAAAGACTGTTTCGCTTCACATACGTCCCAAGTACCACAATGAATGATCACATCACCAAATTTAATCAGTTAGTCACTGATTTGCTGAATATGGATGAGACATTCAAAGATGAAGATTTGGCTTTGATGCTGTTGGGGTCACTTCCTGAGGAGTTTGAGTTCCTAGAAACTACTCTACTTCATGGCAGGAGTGATATATCTCTGAGCGAAGTCTGTGTGGCCTTATACAGTTATAAACAGAGAAAGAAAGACAAACAGAAAAAATCAATCAGAGATACAGAAGCTTTAGTAGTCCGAGGTCGTTCATACACTCGGAAGAAAACTCAAAAGGGGAGATCAAAGTCAAAGTCCAGACTCGGGAAAGATGAATGTGCTTTTTGTCATGAGAAAGGCCACTGGAAGAAAAATTGTCCAAAGCTGAAAAATAAGGGAAAAGCTGTTGTAGATGCTTGTGTTGCTAAGCATGATACTAGTGAATCTGAACTATCACTGGTTGCATCATCATCGTCGTTCCATTCAGATGAGTGGATATTGGATTCGGGTTGTACCTATCATATGTCCCCTAACCGGGAGTGGTTCTCTGATTTAGTAGAACTAAATGGAGGAGTTGTTTATATGGGCAATGACAATGCCTGTAAAACTGTTGGGATAGGTTCAATCCAATTAAAGAATAAAGATGGATCAACCAGAGTTCTGACTGATGTTCGGTACGTGCCCAGTTTGAAGAAAAATCTCGTCTCATTGGGAGCCTTGGAATCCAATGGTTCAGTTGTTACTATGAGAGATGGGGTTTTGAAAGTGACATCTGGCGCACTTGTGATATTGAAGGGCATCAGGAAAAATAACTTGTATTACTACCAAGGTAGTACAGTTATTGGAGCAGTCGCTGCAGCTTCCGGTAACAAAGACTTAGACTCAATGCAGTTGTGGCATATGAAGTTGGGACATGCCAGCGAAAAATCCTTGTAAATTCTAGCAAAGCAAGGATTGTTGAAAGGTGCAAAGGCTTGCAAATTAAAATTTTGTGAGCACTGTGTTCTGGGAAAGCAAAAGAGAGTGAAATTCGGCACTGCTATCCATAATACAAAAGGTATTTTGGAATATATTCACTCAGATGTGTGGGGGCCTTCCAAAACACCTTCGTTGGGAGGAAAACACTACTTTGTTACTTTTGTTGATGACTTTTCCAGAAGAGTTTGGGTGTATACCATGAAAACTAAAGATGAAGTGCTTGGAGTTTTTCTTAAATGGAAAACTATGATCGAAAACCAGACTGGCAAGAAAATCAAGCGGCTTAGGACGGACAATGGAGGGGAATATAAAAGTGATCCGTTCTTCGATGTGTGCCAAGAGTATTGTATTGTTCGACACTTCACAGTTAGGGATACACCACAACAGAATGGAGTGGCAGAGCGTATGAATCGAACATTGCTGGAGAAAGTTCGATGTATGTTGTCCAATGCTGGGTTGGGCAAGCAATTTTGGGCTGAGGCTGTGACATACGCTGGCCATCTTGTTAATCGTTTGCCATCATCTGCATTAGAAAGAAAAACTCCTATGGAGGTATGGTCTGGAAAACCGGCTACAGATTATGATTCCTTACATGTGTTTGGAACCACTGCATATTACCATGTGAAGGAGTCAAAGTTAGATCCGAGGGAAAATAAAGCTCTCTTTATGGGAATCACTTCTGGAGTGAAGGGATTTCGTCTTTGGTGCTTAAGCACAAAGAAAATGATCTGTAGCAGAGATGTTACCTTTGATGAATCTGCCACATTGAAAAAGGTAACAGATAAAGATATTCAGACGAGCAATACTCCACAGCAGGTGGAGTGTACTCCAAAACAGGTGGAGTTTGAGCAGATGGGGATTTGCCCAGTTAATAAGTCTAATTCTCCAGCCACAATGGAGGAATTAGAGGTTGAAGAGGTTCTGACCCAAGAACCACTAAGTACACCAGAACCAGTTGCAGTTGCAAGGCCACGGAGAGAAATTCGTAAACCTGCTCGATTTACTGATATAGTGGCCTACGCCCTTCCCGTTGTTGATGATATTCCTATCACTTATCAAGAAGCAATGCAAAGCTTAGAAAGTGATAAATGGAAAAGCGCCATGGATGAAGAAATGCAGTCTCTCCGGAAGAACAATACTTGGGAGTTGGCGCAATTATCGAAAGGTAAAAGGGCAATCGGATGCAAGTGGGTATTCGCAAAGAAAGATGGATCTCCTAGCAAGAAGGATATTCGCTACAAGGCAAGATTGGTAGCTAAAGGCTACGCTCAGAAGGAGGGAATTGACTACAATGATGTATTTTCCCCTGTTGTGAAGCATTCCTCCATTAGAATTTTGTTGGCCTTGGTAGCACAGTTGAATTTGGAGCTAGCTCAACTTGATGTTAAGACGGCTTTCTTGCATGGTGAGTTAGAAGAGGAGATCTATATGACTCAGCCCGAAGGATACACAGATGCTGGTGGTAGAAATTGGGTTTGTAAGCTAAACAAATCGCTATATGGATTGAAGCAATCCCCGAGGCAGTGGTACAAGCGATTTGATAGCTTTATGAGAAGGCAGAAGTACACAAGAAGCAAATATGACAATTGTGTGTATTTGCAGAAGCTGCATGACGGATCTTTCATTTATCTACTCTTGTATGTTGATGATATGTTAATCGCTTCGAAGAGCCAAAAGGAGATAGATAAGTTGAAGGCTCAGTTGAATCAATAGTTCGAGATGAAAGATCTAGGTGAGGCCAAGAAGATTCTCGGCATGGAGATAAGTAGAGATAGACAGAGAGGCAAGCTTTGTTTGAATCAGAAGCAATATCTGAAAAAGGTATTACAATGTTTTGGTGTAAATGAAAACACAAAACATGTAAGTACCCCACTTGCTTCTCATTTGAAACTTAGTGCTCAATTATCTCCGAAAACTGAAGAAGAAAGAGAATATATGGCGAAAGTCCCATATGCTAATGCAGTTGGGAGTTTGATGTATGTGATGATGTGTACGAGGCCTGACATTTCACAAGCTGTTGGAGTTGTGAGCAGGTATATGCATGATCCTGGAAAAGGACATTGGCAAGCTGTGAAATGGATTCTACGGTATCTTCGAAAAACCGTAGATGTTGGTTTAATTTTTGAACAGGATGAAGCACTTGGTCAGTTTGTAGTTGGATATGTTGATTCCGACTTTGCTGGTGATTTAGATAAACGTCGTTCAACTACGGGGTATCTGTTTACTCTTGCGAAAGCCCCAGTTAGTTGAAAGTCTACCTTACAGTCTACAGTAGCTGTGTCTACTACAGAGGCAAATATATGGCAGTTACAGAAGCTGTTAAGGAGGCTATTTGGCTTAATGGATTGTTGAAAGACTTAGGAGTTGTTCAAAGTCACATAAGTTTATATTGTGACATTCAGAGCGCTATTCATTTAGCGAAAAATCAAGTCTATCATTCAAGAACCAAGCATATCGACGTAAGATATCACTTTGTGCGGGAAGTCTTTGAAAAAGGAAAAATTCTACTTCAGAATATTCCGACAGCAGATAATCCCGCAGATATGATGACCAATGTGGTAACAACAATCAAGTTTAATCATTGTTTGAACTTGATTAACATCCTGAGAATTTGAGCACCTTCAGGTGTATGGCGCTCGAGAGCGCATTTGTAGGCACTACAAAAGATAGCTTTATCGAATTTGGGGAGTTGAAGAAAGTGTGTGAAGATGTGATTATCCTAATCAAATCTTCAAGGCGGAGATTGTTAACATTAATGGGAGACAACATTAATGGCAAACAATACAAAGTGGTGCAAGTTTAGCACCCTAAAGTTGACTTTGAAAAAAGTGGCATGGGATAATTTTTTTTGGTCCTTGAGATAATGGGCTATTTATTGTTTGGTCCTTAAACCTCAACTATAAATAGGCCTTCTCATTTCTCATTTCAATTCATCCCACCCAATCTTTCTCTCTTAGTTTTCTCTCTTCTCCCATTTGAGAATTCTTAAGGAATTCTATTTGTTTGTAATACTTTGGAGATAGTAAAGTTATCATCTGGTGTTAGTGCCCGAGGACGTAGGTATAATTTACCGAACATCGTTAAATCTCTTGTGTTCTTTCTTGTCCTATTTTTCTTTCAATATTTGAGGGTATAATAGTAGTATTTAATTGTGCTATTAAATTACTATAGAAGGGATATTCTGTCTAAGGAAATACTTGGTATTTAAGAGATCCATGTGATCCACCTCTCTTCCCTGGGAATTGAACTTTGTGTGATTTTTTAGTACAATAATTTACACGCTTCTGACCCTATTGGAACAACAGTAACCCAATGGGATGGCGCCACGTAATCGATTGTAACGCAAGGACAGGGAAGACAACATCGGATAGTCGGCGAAGTTCGCCGGGAGGTTCCCTTCGATCTTGTTGAACCCAAGGTTGACGGCGACTAGGTCGCTGTTACCACCGGCGGGCTTTGAGATCTCGACATGTGTAAAGCTGTTGTTGGCTAAATCAACTTGTTGTAACGACGGTAAGAGGAAGAACCATGCTCCCAGGGTACCGGAAAACGAGTTGTCATTAAGTTCAACGACTTCTAACCGAGTTAACCCGTCGAAAGTTGATTTCGAGACATACCCAGATAAAGAATTTGCTTTTAAAGCAAGTTCCAATAAGTTCAACGGGAGTTTCGATAGAAACCCAGTGAGTTTGTTATAACTCAGGTCGAGCCTCTTTAAACTCGTAAGCGAGTTAAGTGATTTCGGTAATTTCCCGGACAGAGCATTATGAGAAAGGT
The DNA here is from genome assembly GCF_007990345.1 of Gossypium hirsutum. Lineage (NCBI taxonomy): Eukaryota > Viridiplantae > Streptophyta > Magnoliopsida > Malvales > Malvaceae > Gossypium > Gossypium hirsutum. The sequence continues at coordinate 582,844 of NC_053437.1, read as the reverse complement.
CTAATGTTTCAAGCGATTTGAGAGCCGTGACTGAGTCAGGAATTGAGCCGGAAAACGAGTTGGATGTTAGAGTCAGAGTCTGGAGATTACGTAGAGAAGAAATGGAAGAAGGTATACGACCGAAGAAATAGTTATCAGAGAGATCGAGTGTGGTGAGTTGGGTGAGTTGTGAAATGAGTGGGGTGAGTTGACCCGAGTAACCAATAGGATCAAGCGTGATTTGGGTGATACGAGTGGCGTCAGGCGAGCAAGAAACGCCGCAGATAAAGCGAGTATGGTGGGGGACGGCGCAAGGGTCGTCGGAAAAGTCCCATGAAGCTAGGCAAGACCATGATGGGATTGAGCTTTGTTTGATTGAGGATTTAAAGGCTTTTAAAGCTGAAATATCTTGTGGTAATGTTAAGGCTTGAGCTTGAAGTAGATGGTGAAGAACAAAAAGAAGAAAATGAACAAGATTGAACATTTTTCAATGAAATTTGCTCTATTTTTAGGGTTTTTTTTAAAGCTTGTGAATGTCATCAATGGAGTATGATGCAAACTTTAAAGGAGTTTCAATCAAGGGTTTTTTTCTTGGATGGTAGCGCTTTGAAAAAAAATATGTAATGGTTGGACACCACTAAAGAAAAATAAGGGTAAATTACACCAAAGTCATTAATTATTAGTAAGTTTATGTTTTAATTACTTAATTTTAAAAAATTACAAAATGATCACTTAATTATTTGAAAGTTTTCATTTAAGTGATCGGACTGTTAAAATCGTTGTTGTATAGCATTTTCTACTCGCACCACTTGCACCAATCGAAAGCTATACTTTCTATTCTCTTCTATAGTTCAATTTTTTTTCATGAAACAACTTTAAACATTACGAATTTGTGAACCAAAATTCAAACAGTTTTCTTCTCTAATCTTTGTCACTGGCTGTCAGATCTACTTAGACCTAATGTATGTTTTTTCTACTTGTCGATATGTATTGATCCACAACAATGATAATCAAATTGTCACTTGGAGCTCATTACCTGGACTTTTAAAAAAAAACTTAACAACTCAATGACTTAAATAAAAAAATTTAAATAGTTCAATGACTTATATGAAAAATTTTTCAATGGCCATTTTGTAACTTTTTTAAGTTGAGTGACCAAAAGACAAGCTTAATAATAATTTAGTGACATTGAGTGTAGGTTGCCCAAAAAATACATGGTTAATCTACCTTTGAGAATTTTAAGCCCTAAGGAGACGATCTGGGCTTCTTCATTGTCGTAAAGACAATTAGAATGCTTTGTTGGTAAACTTTCTGTTTAGAGTTCGAGGTAGCCCATTCTTTACTGCTACTTATCAAAACATGGATAACTTTGTGTATCAGTCGCTTCCCTTTGTCTTCACATCGATTATTCGAAGGCTTCGCTTCTTGATTATTAGCCCTGTTTAGCGGGTAAGTGTCTCAGGCCACATATTGTTCCAATTGGCCTTTTTGGATGGCATCTTTAAGTTGAACACATCGATTTGTGGTATGATCGCCAACATTATGAATGCAAAAATAAAAAGGCGAGTCATATTGGCGCCGATTGAAGGGCATAGTTGGTAGATTTGGTAAGGTTCATTGATATGCAATTTGATCAAATATGATGACAGGAGAACAATTGAGTTCATGGTATGTGTGATTGGTGGTTATATGAGACTCGATCTCGCTAATACTGATTAGGGTGATTATCCTTCACAAGTCTTGAGTGACGAGTGGTCCTACAGTATTAACCATATATGCATATCATGAGACTCTATCAGTATTAGGTAATTATGCCTAAATAGATTCCTCATTGTATTGGGAGTGTGTTCACGCTAGGATAGTGTCCACACGATGGAACAGATGGTCATACTTGGAGGTACTAAGACCAGATTGGCCTACCAGGATGCTATTTCAAAAGAAGTCAACGTGGATGTCAACGATGTGTCAGTTGTTGCCAGATGTCCAAGTTACAACAGGGGTATAACAATCTTATATATTAATTGTATTGATCTAACGTGTCAAAAATAACATTTTTTTAAAATTTTAACAGCACTATCTATTTTTTAATACATACGATCCAATTGTCTATATGATATATACAAGTGTTTATAATTTAATTTGCATGGTCTTAAAATGCTTTACACTGCACTAGCATTTAGTGTCTAGATTGATGGTTAAGCTAACAAATGGATCTGGTTGATACGATAATGATATTTTGAATAAACACTTATAACTTTTATAAATTTAGGATCAATTCAGAATTTGGATGATAATTTGAGGATATTTGGTCAATTAACCCTTTTGTTTATAATAAAAAAAATGCGTTGTAAAATGAAAGGTTAGTTGTTTGGTAAAAATGTAAGAACTTTTTTAAAGTTGAATTATAAGTTAGGTACATAAAATTATGTTAAATTTAAAAGTGGCTGCTTTTTTTAATGTTTGTTGTATCTAAAATAATTAATTAAATAAAATACACTAATATTTTTAATTTTATTTTGATTTGTGTGTTAATTGAGACAAATTTTTATTATAATAATAGCTTTAGAATATAGTGTTTTTTCTATTAAATAGATGAGTGTCATACATATCCGCACAACTCATGACCAGTCAACCAATATCTATATATTTAATTTAGGTTTAATTTTACCTCGGTCCATTTGTTTCGAATTTTTGGAATTTAATCCATCTTTAGGAATTCAGTTTTTTCTACTCATCTGATTAAAGTTCAATTAATAACACTATCAATAGACTGACATTAAATTTGAATATTTAGCGTTCTAATATATAAATGTTTGATTTAAAAATTACAATCCTATTGGCAACACTTTTTCGTAAATCAATTAATAGAACGATATTAACCATTGGACTTTAATTTATAAATTAGAAAATAAAGGGACTGAATTATTGGAATTAAAAGAAATGGGACTAAAAAGTTCAAAAAGTACTAGGATTGAGGGCAAAATTAGACCTTTTGATTATGTCAGGAAAGGGTGAAGATTATTTGTTTTTTTCATTTGCAGTTTTTGATACAATGTCTGAACTACTCATAACCTCTCCCCAATCCATAAATAGGAGGATAATACGCTTCAACGCACTTGAACCTGCGCCCTCTTGCATTAGTAACAATGCCTATGCCAGTCGAGCTAAGACTCAATCAACATAATATTTCTTTTAAACATTAAATTTTAACACTAATAAAATTTTACCTTATTTGATTCTTTTTAATAGCATCGAGACTAAATTAATTCATTTAACAACAGAATGATTAATTTAATAAGGTCTTTATAATAGTGGGACTTAAAATGTAACTAAATCAATTACTTTTTTATATATATTTTAAAGTATTTGATAATTTTCATACCAATTGCCAGTTGTAATGAAATAAAAGTTGGTTAAGCATGGGGCATTTTGAGTACTTTGTTTATTAATTATTTTAAGTACCCTTTAAATATTTAATTTATAATTAATTATACCAACTCAATTGTTCTTGACAACTATATAAATCAATTTGGTTTATATTTTCTTTTATAATTTATTCAATAATTTATTTCAAGAATATATTTTCATATATGTCAAACTGGTAACAACTTCATAAATATTTCGGTTGCAGCAACCTAACAAACAAACCATTAAAGAAATGGGAAAACAAAGCTGCAATGTTTTTTTGGGTATAATTGCAAATTAAGCTCTTGAAGCTTACATTTCTATCAAATTGACCCTTTTTTAGTTAAATTTGACCTCAACCATTTAAAAAGAGTTAAATTTGAGTATCAATGTTTTGAAAAAAAATTCAAATTGTTGTTTTTTTAACGGAAATGCTGACCAAAATGTTAAATTTTCAAATATGATAGATTGCATGAAAATTCATGTGTACTTTATGTTAATTTTTTTTATTTTGAATATTTTTTTGACTTTTTAATATTTATAATTTATTGATGTGACATATAAAACAAATAGAGCCATGTCAACATAAAGTATACGTGGACTATCATGTGGGTTGTTATTTCCGTAAATATATTCTAATGTATTCGTAAATATTTCCGTTTAAAAAAATGATTTCATTCTTTTTAAAATGTTAAAGGCTAAATTTAGCTAAGAAAAAAAGATTAAATTAATTTTTTATAGTTATAATAGAATAAATTATTATAAATATTTCACTAAATTATTAAATAATAAGCTAGATTTAAACTAACTTTTTATGTATTCCTTTCTTTTAATTATTAAAAGTCGTGGCTAAAATTTACTTTATTAATGGATCTATATAAAACGGATAATTAATTACTCGGCTCGTTTCAATAAATACAAAAATAAAGAAAATGAAAATTTTAAAAATTTAACATAAAATATGATAAAATCATTTAACAATGAATTTAAGACGTTAAAGAGAATCAAAGTTAAGTGGATGAGTAATCATGAAGTGTGGCAGTGGATGAAAAGTTTCCTTAAAGTCAACTCATTGAGGTTTTTTATATTCGGATATTGTTATTCCCAATAATTTTCGGCTTCAAATATTCTAATTATTATTTGAATAAATGGAAATAAATTTATAAATTATATTGATTTAATGGTTAAAGTAGGTAGGAAATTTACGTATTATATGGATTATTATTAAATAGTTTGATTTAGTCTTTATATTATTTTAAAAAATCAAATACGTTTTAGATTTTTTCAGTTGTTATTAAATTCCAAACAAAATTTTAATTTACAAACTCTATTAAATAATAAATATTAATTCTATTTTAATTTGATAGTGTTTAATTTTTTTAATAATATAAGGATTAAATTGTTCCATTTAATACTAGAGGGACTAATTCGATCAAACTTATAAAAAAGGGACCTCTCTGGTACATTCATCTTTATTCAATCCACCACCATCCATAACTAAAAAGGTTAACATCTCGATTGATAATTAAGTTTAGTTTTATTGTTCAGTTTGGTACTTAAGTGTCGTTTCAATGTTTAATGTGGTAACCAAACCAAATGATATAATGCGATTTAGTGAATATTTGACACGTGTATTATAGTAAAAAAAATATAAATACTTAATAGAAACAAGAAAAGAAGATTCAAGTACCGGGTTTAATATTAAAGCTAAACTCGTGTACTTAATTGAAAAAAAATCGAGTATAAATTTGACTATTAAAACGAAATATAAATACCAAATTATAAAAATAGTACTAAACTCAACATTGAATATTATTAACCCCAATTAAAAGGTCACGTGAAACCTCCGTACGTGAGATATTTTTAGACTTCTTCGTTTGCCAACGTCCACAATTAAGTGCCCTAAATATAGCCAATCATGTCTTGGCATTTTTGGTATAGATTAGTTGATTGGGTTTGGTAGAATTTTTATTTTTATTTTTCAAATTTGATCGTGATAATTTGATTTAGTTTAATTTTTAGATCTTTTGATCTATTTTAATGAAATAATTTTTTATTTATGACTTTTAAATTTTATTTGATAAATTTTTAATTTTTTATAAATATTTTAAAACAATAATTTTTTAAGTAAAGAAAAAATATATGATTTTTTTTAAAAACACCCTTTTATATAGAATTTAAGTTAGTTTTATTATTTTAAATATAAAACATTTTTTTTATATCATAACAAATTAAAATTAGTTATTACATAAATAAAAATAAAAATCAAATTAGTTCGAGAAACTTTAAAATTTTAATTTATATTTTATAAACGGTCCAATTATATTGATTCAAGTTAGTTTTTCGTTTATCCCATTTAAATCATATATGGCCCTTATATGCAGCTCCTTTCGACAGTTGCTCTGTCTTAGGGTATATTATATTAAAGTTGTGCTTTGTAATGTTTAATTTTGTTCGTAGTAATTCGAATGTATAAACTTAATAGGCATAATGATAAATTTAGCCATTAATAGTTATATTTTTTTTGTTAATTTGACCCTTATTCCTTCTTCGTTTTTTGAGATAAATTTAGCTCTCAACCTTTTAAATAATTTTTTTTTGTATGAGTATAAATGGATTTTCGAATTATCTATTAATGAACCTTGTGAATAAAACCTTATCGTGTTAATAAGGTTGAGGTATTGAGATTTTAAACACCTAGGTTCGGGTCTTGCAATGTGTCGGCTTTCTTCGGGCTTATTTTAGTTCAAATCTGTATTATCTAGATTTATTTTGGTTTAGTTCCGAATATATGGAGGTTAGGTTAAAATGTCATAAATTCATCCACTTTTTAAATTTTAAAATCTAAGTCTAACTGTTAATATTGTTTTTTTGTTAAATTTGTTGGTGTGACATTTTGTTATTTTTAATTAAAAAATATGCTTAACATTAAAATAAATATGAATTTAACAAGAAAAAAAAATAACAGTTTAATAATTAAACTTGAGTTTTAAAATTTAAAAAGTAAACAGATAAAATTCTTAAGAATAAAAGTACAATGATTAAATTTTAAATTTTTAAATAGTACAAAAACTTATGAGATATTTCAACCTTTGGGTTATCAATCAATTGTGTTGATGTACATTATTTACATCCGGAAGTACAATTGTAGTTGTGCCCTAAAAATGTTAAATAGTAATCAACATTAATATACTCTGATTATTTGTTTAAGTTAACAAATGGACATAAAATAAAAAAATTTAAATTATCCATGAATTGTTTATTAAATCGATATAAGTTAGTTTAATTAGTTGAGTTTTGATTGGTATCAAAATTAATTTAAATATGTTAATTCGGTCTAGATCAATTTATATAATTAATAATTGAATTGAGAATTAATCGAGATTATCAGTGAGTACTCAATGACGAAGTGATGATGTAGTATGGGTTTAGTAAAGTTGGGTATGGATTTAGTATGGTATTTGAGATTGTGAGGTTTGGGCGAGAGTACGAGGATAATTGGAAGCTTGAAGAAGAACGGAGAAGGAGATGAATGGATGAATGTTGTTTTACAAAGTTTCTCTCTTTTGTTTGGTTGACCATAAAATTTGATAACGGGAAAGAAACTTTTGAACTTTTTTTCTTATAATTTTTTAATCGCAATGTTGCGCGGTTGCATATATCAAAAGTAGAAGTATTTTGTGGGTTTTTCATTATTTTGGATTATAGCTAAGAAAAATTTACTTATTTTAATTTTGATTGATTATTATTATTTTGAATATTTTATTTAAAAATTTTAGAATTTGGACTGAATTGACAAAATGTACAAACATTAAACGTTAAATTTGTTGAATTTTTAGAATTAGGACCAAATAGCAATTAATTTTTTCAATTTAGTCACTCAACTTTTCAAAATCAAATATTTTAGTCACTTTTCCATTAGTTGTCGTTAGATGAATGACGAAAAGCTAACATAGGCTTTTTTTTATTGACATAATAATAAATTTAACTCTCCAATGTTTACACATTCTATCAATTTGATCATAAAACTAAAAAATTCAACAAATTTGGCCCTCAATGTTTATAAAATTTGTCATTGTAGTTCAAATTCTAAAAATTCAATAAATTTTGCCCTCAACATTATAAAATTCAATAAATTTTAGGATCAAATTGATAAAATGTATAAATATTGGAGGGCTAAATTTGTTATTAGGTCGATAAAAAAGGTTTGCGTCATCTTTCCGTCACTCATCTAATGCGAGAGTGACTAAAATATTTGATTTTGAAAAGTTAAGTGACTAAATAAAAAAAATTAATAGTTTGATGACCAAAATAGAACTAAATACATAGTTTAGTGACTATTTTTGTAGTTTACCCAAAAAAAAAATCCACAAAATTGGGAACCAAAATGGCAAAATCAGCCATATGCCCAATCCCTTTTGTCTTCATACACAATTCCCCACAAAAATGGAATCTGTCACTGTTATATTAATATATGTGGCTAAGAGCTTAAGCTGTTGGCTTCATAATTGTTTATTTGAGAATCAAATCTTATATACGCTCCAACAATGACCAAAACCATGTTTCTTCCGCTTCTCCTCCTCCACCTATCCACCGCCGCAGCTTCCACTTCAGTGTCAACGGAGTGCACAGTTTCCACGATGGACGATTACCCGGTTCCCGTTCGGCGTGAAGTTTACGGCGACGGGAGAATCTTCGATATTAGCCATAGATACACCATGGATATGCCGTCATGGGAGAGAAAGGATGGTCTGGGTCGGTTCCTCTGGCTTCCCGCCAGCATGAAGAATGGGTCGTTGGCTAATAACTCACTGATGAAACTACCGACTCATAGCGGCACACACGTCGACGCGCCGGGCCATATGATCGACCGTTACTTCGACGCCGGGTTCGATGTCGACACCCTTGACCTAGAAGTCCTTAACGGTAAACGCCCACCGCCGTTATTAATCTTCTTTTTTAAATGTTAATCGACGATGAACACTAGGCGTTTGTTTAAATGCCGCAGGGCCAGCTTTGTTAGTGGATGTGCCGAGGGACAGTAATATAACTGGTAATAACCATTTCTAAATACTCTTCTTTGAATTTAAGTTGAATATTTGATAGTGAAAATGGGCCGAGTGGACCTGAGCCGGCCCATAAATGGGATTAATACGATACATGATCTCCACTCGAATTTATTTTAGCCTAAATTCCGACACGAATGTTTTCTGTTTTGAGTTTTTATGATTTAAATTATCTTTTATTTGTATTTTGCACTGATTAATTTTGTTTGTTCGGATATATTGTTTTGTGATTATATTAGTACCTAATCATGTTTGATTCAGACAGGCAAGTTGGGTAAGTTGGATTGAGAATTGGTTAGGGTATTGATTCGAATAATGACTTTGAACTAGTTAGAAGGGGAACCGGTACGGACCAGTTGAACTGACTAAAAATGGCACGGACTAGTTGAACCGGCTAAAAATCGGTTGAATCATTTTTTAATGATTTTTTAGGTTGAACTAACAAATCAAGGGTCTGACCAATTTGACCACAAACCAGTTCTAAAAACATTGCTTGTACCCCGTAAAAAATAATCCGATCTGATTGAACCTTGCTCATGAATTACATTAACTCAATATATGATTTATCAAGTCCGGTCCAACCTAAATATAAGCTTTAAATTTTGTTTAAATTTATTCATATTTTTATAATAATATTTGGTACATTACTAGTGAAGTTTTTAGACTTCACAACTAGAGTTGGGGGTTAACAAGTGTCTTATAAATTAGTACACTACCAATGTACCAAATGCTAACTCATAGTAAAATATTAAAAAATAAATATTTAAAAAAAAGAAACATGTGATCATTTTTTAAGATTGCTTGTAGAATAAAAAAATACATTTATAGTGTACCAAATATTTATACGCTATTTTTTAATATTTATAATTTTATAAATGTTTCATTACAATTTTAAATTTAAATTGCAAAATTATATATTAATTTTTCATATAATATGAAAAAAATAATATATAAACAAATAACATATTATTTAATTGAAAAACGGGTTGGATTGAGCTCAACTTTAGCACAAGCTCAACTCATAAATTGAACCAACTTTGTTTTCGGCTTAAATTTATAAAACATTTCCAAACTTTCTCAAATATCGATAGATAAATGTAGATATGATAACAAATAGTAATCTTTTGCTTTTTGCAGCCAAAGTTATGGAGTCGTTGAAAATTCCCAAAGGAGTGCGTCGTGTTCTGTTTAGAACACTAAATACAGACAGGTATGTGTCTGATATGAATATATGTTTAGGTTAAAATATGCTATAAGTTCTTTTTTTTTTGTAAATTCAGAATTTAGTCAATGTACTTTTATTTTTAGGAATTTAGTTCTTTACTTTTAAATTTTTAAAATTCAGATCTAACTGTTAATACTATTAAAATTATTTTGGTTAAATCCTTTTGTTTTAGTTACATTGCTACCATGTGAATATTTTCTTTGTTTCAAAAATTTCACACCAATAAATTTAACCAAAAAAATTTAACTATGTTAAATTTTGAAACCTGAATAAATTCTGACTTTGTGAATAGTAAAAGGACCTCTGAATAAATTTATTTTTGGATATTTCTGTTTTCTCAATTTCAGGAGGCTTATGTTTAAAAGTGAGTACGATTCTAGCTATGTTGGATTCACAACAGAAGGGGCAAGATGGCTGGTGAAGAACACTGACATCAAACTTGTAGGTAAGATTACTCGGATTTGAGTGTTAGTGTTGGATATAAGTATTTATTTGATATAAATATTATGATACTTATTTAAAGATCCCATTATAGTGAGATCACATAGGAAGGACAAAAAAAAAACACTAATTCACCATTGATCATGCCACATAAGATTTTCATTGAGAGACATGAGTTTACCTTTTAACCAATTCAACCAGTTTTAACACTAAAAAAAAGATATTGATTTCCAAAGAAAAACAATGTATTCAATAATTGATTTAACAAGTTCTAAATCATGAGCACAATTTTCTAGTTTTTAATGTGGCTTGATCAAACTGTTATAAATTCTTCATTTCTATCTTTTAATCACAACCGTTAATTTAAAAAGGATTCTATGAAATTCCACTATAATAAAATCTCAAATTACTTTACCTATAAATATATACAATGTTTTTTCAAAATATTCATGTCTTGGTGGATCTTTAGAGGAACATATCCCTATATCGACGTTTGTATACATGTCAGGTACGAATTTTAAGGCACTGCAACAAAAAATTGAAGAGCAAGAATTGTTGGGATAACTACATTATTTGAATGATGTTAGAATTGGACTAGACCAGCTAGTTGAATTGGTATACATTCTATTAAATCGATGGTATATAATTAGATATAAATCAAATCGATATAAACGGTAAAAGAGATGGATATTGAAATAAATAAATAAAATTTTGTTAGTTCAACCTATGGAATCGGTTGGTGACTTTTTATATTTTTTCTTTATTTGCTGTTGAGAATTTAAATTTAAAATCAATGATCTGATCAGTTCAACCATCGGTTTATTTTTTATAATATTGCATGACAATCATTCGGAAATAGGAAAAAGGATGTTAAATTCTCGGATACGAATCCTAAACCTTTTAAATTTTTTTAAAAAACAATTGCATGAACCAACTGAGTTAATTCGATTTTTGGTTGTTTCCTTGCAATATAAGTAATTATGCTGATGAATTTTTTAGGAGTCGATTTCTTATCCGTTGCATGTGAGGATCATATGGTTTCGGCTCATCTTGAATTCTTTGAAAGCAGGGTAAGGAATTTTTTACAATTTAATTCCTTTTCTTTTCCTTAAATTATTTGTGTCGGTCGATTTATATTCAAACATGAATATTAAATATGATCCTCGAAATATATGAGTAAACTTTAAGTATACTCGTATTAGACACATAACTATACTCAAACACTCGCTTTCGAGTTCGGATAATGCAGGAAATCATTCTAGTAGAGGGCTTAAAACTTGATGATGTTCCAACTGGGATATATAATGTACATTGCTTACCTTTAAGGTTGCTTGGTGCTGAAGGATCACCCATTAGATGCATTCTCATTAAATGATACATGTAATTTATTCTGGATTTAGCCTTTGTATTATCATATGATGTTTTTCAGTGTTTATACTTTTTAAATTTTAAAATTTCGTTCTTGATCTAAATGGTTATTGTTAAATTTCTTAAGTTAAATTTAACTATTTTCAAAAAGATATATATTTGATTCACTACCGGAGGAGTTTGTAGATTCCACAAGTAATGTTAGGGTTTGACAAGTATCTTATAGGGATATAGTAAAAAAAAAGAAAAAAAGAAGTCACATGATAATTTTTAAGGCTACTTGTGGAATAGAATAAATACACTGTTAATGTACTAAATACTGATCTTTTTCAAAATATTATTTGACAAACATATTATCACTAACTGATTGAGTTTTTGCTTGATTGACATGGCCATTGTTGCCAATGTAGGAGAATGTGCGTTCGAGTGCGCTGAAGTACATTATTTTTCGATTTATGCTTGTCAAAAAATTGTAATGCCAACATGGATTTTCATTTCTCTATAAAGCTAGAACATTGTAATATAATATATATATCTGATATGATACGCGTAATGCCATGTCAGCTTATTATTTTTACTGCAATAAGTGTTAAGTGTAGTAGCAATACACATTGCTCTTTTAAAGACATAATGCAAGTTCGAACTTTGGAGGCAACATTGTTGGAAGAGATAACCGTGAACTCGAACATAGATAATAAAAAAACCAAGGGTGAAGCTAGAAAATCTTTTTAGGGGTGCGAAATTAAATTGTAATTTTTATGATAGTAAAAATGCCATTTTTAAAAGATTAAATCAAAATTTTATCATTTTAGAGGGCCAAAGTGTAATTTTACCTTTACTAATTTAAAATTTTAAAAATTTTAAAAGGTCAAAATTTTAAGGGGGTCGGGGCGCCTGCTAGTCCCTAGATTCGCCCCTGAAACAAACATGAACAATAAACAAAAATTGATCAAATTAGAATAAATGGATTAAATACGTAACTTACGCATATAATAAGGACTAATAATAGAATTTGACTCAAAGCTTTGGACAACTATACAAATAAAGGTCCAATTCTGATTTTGCCTCTCTACTAGGCTGAAATTTGATAATTAGTCTCTTCATTTTGATTTACTTAAAAACATACTTAAGCATTTGGTTAATATATAACTTTTTATTGGTTAAAGATAATCGAAAGAATTTCGCCTAACTTTAATTGTATGATAAAAAATAACAATAACATTCACGCAATCACTTGAACAGAAATAAGTAGAGATGTTTTTATGCCAAATTAAAGGAATTAAATCACAATTTCATCGGAATAGAGGGACTAAAACTAGAATTAAACCAATGAATTTTGGAGCACTATCCAATTTATAGGTAAAAGTATTATGGAAGTGTGTATATTAGGAGATAGATTGCATTTTGCCTCATTTACTTAAAAATAAACAAATTAGTCCACTAGTCCTATTAAAAGTTTCAGCCATTTTTACTATTAAAAACTAGTTTTGTATGTCAGTATGAGATACACGTGGCACATCATGTGTCACTGTTTAGTTATTCTGTCAACTATACCAATTTTTAATAGTAGAAATAGTAACTTTTTAAAAAAAAATTATCAATTTACTATTTAATTTAACGAACAGAGATTAATTTATCTATTAAAAAAAAGCTAAAATATTTTAACCCTCTCGGTCTTATTTTGATAATAGTTAGTTGAGACGAATGGTCACAAAACACAGTTACCGACAACATTCAAATCAGACACTGTTATATGTATATCATAAGAGCTACTAAGCTGTTTCCATAAGCTCCAAATTGATCAATAACCATGTCTTCTCTGTTTCTCCTCCTCTTATCCACCGCCATCACCGCCGCCGTCGCTTCCATTCCCGCCTACCCTTCAGTGTCGACAGACTGCACCGTTTCCGCCGAGGATGATAACCCGGTTCCCGTTCGTCGTGAAGTTTACGGCGACGGGAGAATCTTCGACGTTAGCCATAGATACACCGTGGATATGCCTTCGTGGGGGAGCAAAGATGGTCTGGGTCAGTTCCTTTGGCTTCCGTCAAGCATGAAGAACGGTTCAAGGTCCAATAATTCCTTGATGAAGCTGCAGTCGGTCCATTCCGGCACCCACGTCGACGCTCCGGGACATATGGTCGACAGCTACTTCGACGCTGGGTTCGATGTCGACACCCTTGACCTTGATGTCCTTAACGGTAAACACCCAACGCGGCAATCGCCATTGTTGGATCTCTTATTTTTCATTGTAATCAAATGATGCACTCCAAGTGTTTGTTTAATTGTCGCAGGGCCAGCTTTATTAGTGGATGTGCCGAGGGATAGTAATATAACCGGTACCGATCCACAGCAGCATTTTTTTTTTGGCTTTGTGTATGATCTGATACTGATAATAACCTATAATCTTCTGTTTTTATTTTAATGTTGTTGCAGCTAAAGTGATGGAATCATTGAACATTCCCAAAGGAGTGCGTCGTGTTCTTTTCAGAACATTGAATACCGACAGGTAATGGAGCTTAATTCAAGACAAAAATACTTGGATTATTCTTTTAAATGTTTCATTACTAAATTAACCCCTAAACTATAATCAAATTTCCAAATTAATCATTAAAAACTTTTTATGTGATACTTAAGTTATTAATTTTGCTCAATTTTTTTAAAAAAAAACTACATTTAATAAGAACATATCACGTGTCATGTTTTTATTTGCTAATATCATTGTTTGGGTAAACTAGGATAAAATTAATAGTTTAGAATTATTTTTGTTAAAAAATGAACTGGGTAAGAAAACTTCTATGTTTCTTCTTAATTTTGATATTGAACAAATTGGGATATAAGTTTGGGGTTAATTTACTGAATGCTAGCATATGTGGTGAATTTTTGGAGCAAAAAAGCTTTCAGCAACCGCGGCTGGCAACCGCGGCTGGCGGCGCTATCACCAAAAACTAGGTTTTAAGGAATATACATTTCTATGTTCGTTTTATAATCTATATTCAACTTCATGGTTATTTTCCTAATAATATCGTCTTTAAAATTTAAATCTACATTCTCTAGTTAAAAGTACAATGTGTTTTACCATTGCATCTACACTTATAATCTGTCGAAAGATAAGTAGAAATGAAATTAAACGTAAAAGGGTAGAGATGAAAAAAAACCAAAAGAGGGTAGGAAAAGAAATTATGATAGGGAGAGAGAAAAAATTAATATTTACATAAAATAATTTTGTATTTAAAATTTGTATGTATTCAATAATATTTATTATTTTGGTGATCATATTTTAGTATAATTATAAAATTTATTTTAAATAATATATTTTAATAATCCATATTACAATTTTTTAAAATACTGTCATAATATTTTTTATTTTACTAATAAATATATTATATTTAAAAAATTATAAGATATTAATAAAATTAATAAGGTATCAAAAAAAATATTTTTATTGTAAGGGTAAAATTGATTTTTTTAATTTATTCTTTATTTATTCGTTAACATTATTATAAGTAACCAAAAAATGTAATACTTTGTATATTCCATTAAATCAACAAGTTATGTTATACTTATTATTTCTTTATTTCATGTGCATCAAATAGCTATTTTATTATTTTTATTCCAATGAACCAAAGGAGGGGTTAGTTTTTATTATGTTCTTGGAAGTTACATGCTATGCTATCAAGGTTTAACGGTGAGCTTGGGTATGTATCAAATATGAGGACATGTAATTTATTTCTATGTTTCTTCACATCTTTGGAGGACCATACTTAATTTCATATATATGGTTTTGTGGTGTGCATAGGTGACGACTTGAACTATTTAAGAAGAATGAAAAGTTTGAGTATCATAAGTTATCAAGTATGTTGAGGGTTTCTCAAAAGAAAAAAAGGCGTCTTTTTTTGTGGGGGACTTTTTACTCCTTCAGAAGAAGTATGTGAAGTGTTGTTTGTCTGTTTTAAGTCGACAAACCCCTCAGCAAGTTCAGTATTATCCTCAATGGTTTTTTTGCTTTTAACCTTGTTGAGAGCCCGAATATTTGAAGAGACAATGGATTCACAGGGCGAGAGTGCTTTGCTGGGTGTCTAAAAAGGCGAACCATGCAGAAGTGGTAGCATTTTCACCCATTAATGCCCTATATGGGATTGAGTCCAATCATGTGCAATTATGCATGGTTCGCCTTCCCAGGCACCCAAGGAGGCGCTTTCTCACTCTGTGAATTTGGAGTCTTTTCAGGTTACTTCTTTAGACACTCAAGCTCTCAGTAGAATTGAGAAACAAAATTCTCACCGGAGATAATAACGGACTTGTTGGTCCACCAGTTTTGAGCGGACGACACTTCACATACTTTTCCCGAAAGAATAGGAAATCCCTGAACAAAGTATTAACTCAAACAAACCTATCAACAAAATAATCAAAGTCATTGGCGTTGTCTCCTTTTTGTTTGAACATAGAATTTGTTTGAAATGGTAGATCATAATTTTGTATCCTTTTCCCCAACTTCAGGCGGCTTATGTTTAAAAAGGAGTTTGATTCGAGCTATGTTGGATTCACCACAGATGGGGCAAGATGGTTGGCAAAGAACACTGACATCAAACTTGTAGGTAAGATCTTTTCTCGATTTTGAGTGTTGGATACGAGTATGTTTATTTTTCCTCTTAGTTCTCATTTATTTGAAGGGATCTTGAATCCGTATTTGAATTGACGAGAAAAACAAATGTCAGATACGAGTACTTAAAGTGAGAGATATAGGGTATAAGGAAAAAGAGTGTTTGAGTTATGTTCTTAACTTTATATCATCACATAACTTCATTTCTCGATTTCAACATGGAACTTGCTAGATGTCAGCTTTTAAAAGTAGTTTGCAAGCTAAACTCTAATGGAGCGTATTTGAATTTACGGGGAAAACAAATGTTGGATACGAATACTTAAAGTGAGATATAAGGTTTAGGGCAATGTTTTTTAAACCAAACCAGTTAGGCCACTGGTTCGTTAGTCTAAAATAAATAAAAAATATTGTTCAATCGATCTGTACCGATTCAAAGCCATTCTTCAGACCGGTACCTCAGTCCAACCAGTCCGATCTGATTCAAACATCCTTGCTTTAGGGTAAAAGAGCTTTGAGTTATGTTCGTAGCTTCAAATTATAACGTAACTTCGTTGCTCGATTTCAACCTGGAGCTTGCTAGATGTCAGCTTTTAAAGGTTGTTTGCATGAATCAAACGTGCTAAATTCTGAGCTCCTTCGATCAGCCTATTGGTGTTGCTACTTTAGTTTACTTGCAAAACAAGTAATCTTAGGGACGAATTTGTTTATCTTGGAAAATGCAGGAATCGATTTCTTATCTGCTGCATGCTATGATCATTCCGTTCCAGCTCATCTTGAGTTCTTTGAAGGCAGGGTAAGGAAATTGTACTTCAACAACACATTATTTTATTACTTTTATACGTGGTCAAATTAAGGTTTTGGTCCTTTTATATACCAAAAATTGGAATTTAGTTCCTATAATTTAATTTAGCATAATTTAATCCCTTTATTTTTATAACGCCTTAGGTTAAAATGCTACCGTGGATTTTCCTTAGAAGTACCATCTCCAATTCCAAAAAAAAAAAAATCATGTTAGCATGATCAGTTGAAATATTGTATTTAAGAAAAATCCATGCTATCAATTTTGACTAGAATTAACGATAGTTCAAACTTAGGTTTAAATATAAAATTGTCCTTAAATTATATCAGTTTTCCCACTAGGGTTAGGTGCTTAAAGTTTTTTTTTTCTATCAAAAGTGATACTTAAACTATTAATTTGGTCTCATTTTATCCCAAAACACGATATCATCCAATAAGAACGTGACATGCAACATGTTTTTATTGGACTTCATACGTTATTTTAAGTAAAGTGAGATGAAATTGATAGTTTAGGTACTATTTTTGACCAAAATTTTGTTAGGTACCTAAGCGACAAAAGTAGTATAGTTTGGAAGGCAATTTTGTGATTAAATCTAAA
This sequence comes from Gossypium hirsutum, assembly GCF_007990345.1. Taxonomy (NCBI): domain Eukaryota; kingdom Viridiplantae; phylum Streptophyta; class Magnoliopsida; order Malvales; family Malvaceae; genus Gossypium; species Gossypium hirsutum. Next base: position 565,361 of record NC_053437.1, on the reverse strand, counting down.
AGTACAGAGATTAAATTATGTATGTAAAGATAAATCTTAAATTTAAACTCAAGGATTAAGGATCGGTTTTCGAAGTCAAACTCTTCTAAATATATGAAAAAACTTTGAATATTCTTAAATTAAGTATATATCCATATAAACACTCATTGTCAAGAATTATTGGATCCAGGAAATCATTCTAGTGGAGGGCTTGAAACTTGATAACGTTCCAGTTGGAATATATAATGTTCATTGCTTGCCTTTAAGGTTGCTTGGTTCTGAAGGATCGCCCATTAGATGCATTCTCATCAAATGATCCCAACTCCTTCACTGTTCTTATGCTAGAGATTTCATCACCACTAATGTTGTTCGGATTTTTAATATTTTTGTCTAAACCCCTTTTTTATGTTTAAACTTAGGATTATAAATGAATCGAATTTGAACGAATAAACTTTTGTTCATGTTTGTTTGTATTCGGTGGGTGATTTTAAGAATTTCAATTAGTAAAAGTCGTCGTCCATTTATTTAAAATTATGTATAATTATGTTTATTCGTTTAAATTAAAAAACATATTCACGAACATAAATGAGCTTGTTCATAAATTGAACAACATTTGTTCGTGTTCAGTTCGTTTAATAAACGAGTCTTTAAAACTTAAATCAAACTATGCAATGAAAGCCTTGTTCATCTACAATCCTTCTTAAACTACATGTAACCTTTCGTCCCTAAATTGAAAAATATTATTCGTCAGATTACTGCTAACAATGTTGTCAACCCCCAGTCTCAAAAATAGAGGATGGTGGATAAACATTTTCAAACTCAAACTCTATATCGTTGCAACAGCAATGATGGCAAATCTTAATCCCAAAATTTTAAAAAAATGTTACAAGCTTAAACATGTTTAAACATATTTAAGTTCGCATCTTTTAAAATGTTGCAATACCAATTGATTCTAAAATAACGGACCTTCAAGTTAGGATAATAAATAGTCTGCCTTAGGTTAAGTTTAGGTAAATTGTTCAATATTTCATTTGGCTTTGGTGGTGTTGTAAGACATCAAAGTTGAACAAAACAGAGTAGAAATGACCTAAAAAGAAATCCACAAACTGAAATGTATTATCATCATAAAAAGTCAAAACTATACAATGGCTATTACAGAGTTCTAAGTTTTCTGTTTCCACACAATATTTTAAATACTTCTCATTTTTGCTTTCGGTTGACACGTGAAACCCTTGGCCGATGAGGAATTGTCTCCTCCTTGGAGGTTTTAGTACGGTGGTGGGGGATAATGACCCGGGAAAGGACCTGTTTGCAAAATGGAAAAGAATGGAACTTAAGTACTATATTTGAAATGCAATGGGGAGTAATCATCGAAAGATATAAAATGTAACTGAAATTACCTGGCGGATAATAGGGTGATTGTTGTGGATACGTAGATGGGGGATACGATGAAGGTGGCGGAGGGTATGCGGAAGGTGGTGGAGGGTAAGCCGAATGTGGTGGAGGATAAGCCGAAGGTGGAGGAGGGTATGCAGATGAAGGATACGCTGGATATGGTGATGGAGACGGATATGTTGTAGCCGGTGGTGGATAAGAAGCAGGATAAGTTGCCGGAGGTGCGGAATATTGAGGGACATGTGGAGGAGGAGCTGTATATTGTGGTGCTGTCGGAGCATATGTTGTGGTTGGCGGCTGCAATAATCCAAGTAACCGTTTAGTTCACATTTTTTCAAATAAATATTAACAAAGATGATGAATAAAAGTAAAATAGATTGGACTTACTTTGGCATTTCCATAATGCATTATCAGCCGTACTTCTCCGGCATATCTGCAATTCGAAAAAGTAAGAGTTGGTAGATGCTCAAAGATTGCTCTAGTTAAAGGAAATCCAAAAATAGGGAATATAACATGAAATTTAACTCCGCAAATAAAATAAGTCAATAACAGAGCATGAAACAGAATGTCTTGCTGGTATATATATAACAAATAAGGTTCCAAGAAACACAATTGCTATCAAAACAGTATCGTAACATCTATGGAGCAAGACATTGCAGCAAAATGAGTAATTGCGTGTCAATGTTGATGAACAGAAGCATAAATTAAGCAAAAATCTTTCGGTTTGAGGGCAACTGAGACATGCGTACATGACTACAAGAACCGGTTTTCTTCCTCATAAGCCGTGAGAGAAAAAATGAATCCACAAGGAAGATAGGATGCAATAAGTCTAAAGACAAGCTAGCAATGACAGAGATTCTGGAATTATATGGAGGAACATAAGGGTTTCCACCAATATAAGCTTAAACCGATCTCGAGATTAAGCGTCCTTAGATTCTTCATCGAAACATATCTTATCCTAGTACATGCTAAAAGCTACCATTCAATTGTCGATTCATTTACCTGCCGATTTTTCTTTGAAGTGACCAAAGCAGTATCATTAAAATCCCGAGATTCCGGAATTATATGGAGAAATATAAACAAAGTTCTGCAGCCAATATAACTTAAACCGATCTCTCAAGGTCAAGTGCCGCTAGAGATTATTCATCGAAACATATCTCATCCTAGTACATGCAAAAAATGACAATTCGATTTTGGTTTTCGATTTGTTATTCATCAAAACATATCTTACCCTAGTGCATGCAAAAAGTGACAATTCAATTTCAGTTTTCGATTTTTTTACCTTCCGGTTTTAGTCTGAAGTGACCAAGCAGTATCATCAAAACCCTGAGAAAGAACCTTCTGCAATTGAATCCTACAAGAAAACCGAACATTAGAATCGAAAAACCAATAAGAACAAATCTTTTCAAAAGCACATAAACGGATCAAAGGCGTTTTCTTACTTTCCACTGCCGATAAAATCGTCATAAGTCAATGTATTGCTGTTCCAAACCACAACATTGATCTCTCTAAGCCCTTCAATCAATGTGAATGTGAACCTCTCTTGGAATACAGGTGCTTTGCCACCATCTAAAACAAAAAACCGAGATGTTAAATTTCCGGAAGAGTTCTAGGGCGAGCTTTTTAGATTGAGCTTTCTACAAGCTCCGATCACACAAAAACAATGAATATATTAACTATAAATCTACCGATTTTATGTCACCCTTCAATTCAAACTAGGAAAAGCGACGTCCATGGATTCTAAACATTCATGATTTGTATGCAAATTAAGCGAATTACTTACACCTTGTTATCACAATTTTTTCATAATGTTGTCTAATATCACAATTATGCAAAATATTATTTAATTACAAAAATTATTACATCATTCGTAATGTTTTAACATTGCACAATTAGACAAATTATTATAACTTCTATAATGTCTTATATAACATTGAAGCTTACTAAAAGCTCATTTTAAGGAGCTTCTCTTAGAATTTTCCTAAATTTTGACTTAGATCCAAAAACCCAAAATACATGCATTCGTATATATATATAATGCTGAATCTTACATGAAGAATACCCAATTAGACAAACTATTAGAACTCCTGTAATGTTTTGTATAACATGGAAGCTTACGGATAGCTCGTTTTAAGGAGGCTTTCTTAGAATTTTCCTGAAGTTTAACTTAGATCCCAAAACCCAAATTAAAAACCCTAAAATACATACATACATTCATCTGTGCATATATATATATATATGTAAAGTTGAAAGAGAGAAAGTACCAGTGCAAGTTCTAGTACGGTATTTAGTGCTGCCATATTCAAGACAAACGTAAGGATCTTGCCTTGAAAGCCATTCGGTATCTTTCAATCTATTGCATCCAACAACTTCCATAGCCACAAAAGAAAAAAAAAAAACCCAACATTCAAATAAGCACAAAAATCAATAATTACCCTATAAAATTCAAAAAAAAAATCGCGTACCAGTAACCTCGAGAACATGGCCATGGATACCAGAAACCGACATGGATTTGATACTAAACTAACAAATATAAAGAAAATAAAAATGAAGAAAAGTACAGAGAGGAAATTTGGAGTCCTTTTGTGATGAAATTTGGTGATTTGACCTGCCTTTCAAAAAGGGGGGTGACTTTTTATAGATGAGAAAACGAGTGAACTTTTAATAGATATTTTCTTTTAAAACTTTTTTTTTTCTTTGCAACAGCAAGGGAAGTTTAATTGAATTTGGGGGTTTTCAATTCGGTTTTAAAAAACTGGCAAAATCTATGCAATTTCCATATAAAAAATATATAAACGTGTAGTTGCCATAACTGAAAAGGCTTGTAAAAGTGAAAAAGAAAACGATTTTTTATTTTCTGTTTGGATAAAAAGAAAAAAAAGAAAGTTTTGGTTTTTGCGTTTAGGGGTTGTAACTTTCAAGTTGTTTAGTTGTAAAATGGTAATGGCGGCTGTTATATATGAATAAGAAAATTATAAAAAAATAGATTATTTATTTCATCAAAAAGAAAATTAGACTCTCTCTTTTTTTGTAACTTTATTTCGTTGACAATGAACAGCCATTGTCAAGAAATTATAAACGAAAATGCCACTTGAATAAAATACAAAAAACAAAATTTCCAAGTAGCTACTTGTTTCTTAGTTTATTAACAAAATTTAGAAAAAAAAATAACAAAAACATTTTTTTTAATTCAAGTATTTTTCATATTCATTTAAATAAATAGTAAATGTATTAATGACGAACAGCCTCTCGGTCTAATAGTAAGATTATAATCTTATAAGACAAGTGTTTTGGTTCACTCTCAAACAACTCTGTTTTTTTCTCTCAATTATTAATTATAAAAAAATTATTGTGGTTTAATAGTTAAGGTTGAAATTTTAATATCTTAAATTTGGATGGTTCTTAATTCATTCATGTGTAATAATTTAATTATATGATTACAAAAAATCATAAATATTAAATATATTTTTTAGAAAAAAATTAATAAATATAAATAATATTATAAACATGATGATCAGTTAAGGGCTCAATCCTCCTTTGGTTTTATAGCATCAATACTCAATTCAACAGCTCAATCGCTTTAGTTGATTAATTTAATCCGATTTTTAACAACAATGATTAAAGACTTTATTTATGGTATACATAAATACAAATTAATCTTAATCTAACACTTATTGAATTAAATATTAAGAAAATATAATTTTATTAGTATAAGATACACACAAAAAATATAATTTAACAAAATCGATCCTATCCAATAATTTAAGCCGTGTGGTGTATTATATACACAAAGAATACTTTCCTTAATGAGGCAGAGATAAGGCTTCGATTAAGAAAAAAGAAAAGACCTTCTAAGAGAAGAATTTTTTATTATTTTGAAGCCCTTTTACTCCACGTCATCAAATCAAACAAAAACCAGGTCAAACTCTGACTAAAACGTTTTTTTTTTAATTTGACAAATTAAGAGATTTGGCCACTATTTTGACTTTTTATTGCTGAAATTCGTTTTTTTATATATATTAATATTTTTATGTATTTTTTTTATAAACGTTTTAACACGTTAAAAAATTATATTTTTTTATAATTTTTTTTCTTAAAGAAGTTAAACAAATAATTCAAGTACGAATAAATATAACCAAAAGTAAACTATTACGATAGACAAACAGATTGGTAATCAAAATATAAGTGAACCCAAACTAGAATAAATTTAGACAGACGCGCGCATGGAGAAATTTTAAGCAAAATAAAATCTATACATAATTGACACGGGGTAAAACATAAACTAAAGATCTCAAAGTTCTCAAAACCTCGACCTTATCATCATTATGTCAATATATCATAGGATTTTTATAAAAAAAAATTCATTTATTCATGTGAAACGACCAAGCCGTGCTTTAAGAAAAAGCATAAAAAAGAATTATGTTACTCGGACTTGGATATGTTGGTATATTCATAAATTCAACATGGACATATGTCAGTTGCAGACGCGAGATAAAATACTTCAAGAAAATTGAAAAATCGGCAAAAAGTAAAACCCTAAGACAACTCATATAGTATCAATAACCCTGCAAACTACATGATAAAGAACGAACAAACCAAATGTTACTTTTCTAAATGGTGAACTAATTTTTCTTTCACAAAGTAACCAAACAACGAATTTCTTCGAGACTTTGATTCATAATTTAATGCAGAGACTATTTTACCAGCCAATTTTTTTTATGGGGATTTACAACACCTATAAGTCAGAATCAGAATGTGAGATGATTCGAATAAAACGAATACAATAGAATACTACCTGGGATTCATATAACTTGCAACTTGATGTATGTACAGGAAGTTTGACGTTGCTCCAGTTTATTCGCTATCAAAATCTTCCTCGTCTCCGAAACTGAAAACAGATGCATCAGCAGCCATTGCCTTGAATTGACTTTCCGAGCTGGAAATTGAAACACGTGCATCAGCAGCATCAGCAGCTTGCTGGACGGTGTCTTTTCTAGGCTCATTAATGGCATGTGTATGTTGGGTGTCCGTACTTCCTATGGAAACTTTTTCAGTAGACTTCACCAAACTTGCAACCTGATCGGAATTAGTTGTTTTGGACTTGGAGGTGGCTCCATCGGCAGATTCAGAGGTGCCTGAGCTTTCATCTTGCTTATTTGTAGGAGTTTCGGACTGTGACTTTGTGGGGGCAGTGCCACTATAATCTACAAGCACAATCTCAACCTGGAAACCGGGGGACGGCAATTTCCTCTGCAAAAAATATCCAAAAGAGGAAGAAACATCAAAGAGGACATTGTTTCAACCAAAAGTAATGAAGATACGTAGACAGGTTGAAAGAACATCACAAATAAATTTAGGGTAAATTCTAGAAACATATCCTGCAGTTAACGGCGGACTAGATATGCCCTCTGAGGTTTAAAAATCGACACTTTAACTACTGTGGGATGTGTTTGATTTTATCTTTCCAAAACACTCTTTAACATTTTCGGTTTCTTTCCAAAACTTCTCATTTTCACTAAATACCTTTATAAGCCGTCCAGCATCAAAAACCTGAGATTTAACAATTACGCATTTCCACATCCATGCTCATTCCAGGCTCTCTCTTTCTTCCTTAGCCATTTCAGGATTCCCAGTTCCCCCAGAAAATCCTAAAAATCGAGATCAAACAGCCTAAAAATATTGTTACCATGGCTGTTGGCCAAGTATATTATGGATAAGGTTTTTAGCTGCAAATTTAAGCATAGTAGGAAGCCGAGAAATGGCTGCTAATGTGAAACCATGAGATAGGAAGCGAAAAAAGGCTGTAAAAAATTTTCTTACCAGAAACAAAGAAGTCATGTAAAACTAAGAGGAAAAATGGCTATCGATGTCGTGTATAAAATAAATGGAGGCAAGCATAAGATAGTTCAGTGTCAGATTTTTAACCTCAGGGGCCAAATTTATTTTGGGTTAACCACAGGGTGCTTTCTTGGAGTTTTACACATAAATATATTGTCTCAACGTAAAGCATATCATGTTTTACCTTGTCGAAACCATCAAGATCACCAGTACTCAGAATTTTTCTGTTTTCTATCATTGTTGTATTTAACCAACTGATGAATCAAAAGGCCAAGAATCACAAAGAGATCAGTTTCAATTCATAAATACAAGCCAAGGAGCTAATTTTATTTGAGAGGAAGATTACATACCAGTAAAAATCCCCTTGGCGATCATTAAAATGGACTTTAAAGTCCCCAGCCAACTCAGTCAGACCCGATTCCCCAGGCAAAGCAAAGACCATAACTCCTTTCTTTGGAGCGCTAAACCAAAAATCTTCTGGCTGTGAAGAATAATCATATGCACCGAAGTTCAAATTGGTATAAGGATGCTCCAGAGCTTAAAACGGCAATTTTAAAAATATGGGCAGTGATTGTGATAATTAATCAAACAACCAAAGAAACATACAGAGAGATCCTTGGTACGTGGATGCTTCTTTGTGGAGAAGAGAACACCTGTGCATGAAAAGATTATTATGTTTGGCTAGGCAGAAGGTTAAGGTAGCTTTAATATGACAATAGAATGGCTGCGAGTCAATTTCACTTCTTTGAAGTGCTAGAAGGGAAAGAATGTATCTGAAATTTTAATTTGCAAGGAAAGGTTAGAACCTAGAATTACAGCAAGTGCTCATTAAAGCATTCCGACAAAGACTGTCATTAACAAATGCTTTCAAGTGATGCAAAATTACATCAAGGAGTGGGTTTTGATCCTAAAACATAAGGAACCACAACTATGCATTTTAAACATTCTTAATGCCGGTATTTTAGATTCTTGAGTAAGAGCGAATGTAGACGTGTAAAGGTTGAGTGAGAAATCTTATATTCACATCTAACCTAAGGAATTCCTCTAAGCATTTAAAGTATCTTATGCATTGGCAGACCCTAATTTATAGAAAAGCTTAGCTTAAAGAAAAATATAGAAGCACAAATAATCAATCAAATCAAAAAACCTATTTGCGGACAAAGTATGCTGTACCATTATGATCAGAGACGGTAATTGAGGGCCTGATCCAATAAGGGCAATGATGAAGCCGGAATCCTCTAAGAATGCACCTATATAAAATGTGCTGTCAGCAATAATACAAAGAACAAAGATGCAATATAAACATTGCATAGCCAAGAGAATACCTGCGTCCAGGCTGGTTTTCACCATTGAAGTATATTAAGGTGCGTTCAAAGTATTTGACATATCTCTTCAGAAGATAACAAGAAAACAAAAGTGGCAACCAGGTAAGATATAAACAGCTTGCCAAAGACAGAACAAATTCAGAAATTACTCGTCCAAGAATATCACTAGAAGTCCATTGCTCACAATTTGACTTGGCAGAACCAGCCCCTTCCCATCCACACATCTTTTCTGGTTGTAGTAGTCAATTGACTCTTCAGCAGTGGGGAAGAACTAGAAGGGATAATAATTTATAAAAACAGTATCAACAATTGTAACTGCCAAAACATGTAGCTTCACTAAATTCACTATCATTTCTTCAAAAACATGTCCAATGGGTCAAACCTTCAAGTATAGAAGAAGGCTAGAGATCATCAACCCTGTCCTTGCCATCCCAGCTTTACAGTGCACAACCACAACATTCTCGATATCTTCCTTTAGCCATGAGTAAGCACTTTGACAGAAAGATATTATCAATCGAATTGGGGGACAATTATGGTCATCAAATGGGAAACTAGCAACCTGAAGAAAAAGTATGATAACAATAATAAGAACATGGTACAACTTTATTTACATTGGTCATCCTATAACAACAGTCAGTTTTAGTTGATTTGATTTTAACCAACTGGGTTGTATCTGTTGTTAAGGATGCACGAATGAGAAACAAAAGGTAGTGAAACAACAAAAAGAGCTTGGATGGAATTGACTCTTCCCAGGAATTATCCTCTAACAATGACTGATTTCATCATCAAGTACAATATTCCACTCAATCCTCTCCGAATGGATTCCAAAAGAAATTAGGGGCTAATTTCTTCATTTGGGTTAAACTTATTTTTGCTTTAGATTAATCCACAGGTCCGAACAAATGAAATTTAATCTCTTTTCAAATGCTAAAATAGAGCAATATGCTTATTTGGTTAGGAAAAGGGTTTCTTTTATCAAAGCTAAACAATAGGCACAGGGCATATAGATGCCAGCTAACCACAAATTATGAGATAAGCTCAAGTGAAATATGAATAGCAAACATATTACCCTGTTAGTTCCCATAACAAACCATGTCATACCTTTCCTTCAAACAGTGAAGCATCATATAGTCTCTCAGAGCAAAGGTTATATACTTTGTACTTATCCTGCATATAGAAAGTCAGACAGATTTTAGGGCCAAACTGTACAATGTCATGTAATTGCGAATTAGCAACATATAAAAGCCCCGTCAAACCCAAAGGTTCATTTTGAGTAATACAACCAAATATTCAGGCAAAGCAACTTTAACTGCTCCACAACAAACAAGGTTCATGTTGAAAGAAGGTTGATGTACTAGGATAAAGGTATAGGCCAGAAAGTTGACATTATAGTCATCACCCACAACCAGGTATGTTTAAATTATTACAAATACAGCAAAACCTAACAGAACATAGATCAAGCTCATCATATTTTCGTTCAACTTATGAGGTCAGCACAAGGTTCCTGTCATCTATGAGGAAATAAATGGTAAAGTCCTCACAAAGAAATGGTTCACGACAATCAAATTGTCTTGTTCAATTTTTATATGCAGCCATCATAAGACAAAATTTGTGGTAAAAAATTATTAAATAAAAATATAAACATCAAAGTGAAGGAAACTAGAAAAAGAAAAAAAGATTAAAGGAGTAGAAAATTATAAATCAGTAGATGTGTCATTACCTTGTGATAGGTTTCAAAAAACCTAATCACTTCTTCCATGTGATTTCGATAGAACCCCTGTCTCACAATTACAGAAAATTTAGGACAATTAAAAGACAGTAGCCAAATTTAGCTATGAATTAGTTTAGCTACCTCAACATATCCAAAAAACCCAGAGCTCATGTCACCAGCAGGGAACCCCATAGCAATTATATTCTCAGTGATATATGTCATATCTAAGTCAAATCCTCCTTCCTGAAGTCAAAGTGCAGAGGCAACTTTACAAATATTGAGAATCAAATCACCATAAAAAACAACAATTACAATATATATCACATATCAATTCCCATTTTTACAAGAGAAAGAAGTTAAGGAAGCATCTCCGTGCAAAAGAAAATAGCAGAATCTGACCTGGAATCTCCGTTTGTTCTGTGAAACAACATGCCGAGCCTTGACCTGTACAGCTTTCACAGCATTTTTAGATGTGTTGACTATGCCATTTGTAATTGTTCCCAAAAATCCAGGTTGAGTAGTTGGTGAATTCCCTTCATTACTATCATTGGCTGGAGGAGATTTAGGAGACGAACGCAGTCCAATTCCACTGGTAAACCGTGCAAGAGGTGACTTTCCAGCAGTTTCTGTTAGTGAGTCCTCTTGTGAGGCAGCAAATGGCTGAGGAATTTTTAAATTTTTAGCCCAAGACGACAGCTTTGATGGTGAATCATGTGTAAGGCTTTGTTGTCCTAAATCTGTGGCAGCAGGAAGTTGTACATCAGAAGCTTCAGCAGCAGGTGAACTTGATGAATCAGTGGGTCCGTTATCCATTCCAATGTTCCAGGGGTATCAATAATGACTGAAGGTCAAGAGCACAGATCTCAACATATGAGAAGGAATTATAGCTGCAAGCATAATGTCTAGGTTCAGCTAATAAATAGTGACTGCAATAAGAAAATCGAAGTTAAGAAAATCGAAGTTGTGGTTCTTCTTGCCCTAACCATGAATAGCTAAATACCATAATGATTTGGCGCAATGCCCAATAGCAAGTATATAATGAGAAGGAACAGTATGACATATAGTAAAATTGCAATGTAATTCTACTAATTTTCTTAAGTTCATATTCCACCTTAAGAAACAAAGAATGCATCAAAAAACATAACTGCACTAACCCGAGGGTATACTATAGCGTGAGTCGCTTGAGCCTTTTTTAATTCATGAACTCATTTGCAAAAGAATTTTCAACTGGCGAATACTGAATAAACAACTACGAAGTCAGGCTAGCAAACATTCAGATAGCATCCAAGCATATTATTACTAGCCAAAACCAAATTCAACCAACTTATTTGGAGAACTAATCAATGCATAATGGTAATTCAAATAGTCAAAATCAGTAAAACTGTAAGGAAATTAGAAAATGATCTAAAACAGCAATCGCTATTAACAGTTACAAATGTGGAACGAACAAATTATCCACTTACCACTCTGATTAGCGGCTAATTAACAAATAATAGTCACTGATTTTTCGCTCTGAAGATCAAAAGCCTACATTCAATTGGTAATAAAATTTCACTTAAATCTTCAACATGTAATCGAAATCAAATTCCAAATTTAGCTCCCAAATAACAAAATTATCTGCTTAACACTTTGATTGGTAGCTAATTAACAAATGATAGTCACTGATTTTTCACTCTAGAGATCAAAAGACTACATTCAATTGTCGAATAAACAAAATCTGCTTATTACTCTGATTATTAGCTAATTAAAAAGTAATAATCACTGATTTTTCAATCTAAAAATCAAAAGCCTACATTGAATTCGTAATAAATTTACAATTAAATCACAAATTTAGCTCCCAAATAACAAAATTATCTGCTTAGCACTCTGATTGGTAGCTAATTAACAAGTTACAGTCACTGATTCTTCACTCTAGAGATCAAAAGACTAAATTCAATCGTGGAATAAACAAATTATCTGCTTATCACTTTGATTACTGGCAAATTAACGAGTAATAATCACTGATTTGTCGCTCTAAAATATCAAAAACATACATTCAATTGCTAATAAATTTACCATTAACAAAATCCGAATTTCAGCTTCCAATTAACAAAAATCATCAAAATCAACAAAGAAAAAAAGTGTATAAATCAAACTTCAGAATCCAAATCCCAAAACAGTTTCAAAACCTAAAGATGAAATCAAATTAAAGCATCGGTCGGCTTCAAAAGATTTGATTCAATAGATTAGGTCTACGCCGATTATAGATCTTACCTTGGATCGATATTACGGAAGAACCTGAACCATGGGATTGCAAATTTTGAATATAAGTAAAATAAAATTAATTTCGTAGAAAATGGAGAAATGTGAGAATGGCATTTCGTAATTTGAAGGTGTTCGAGGGGTTTTAGGGTCAATTCACGTGATTTCACAGTCAATGAATGTGGACCGCTGATTTGGTAGAAGCTTAGATCAAAATATGTTTCGTAAATGATATAAACTTCGTCTGTGATAAAGATTTAATATTTGAATTTGGTAATTTTTTATTTTGGAATTTGAATTTTTATGGGTAAATTCTATTGATAGTCCTTCAATTATTCATAAGTTTTTTTTAATCACTCAATTATGAAAATTTTCAAAATGCTCATCCAATTATTCCGTTCTGTCTTGTTTTTTTTTTTGTCACCAGTCCTTAAATGCCTAACAAAAAAATGATATGATAGTTTAAATTTGGCATAATAGTAACTTTAACCCTCAACACTTATATATTATGTTAATTAAGGCTTGATTCTAAAAAGTATAACCCTCAACATTTACACATTGTGTAATTTAGTTTATTTTCTTTTTATTTTGCTTTTCTTTACGACCCTTCCACCTAAAGAGCTAAAAAAATAAATTATAAGCTAAATTGGTAAGATATGATAATATGATATCTTAATTTTTTTTTAATCTTTTAAAATTAACTTCTAATAATTTTTTTGATTTTATATAAAAATACTGAAATTTTTCAAGTGATGACATGCCAAAATCTCATAATGCCACATTATCGCTCTTGAATTGACTACATTGAGAAAAAATTGCCAAGTTTTGGATTAATGTAGATAAAAAATCAAGGATTATGTTTAAAAAAATTGTCGGTTCATGGACTAAACGTCACTTTTTATCATTTCTAATTTGTATATCTATTATTTTAGGTTTATTTATGATTTTAATCCCTCCATTATTTTAAAATTTATGATCTAATCTCTCTATTTTACTCATGCATAATGTGTTACCCAAACTTTTATAGTACTATTAGCATATAAGAGAGTTTTTTTTTTTTTGGAATAATCTTATATGTTTTGATCAAATTTGTTCTTCTTGACATAATACCTAACGCACTAGAACTCACGTTCTTTTGTATTGGCAACAAATATCCATACTAATCGAGTTAAAACTCAATCGGCGCATATAAGAGTTAATAACACTAATAGTTATTGTTGTTAAAGTCATGGATATTTTTTTTTTACTATTATTCGATGCAACAATTAGACCCATATCAAGTATCAACTAATGTTAGATCATTATGGGTTTTATTAATTTGAACTTACTAATAACATTATACAATGATGATTGAATCATATCAAATTAAAATAAAATAATTAAATTTCAAATTTTATCAAAGTAGATGGACTAAAACCGTAATTTGACTTATTATCATTTTAAAAATAATCCCATTTATGTTTTAATTTTTTTTATAGAAGAACGATTTTATTTAAAAGCATATTTTCTCGTATTTTTTAAAGGCGCTTTACCTTAATATAAATTTCTTCTAATTTCTATCGAGTACATTGCACTCATAAGTAGCAAACATAAATCTAAACTTTGAAGATAACATTGTTAAGATAACAAAGAGTAGGCACAAACCCGAAATAATAAATCGTAAATTTGGACACTTCAATTTTTTGTTTCTTTCTTCTTCTTTTTAATAAAGTAACATTTAGTAAAAATTATAATTACCAACAAGTTGTTGGTTGAAGTAATAGTGGTTTAATCTCTGTAAAAAGTGAGAATACGAATTCAAATATGAAAAACATACTTGTTTGAAGAATTTTTATCTCAGATGATTTTGATTTACTGAGTAGAGGTGTAATCAAGTCAAATTGAACTTAAATGGTGGTAAGATAGAACTTGATCTCGATTGCAATTCAAGGCTCAATATTTATTTGGGCATGATCAAACTGGAGGTGTTCATTCGGTTAACCAACCCGAAATAATATTAACCGAATTAATCGACTTTTCAAAAATTTTAACCATTAACCGAACCGAAATTTTTTCAAAAAAATTAACCGAGCCAAAATTTTTTTAAAAAAATTAACTGAACCGAAATTTTTTCGGTTAATTCGGTCGGTTAACCGAATTAACCAAAAATTATATGTTTTTATTTTTAGTTAAAAATTAACCAAATTATCCGAATTAACCGAACTACCCAAATTAACCGAATTGAATCACTACATAATTAAATTATTTTTAAACTTTTAGACTTTTAGACTTTAGTTTTAGTTTTAGTTTTAGTTTTAGAATTTTATTTTTATTTATTAAATTATTTGTAATTTTTATGATTGGATTGGGTTGAATACTTGGGTTTGGATTAGGTTTAGGTGAATAGTGATATATTATAATTTTATTTATTAATTTTTTCGGTTAAACCGAAAAAACACTGAAAAATTAAAAAATAATTAACCGACCCCAGACCAAAAAAATTCGGTTAACCAACCGATTAACCGAATTCGGCCGGTTAACCGAATTTTTTCGGTTTTACCCGAATTCTGCACACCCCTAGATCAAACATTAATTTCTAAGCTTGAGCTTGATTAAGTGTATTTATCAAATTCATATCTAAGTTCGAACTCAAGTTCAATTAAGCTCATTCATACTTATACTTTTTTCTATATAATAAGAATAATAATGTAATTTCATAATATAAAAATATTTAAAAAAAGAAGAAGCTTTGGTTAGGAAGATAAGCTTTTTGAATAAAGTATTATGATACTTGAATTAAACTTGACTAATATCTCACATTCAACTTGACAACTACCGAATTGAATTTTTTTTTAAAGTCAAACTCGAATAGCTTGCAACTAGAGGTATTCATGGGCCAAACTAGGTTCGAGCTGGACCTAAGTATGATATTAGCATACTTTATGCTTACCCAAGCCTAATCTGACCCGAAATATAAGCTTAAATTTTTATCAAAGTCTATTCATATTTGTAAATAACTAATTCAAACCTATCTTAAGACCACCCATATTATTTAAACATATATATACATTTATATTATTTTAATTCAATATTTAAAAATTTATATATTTTTTATTTATTAAAATTTTACATATAGTTATCTTAACACTTTTTAAATATTTACATTACAATAATATTATATATTACTATAGATTTTATTTTTATATGTTATAAATTACATAATATGTAAAAATAATATAATATAAAACATTATAAACTTAAAAAATAGTTAGTTTGGGTCGAGCTTAAATCTTGAATTCTTAAGCTTAAATCCGACTCATATTTTAAATGAACCTATTTTTTTTACTCTAAATCTACTTTTCGAACTTAATGTTTTTACTTAAATCTTTTCAAAATTTAGACAAATTTTTAAACTTAAACAAATAACGGTTTTTTTACAATAATATTATAAAAAAAATAAAAATTTACCAAAATATTATAACTTTTTTTTATTTACCAAAATATATAATTTTTTTATTTACCAAAATATATCAAAAAAATCAAAAAAATCAGATCGATGTGACAAAACTATTGGCGGCACCAGTTAATAATAGGGGGGGTCGGTGGTGGGGGAGGCAGAAGGAAAGGGAAAGAAAGAAAGAAAGAGAGAAAGAAAGGAAGAAAGGAGAGGGAAGAAAGAAAAAGAAGGAAAGAAAGGGAAAGGAGAAGAGAAAAAAAGAAAGAAAGAAGAAGAAGAGAAGGAAAAGAGAAGAAAAAAGAAAGAAAGAAGGAAAGAAAAGGAAAGGAGAAGAGAAGAGAAAAAAAAAGAAGAAGAAGAAGAGGGAAGGAAGGAAAAAAAAGGAAAAAAAGGTAATTTTATTTATAAATTTATTTTTTTGTAATATTTGTGTATTTAAAATTTATGTTATTTCATTATAGTTATTTTATTATTTTATTTAGCATATATATTTTATGAAATATGTTTAGAAAGAAAAAATAATGGTATGTACATTGTATGTTGATTAGAGATTTTTTTATGAAATTTATTTAGGAATTTGAAATTAAAATTTTAGGAAAATAGCATTAAAAGTAAAATGACAAAGAAGTATGTTTAAGAAAACATAAAATACGAAAAGAAAAAATGGGAATTGTATATTTATCGAAAATAATAAAATGCGGAAAAAAATGTGAAAAATACACATGTAATAGATTTCAAACATAATAAATTGAAATAATGTAAAATTATAAAATAAAAAATTACGATATTTAAAAAAATAAAATACGGATAAAAAATACGAAGAAATGGCCGAAGTAAGAGTGTATTACTTTTTTTTAAAACATCAATAATATAATTTATACAAATAATTGAAACAAAATGTACTGAAATAATATAAAATTATAAAATACGAAAATAATATAGTTTTATTGAAAGTAATAAAAATCGGAAAAATAATAATACGACCAAAGAGCAGGGGAAAGGGTTTATTGCGGCTTTTTTAGCAAAAATATTACAAAAAAAAACCAAAATTTTATAAACTTTTTCTTTATTTACCAAAATAATAGAGGAAAAAAAGGGGTGATGGGGAAAAAAAGGCGGCACAAATATGTGGCTAATTACCTTTTAATCACTGCTTATTTATTATTTTCTTTTATTCCCCCTTAACACACTAAATTAATAAATTTCAAACATGATGCACTGAAATAATGTAAAATTATAAAAGACTAAGTTTATGATTTTTTTTAAGTAATAAAATGCGGAGAAAAAAATACGAACAAATGGCAGAAGTAAGAGTGTACTACTAACTTTTATAAAATTCAGAAATAATTAATACAAAATATTTCAAAGAAAATGTACTGAAATAATATAAAACAATAAAATACGAGAATAATATAATTTTATTTAAAGTAATAAAAATCGAGAAAATAATACGAGTAAAGGGCAGGTGTAAGGGTTATTTTTTTACACCAAATTAATTTAAATAACACACTAGAGTAATAAATTTCAAACATTATGCACTGAAATAATGTAAAATTATAAAATTAGAAATTATGATTTTTTTTAAAGTAATAAAATGCGAAGAAAAAAATACGAATAAATGGCCGAAGTAAGATTTATTTACTAACTTTTTTTTCAACTTGCAGGCATCGCAATGGCTCGATTGATACGAACCGATATTAGACACATATCTGATGCGGCTAATAACGCGGTATGATTTATTGTTTGTTAATCAGGAGTTCTATTTATTTAAAAACGATATACGCAGTATATACAAATAAATTATGTTATTGTAATATTTTTTCTGTAATTTTACACTATCAGGACTCGTTCCGAGTATTAAGGGGCCGTGTCAGTGCTTTAAAGATAGCTCCGGATGCACGATTTATGTCGTACCTGGAGCTAGCCGGATTTGGGTCAGTAGCATTGATCCTGTCCTCCGACTTGCGGTTTGATTTATTATCTGCGCTAGTGGAGCGGTGGCGTCCGGAGACCCATACTTTCCATTTTCCGTGCGGGGAGTGCACGGTGACCTTGGAGGATGTTGCAGTGCAGCTAGGGCTCCCAATTGACGGGAGTCCTTTAACGGGAGTATCTTCATTCACCGATCCGACTGCAGTTTGCTATCAACTCCTAGGAGAGTCACCAGAGGATGGTGATAAATATTTTTCAGGCATAAAATTTACATGGCTAAAAGCCAAAATATGTGGATTATCAACGACCGCCAGTGAAGGTGAGCTGATGTGCGCTGCTCGAGCGTACATCATGCATGTGATAGGGGCAGTACTCATGCCTGATGCAAACGGCGACAGTGTGCATTTGTCATACTTGCCCCTTCTAGCTGATTTCTCCACTGTTAGATCGTACAGCTGGGGTTCTGCCGTTCTAGCAACGCTGTACCGGGAGCTTTGTCGGGCGACAGAGCCGCAAGTTAAAGACATCGGTGGATGCTTCATACTGCTGCAGTCATGGGCGCTTTATCGGATGCCATTTTTGGCACGCGTTACTCACCAACCCTATCTGTATCCACTGCCACTCAGGTGATAAAAATATTACAAATTGTCATTATTTGTCCCGAATAATATATATGGTAATGTTACCAACCCTAAACCCTGTACTAATTTTTGTAGGTGGACGACCCGTCCAGGCATTGGGAAGTCGAGTGATGTCCCGATATACCGCCTCAGGATTGAACAGCATGCCCAGGAAGGGGTAAGCTGCTATTCTATTATTAATGACATATATTCTATTTCTATATCTTACTTACATGTTATCGGTCTAACTCGTTACAATGTTATTACTCATGCAGTTTATATGGATGCCGTATCGGAGGCCGAAAATTTTGAATGTTGTACCCTCGTCCGCACTCGTTGATTCTCACATATGGTGTACTAACACACCAATAATAAATTTCAACGTCGTCGAGTGGTATCACGGCGATCGGGTGCTTTGGCAGTTTGGGTGCATCCAACCTATCCCGGATCCGCCGTGCCAGTTGGGGGATGATCACGGCTTAACAAAGAGAGGAAGAGTTCAATTGGACTGGGGAATATATCACCGGAAATACGTCATACTGTGGAACGATCGATTGCGCCGAATTCCTCAGATGGTTATGGTTACCGACCTGCAACCATCATTGGAGTATGCACAATGGTACCATAGTTGCGGGAAGCCGTATTTACTTGGAGCGCAATCAACTGTAATCCCCCCTACGTGCAGCAAGTTTGGGGATCGGACGCAGCAAGCACGCTGGATGCGCAGCCGATGGCATATTATTCTTCGCAACAGGTAGAGCTCAAGCAGGACCCCCAGCCAGATCTCGGACAATCACAGTTAAATATGGATTCACATGGCTATCGTCCGGATTCGGTGGGTGGTGAATATTATCCGAGCTTCGCACAGGGCGAATACGCCTACGACTTTGAACTGTTTGGATCCCTCCGGGCGCAGTACGGCATGCCTAGCCCGCCCGACACGTATCCGCAGCATTATAGGACTCATGATGGTTCAAGTTCATCGGCGGTGAACGAGCAACAGGACTTTTCCTTTACGTTTTCCACGCCTCCACCTGCGGACGATGAAGATGTTAGTCGTCGCCCAGGCCGTGAGCGTCGACCTCCGCATAGGTATACCCCCCGGACAACACCATCGAACTATCAAATTTAGGGGTTTAATGCACTTTTTCCATAAATGCCATATTTGTATTTTAGTTATTGCTTACTTCTGAATTTTATGTATAAATATCCATTGCCACGACTTTTTTCATTATATTAAAGCTCAATCAAATTATGAATGCCTCTATTTTCGATATAATCTTAATAATTCCACAACGCTCACATGGTTTTTTTTACATTTAAATGGTAATGTTACAATTTGGATACAATTTAAGCATAAGCATAAGCCGAATAAAAAAATCGATATAATCTTAAAATTACCTTTTATAACAATATACATAAAAATTTTGGGTCAGTAGCTCAATTTCGCCCCGATCTCGACAACTGCCCGACATGAAAGTTTCGGTTATGGCATTTATTCCGGCTATGACCACTTAACCTACATATTCCACAACGCTTTCCGTCAGATTTCTCCCTAATGTCCATCTCATTACGGATTCTGCTTGACTGCGGACGACCCTTTGGATTCCTCCATAGCCCTGCGTCTGGGAGAAGCTCAAAAGTGATCAGCGGCACCTCCCACGTAGATAGGTCCGGCAGGACGGGGAACTCATTCTCTCAGACACGCAATGTGCGCTCCAGCGTGTACACATCATTGACATATTGTTCAGCATCAAGGTTAACTTTAGCACACGCTGCCACGACATACGCACGGGGATAATGAAGTGTTTCGAACTTCCTGCACTCGCACCGTCTGTTTCTGAGATCAACTCCGTAGGACCTAGTTCGACGACCGATGTTCTCAGTAACTCGAAACGTTTCCAGTCGTCGTGAATATATTTCCACGTTCATTGACCTCGCCAACCGACGGTTTACGAACATTGCATCCCTCACATGTTCGACAAGCACATGTCCCGTCTAAATCTGGTCGACTTATTGCCCCCCATTCTTGGCATCAACGTAGCCAACCTGTAGAAAGTAGCAGAAAATACCAATGCAATCGGAAGATGACGTGTTTTCAACAAGACAGCGTTGATCCCCTCGACTAAGTTTGTGGTCATGTGGCCATAACGAAAGCCCTCGTCAAAACTTTGAGCCCACTGCCACGGCTCCATTGTGCGCAACCATTACCGAAAAGATGTGTTTGTCTACCCCTCCATGTCACTCTCAAGACGGTTCATTCTTTGCCGGAAAATATGTGGTTCTAACTCGTATGCTGCATACGTATTAATGAAAAATAAGTTCTAGTAAGTTGATAACATCAAACATTACAACTTAGATTGAAAAGATAAGGTTATCATTTACCCATTGCCACGACTTGTCTCTTCCAGTCTGCATTATTGTAATCTTTATGGAAGTTTGACACAATGTGACGAATGCAGTAAACGAATCTCCATGGCACACCGGAACGCCTAATAGCTGCAATTAAACCCTTCCCTCTATCGGAGATGATGCAAATGTTATCGTTCCTAATAACATACCTCCGTAGATTTGTGAGGAAGAATTCCCAAGACTCCATGTTCTCTTTACCTACGATAGCAAATGCTATCGGGAGCACGTTTCTGTTACCATCTTGCGCAACTGCAAGAAGCAGTATCTGTGTATATTTTCCATACAACTAGGTCTCATCCACCTGCACAAATGGCTTGCAGTGGGGAAATGCCCGCACACATGGATCGAACGTCCAGAACATCCGATGGAAAATTTTTTTTGTCGGCTGTAATTGCTTATCCGGGCTGTAATATAGACTTGTCTGCAACTCAATCACAGTCCCCGGTACGTACTCCCGCATAGCAGTTATCCAACCTTGAAGCTCGTTATACGACGAATCGTAATCCCCATACAGTTACTCCATCGCCATCTGTTTAGCTACCCATGCCTTCCGATATGAGACTCGATACTGGAATCGTGCTTGTATTTTCGCAATGAGTACTGAAACTCTAATGGTCGGCATATCCTTCACCATTGGCATGATACACGTACAAATAGTTTTCGAATCAAGTTTTCCATGATCTTCTGTCATACGTGTTGATGTGCATATATGGGGACTAGAGGTGCTCATGGGCCGGGTCGGGCCGGACCCATAAAAAAATTTCGGCTCGGGCCAAAATATGGGCCTAAGATTTTACCCAGGCCCGACCCGGAAAAAAATCATAAGCCCGGACCCGACCTGGCCCGGCCCATTTTTATTTTAAAAATTTTAAAAAATTAAAAAAAGTATTTTAAAAATATTTTAAAATTAAAAAATTTTTAAAAAGTATTTAAAAAATATTTTAAAATTAAAAAAGTGGTGCCCGAGGCACGGTCCGTTTTCTAAACGGGCCTAGTTTTTTGTCCAAGCCCATATTTTGGGCCTATATTTTTACCTAAATCCTCCCATATTTCGGGCGGGCCGTCGGGCCGGGCCAGACCGCCCGACTCATGAGCACCTCTAATGAGGACCAATAAATTTTCGTATCTCCCACATCTGAGAACTTCTAATGAATGCAGCTCGTACCCGCCAATTGCAGCCTTCCGCTGCCTTCCAACACTCCCCAACATATATTTTCGGAGTAGAGACGGAGACTTTATAATCCACTGATATCTTCATGCTGTACCGTTTAATGGCATATACGCACTCTTCTTTACAACTGAATCTCTGGCCTATGAATAACTCATCATCATCAGATGTTACGGCCAGCCCGTGAGAATGAACTATTTCAGGGTACTCCAGAAACTCAGATACATACGCTGCGTCGGGGTCTATGAGCGACATGTGTGGCCCAAGATTATTGTGTATCACAATACGCCGCATCTGCTCCCCGACCGAAAAAGCGTTAATGCCTTCATCGTTGTTGACATCTTCAGCGTCAATATCATCAGGTACATCGTCCACATCGGGATCAGCGTCACTATCGACCTTTTCATCCCAATTATCGCCACCATCTTCTTCTTCGTCGGCACCTTCTTCTTCACCACCAACCATGTCAACATCGGCTGTAATATTCAGTTCGATACCGATCTCACCCATAGTTGATTCAATACCATCCGCGGTTCTTCAGCCCCGTCTTCTTCATTAGATGCATTTTGCTCCATACCGACTAACTTAGCAAATAAGTGAATCGGTGCATTCTTCTCACTCCCATTCCCACAGTAGAGATAGACCATTGTCTCCACGTTTTCGTCGTCTACAAGTTCCATTTCGACGAATTTGTCGAAACTGGACACTTGTAGAAAATTTTTGATATCCTTCTCTCACAACGTCTATGGATTTTTGCATTAATCCTTGCCTTCATTTTATCGAACGATACATTTCTATTAAATCTCATTGCTATTTGTTGCCGACATTCAAATACACATCCAACACTTGTTGTCAGTATGACTCAATCGAAATAAATGCATACAAGAAACTTAGCATCCATCTTCAATATTTAATCTGTCAAATAAAAAAAACAAAATCTCATAAAAAATCTCGAATGGTAACTGAATTACTTAAAAAAAATTATACTCAAAATAATACACACTAAAATTATTAATTTTATACTCAAAATAATATTAATAATTTTATACTCAAAATAATACACACTAAAATTATTAATTTTACTAAAAATAATAACTAACTAACTAACTATAATAATAATACTAGTTTTTACTAACTAGTTTATTTTCGTAAATAAAAATAATAAGTAACCATAATAATAATACTAGTTTTCTGCTAACAATAATATTACTAAGTTACATCTTAATACATTAATAACATCTTAATACTAACAACAACAACAACAACAACAACAACAATAATAATAATAATAATACTAACTAATACTATTATTTTGAGTTTTATTAATCTTAATAACTAAACTAAAACAAAAAATATTACAAAATATACAAAATAATAACAACAATATAATCAATTATTTTTAAAAAAATACATCCTTTTTCTCATCTTTTTCTCTTCTTTTCTGCGCCAACTCTTCTTCTTCTTTTTTTTTCTTTTGATTTTTCTCTCTTCAGCTGGACAGAGGTCGTATTTATAATACGAGTGGTGCCACCAAGGGCATTGGCACCATTGGTGCCGCCAATGGTTTTGGCACCTTTGGTGCCGCCAATCCCATTGGCGTGACCAGTTAATTATCACATCGATCTAATTTTTTTTGGTTTTTTTATATATTTTGATAAATAAAAAAAAATTATATATTTTGGTAAATAAAAAAAGTTATAATATTTTGATAAATTTTTATTTTTTTATAATATTATCATAAAAAACCCACAAATAACTTAATCCATACACTGATTCATAATATAAAATATATTGAAATAAAATGTGCAATTGGGCTTTTGAACCGGTCGAATAGAATAGTTTTAGGGTATCCGCTTTGCTACACGCCTAAACACATAATTGCCGGTGTCTGTCATGTCAAAGGAAGGTTAGCACGTCAATTTCCTGCTGGACCGGGAACAAGGAAAAGAATTTGTTACTGTCCATTTCCCCTTATATAAAACTTTTTTGACTATTCATTCTATTAAAAGTTTTATTTATTTTTAGTATTAAATATTAGTATTTAATAGAAAAAATAAATTTTTTTTAACGTACATGAATTAATTAATTTATTTATTAAAAAAAATAAGATAAAATACTATTTATTTACTAATATAATAACTTCTCTGATACTTGAACCCAAATTTTAATCAAAAATTTCATATAATACCACGACTCAAATCGACTTCCGTACTCGATTTTTTTAGCGTAATATGACATAGACATTATAGATGCCGAAATGCACATGGCAATTTGGGGCTCATGAGAGCAAAACTTGACCCCCAAGACGCCGATGAAAAGCAATAAAACAAACAAAACCGTCGGCGTTGGCCCATCTTTACAGGACCAGCTACTCTGCCACCATTCAAAAGAGATAGGCTTAGGTTGCAAAGGGTTAAAAAGTATAGGGCCCATCTTGAAATTTCTAAAAGCAGAGTGGATTTGATTTTTTTTTCTTTTGGTTTTGTTATGCATGTGAACCTACTCTTAACTGGCTTGGCTACTATTCCATGCAAAACGACAACGTTGTGTTTTGTCCCCATCTTGGTATTTTTCTTCTAAAATAACTTTTTAAAAAGGGTTTTTTAAAGTTGTCTTCAGCTAGTTGGATATTATTCTTAAAAAAAAGCAATTAGTGTGACATTTCAAGCTACTTGATTGGATAGATATAGATTTCATTTGATTAAAACACTTTATTAGTTTTTATATTTTTTTATAGAATTCGAGATTATCTCTGTAATTTAAAAGTTAAAAATTTAATCATATTACTTTTTAATTTAAAAATCTTAATTCAACCGTCGACATGATTTATAGTCACTGTTAAAATTTGCCATCATGTTTATTTTCCATCAATAGATATACATGGGCAGCTCAATTAATATGTTAATTTGACAAATTTTTACAAAAAATATTTACAGTTTTAATGTCTGGACTGACAATTTTAAATCAAAACTGTTGAAGGGCTTAATTTCTAATTTTTTAAATACATAGAGTAAATCTTTAATTTGGTCAAAGTTTTTTTTCTTAAATTTTGAGTTTTGATCCAATCTATGAACAAGTTTAACTAAGTTGTATTTTGAAACTTTTTTATTTGACTGCAAATGAATTTTTTTGCTAGGAGATTGCAAATGAAAAAAAATGTTTTCAATTGAGTTTTTCGTCTATAAATGTTAACTTTTTTAGGTTTTGACATTATTTAATTTTTCTTTTAGAACAAATATCAAATTGATGCATTTAATAGTAGAGTGACTAATTTGATGAAATCCCTTTAATGGAGGGACTTCATAGGCACTTTCACCCTTTTTATTTAAACCAAATTTTTGGGTTCATATTTGCTTAAATTACCCACAATCCCCCTATTGCTAAAGTGAAAGATATTTGGTGTTTAAATTCATCTAAATTTTCACAACATTAATGATACCAACTGAATTAATATTTTTATTCAAGTCCTTTCAAATATCAAATAGATCTCTTCGTAAAGATTGTACTCGAGATTGATGCTAACTAGAGTCTCTAAGTTGTTGTAATGTCAACTATGCCAATTAAACTAATACTTTTATCCAAATCCTTTTAAATAAAATCTTTTTGTACAGATTAAACTCGAGACTGGTACTTTAATAAATAATCACCCAGTTATTAGTGTGTTCTTGCTTTGGTCACTTAGGTTTAAAATTTTATATTTTAGTCCCCAACGTTATTGAAATTTAATATTTTGATAACTTCTCTATTAAAATCACTAACGATGGCTTTTTTATGGGCATAATAACAATTTTAGCCCTCCAATGTTTATAGATTCTATCAATTTAGTTCTAAATATGAAAAATCTAACCCTCAACTTTACACATTTTTGTCAATTTAGTCTTGATTCTTGAAAACTTTAAAAACTTTAAAAAATATAAAAAATTATTTAAAATTTCTTATTCAATAACATACATACAAAATAGTTGTAAATAAATGAATATGTTATTTTTCTCATTTTCTAACATGAAATTTATTTATTAAATAATAATTATATATATAAAATAATACTATTAATAAAACAATTTAAGGGGAAAAAACCACGAAGATGACTTATGCAAGTTCAAAATTTTTCTTTTTTCAACATTAACGATCACCATATTCAAGTTGAGTCAAAAGCTATAACTTGAAGTCAAAAAGGGTGGGAATCAATGCTTTAGGTTGTTGCTTAGAATGGGTTGTTGCGTTTGAGGTCGTAGTTGAGGACGGGCATGATTTGGGGATGAAGTCTTATGAACTCAGTAGGTGGAAGGCCATGAGAGCAACTCCACTACCAAATCCTAGTTCGATGGTGCGATGATGGAGAATATGGAAATCAAGTAGTCTAGAGTAAAGGTTATTGGTGCTTGTGGTTGTGGGAGAGGGCGTTGCCCAATGCTTGACAAATTTGACGAGGACTAAGAAGCAATGCTAGATGTATAATAAAATTTAGTATTTATAAAATAAACTAAAAAAAAGGAAAATTTTGAATCTAGTTCAAGTATTGTTTGTGGATTTTTTTTAAATGTTTTATTTTAATAAATAAATTTTATGTTAGGAAAAAAAAGAGAAAAATGGATACTCATTCATTTATAAATTTGTATGTATTTTATACAATCTTTTGTACTTTTATAAAAAATATTTAAATAAATTTTTATTTTTGAATTTTTAAGAAGTAATAGTAAGTGTAAAGTTGAGGATTAAATTTAATTTTTAAGATTAAGGTTAAATTGATAGAATCTGTAAATATTTAAGGACTATATTTATTATTACACTAATGAAAAAGAGCTACTATCAGTGATTAATAATCCAAATATTAAATTTTGATAATGTTAATGACTAAAATAGAAAATTTTAAACTTATAATTAAAAATAAAAAAAAAACAAAAAAATTATGAGAAGAAGTTATTAAGGTGCAATTGTGCAAAGGGAATCGAGTAACAAAGCAAGCAGTTGTTAACAAAACTTTCATTTTCCAAGACAAAAACAGTACGATCCAACTTTGTACCATGTCGTGAACCTTGACTTTCCCTTCAATTATGGTAACCCCTATTGCCCTCATTTTTTTAATCTTATATAATCCACCATAGCCTTTCACTCAATTTCTCAAAGAAAAACAATGGGTAATCTTTCTCTTTCGATTTTAGTTTTGATCGCCATTTTTGGTTCTTGTTGGTCTCGCGAGGTGGTTAGTGACAATGATGATGGTGGTCTGTATCCGTTCATTGGGACTAACAGGGAAACGTTAGAGATCATTATCGGCGGCGGCGGCGGTGAAGCTCCTGCTCCGTCGCCTGAAGATTGTCCTCCTCCGCCACCTGAACCTGAATGTCCACCTCCAGCATCTCCACCACCACCACCACCACCACCACCACCACCACCACCACCACAAATACGAAAACCAAAACCAAAACCAAAACCAAAACCAAAACCAAAACCAACACCAAAACCACCGCCAAAACCACCGCCAAGACCACCGTCGAAATGTGGTTACCGGAGCAGCAACCTCTGCTTCGAAAACGAACTGCTCGCAACATCTTATGGAGTAATCCAAAAGTTCAAGAAGCTAATCAAACCAGACGAAAATGGCAAAAGATACACAAAAACATGGAACGGTCCCAACGTTTGC
Organism: Gossypium hirsutum; assembly: GCF_007990345.1. Taxonomy (NCBI): domain Eukaryota; kingdom Viridiplantae; phylum Streptophyta; class Magnoliopsida; order Malvales; family Malvaceae; genus Gossypium; species Gossypium hirsutum. The sequence continues at coordinate 537,660 of NC_053437.1, read as the reverse complement.
AAATACAAAGGCTTCAATTGTGATGTGCGACCGGACGTGAAAAAAAAAGCAGTCGCCGCCGTCGATTTCAACGGCGCTAAGCTCTCCGGCATCAATGGTTCCCTTCCACTCCACGATTTCATCGACGGATTAACAGATTTAGCCATTTTCCATGCCAATTCCAACAACTTCACCGGCACCGTTCCGTTCATCGGAACGTCCAAAATCAAATACCTCTACGAACTTGATCTCAGTAACAACAAGATCACCGACGATTTCCCGATGGAAGTCCTCCGTGCCACACAATTAACTTTCCTCGATATAAGGTTCAACCGAATCAAAGGCGTCGTTCCGGCGACAGTTTTCAAATTAGACCTCGACGTTCTCTTCATCAACAACAACAATTTCAGGCAACGTCTACCGGAAAATTTAGGTGATACACCGGCGTTATACATAACATTTGCAAACAACAAGTTCACCGGTCGGATCCCGCCAAGTATTGGCAAAGCTAAAAACCTCCTCGAAGTACTATTCCTCAACAACGAACTCACTGGTTGTTTACCGTACGAGATCGGCTACTTACAAAACGCCACCGTTTTTGACGTCGGAATGAATAAACTAACCGGGCCGATACCACATTCGTTCGGTTGTTTGAAAAAGATGGAGCAACTCAATTTAGCCGGCAATGAATTTTACGGCGAAGTACCGGAAATCGTTTGCCGGTTATCGAATCTTCAAAACTTGTCTTTGTCGAGTAATTATTTCACCCAAGTCGGACCGGCATGCCGGGATTTGGTAATGAAGAAGAAGCTCAACGTTAAGAACAACTGTATCTTGGATTTGCCGGAGCAACGATCAAAAGCCGATTGTGCTATGTTTTTCTCGAGAAAACTGATTTGTGATAGAACAGAATCTTTCAAATGGATTCCTTGTATGGCAGGGAAAAATGGGTTTCATTCAAATTCCACTGAAGAATCTGAGAAAAAAGAATCTACTGGTTCTGGTTTTTCTTCGCCGTCAGCTACTACTTATGGTGTTCTTAAACCTCATCGGTTATGAACAAAACGAAAATATAATAAGGTTAAATATGTTATAAGCCCCTGTACTCTTTCCTAATTTAAAATTTAGTCATTTTACTTTTATTTTCAGAAATTCAATCTCTCTATTTTCAGATTAAAAAATTCAGGCCCAATTATTAATACTGTTAAAATTATTTTATTAGATTCAGATTCATTAGAAGGAGCGAAGCCAAAATCTTTTTTTGGGGGCGAAATTAAGTTGTGTAATTTTATGAGCTAAAATGGAATTTCACCATTTTAATAGCTTATATCTTCATGATTTTTTAAATGACTAAATTAAAATTTTATCATTTTTAAAAGGTCAAAGTGCAATTTTACTATGTACTAAATGGCCAAAATTTAAATTTCCAATTTAACGAGTCAGGGCTCCTACTAGCTCTTACTGTCGCTTGTGTTCATTACATTATTTTTTTAATTATGTGATTACTAAGATTTTTTTTTATTTCAAAATATCACATCAATAATTTTAATAGCTTTAACAATTGACGTTGAAATTTGAAATTTAAAAAGCAGATAGATTAAATTCTTAAAAATAAAAACCTAGAGACTAAATATAAAATTTTGGAAGAGTATAGGGACTGATGGCATATTTTAACCGGTAATTTTTTCTCGAGAAAATTGAGTTGTGAGAGGAAAGAATCTTTCAAATGGTTTCCTTGTACGGAAGGGGAAAATGGATATAATTCGAATTCCATTGAAGAATCTGAGAAAAAAGAATCTACTGGTTCTGGTTCTTCTTCATCATCTACTACTACTAATGGTGTTCTCAAATTTGGATGAGAGCATATCCAATGGAAAGCTTAAGGGGTTATTCTCAATATAGTACCATTCGTCATGCAAGATCGGTTATCGTACTTGGTTAAGTTCAATTAGTTCTGGTAATCATTTGGCTAAAGCGTATGCATATAACATATTATGTGAGACCTTAGTGGAATGAGTGAAGGATCGGAGTTTGTTGTGCTTTCGACTCCGAAGAAAGCATCTCGAGCTATAAGTTGATTAAAATTGTCTCTACTCGAGTCCAAGTAGCATATGATAATAGTTCCTTTTGTTATGACAGCAACAGTTCTGTCAATACAGCAGCTGGTTTGTATCATCGCTCGAATTTTATGACATCTTTGATTCGTTAATACTTCATCCTATGGTTCACTTAAACGAAAAACGTTACCTCAAGGACGAGTCTATCGCTATCCACCGGGACATGGTCTACCCGTTGTTATCACGCCTAATATTGTCGGTGCCATGCTTTTCGTTCCATACAATATGTCAATAGGCGATGCATAATAGTCTCAGCCGATTCCTATAGGAGCGGGTCCATACAATATCTCATTATTTTTTAAAATTTAAAAATTATTCTTTAAAAATAATATTTTTTGGTAATTAAAATAATATTATTTTTATTCCTAAAAATTCTCTCCCATTTTGTTGGTCTCTAATGTATATTATCTCCTAGTATTATAGGGATTCATCCTAAATAAAAAAAAATTCTCTCCTAGTGTTATAGGGATTCCTCCTAAATAAAAAATTCACTTCAACTTGAGCTCTAATTTTATAAATTTTTATTAAAGAATTAATATTTATTATATAAAAAAATTAATATTTTATATAAATAATAAATATTTATATTAATATATGATCTTAATGGTCGAAAAAAAAATCAGATAACCAAAATTTTTAATGAAGACAGTTTTTTTAATTAACTTTTGAAGGATATTTAAAAAAAATAAATAATGGGATTTAAATAATTAAATTTTGTACTTATAAATTAAAAAAATACATAATTAAGTTTGAAAGAGGCTTCGGGAAGTGTCTATAAAAGTTTATTTAAACTATTTTTTCTACCATTAGTTTTTTATTAAAAATATATTATTTTTTAAATAATTTAATTTTTGTTCCTAAAATTTCTATATCTAACCCTACTACAACTCCGATTTTGTTAATATTTGTTTATTTAAATATAGAAAGCTTAAAATTTTTCCCAGATAACCAAAATTAGTATTTTATCGCTCCTTACCGTACCATCGTATTTTCCACAAATATGCAAAACAAAGAGCAAAATTTCTCAGCTGCCGCTAACGGCGGCGCCACCACGTCTGAAGGTCATCAAGTTGTCACAATGGCAGCAAATATTGAAAACCAAAACGATATTTCAAATCCCTCAATTGCTTCGAACATGGACGCCACCGTTCTTGAAGGAGGTGAAATCGTCACAACAGCGGAGAATGAGGATTATAACAACAGACTAATTTACTCAGCTGCTACGGATGGTGGTGCCATCGCTTATGAAGACAGCGAATTGGCGACAATGATGGAAGATATTTTTAATCAAAACAGCACGCTAAGTTGCTTTGCTGCTGCGGATGGCGGCGCCACCGCTTATGAAGTTGGTCAATTCTTCACGCAGGAGGAAGATATTTATAACCTAAATAGTGTTCTAAATTCTACAGTTGCTTCGAACATCGACGTCACCGCTTTTGAAGGTGGTCAGTTCTTCACGCAGGAGGAAAATTTTTATGATCAAATCAATGTTCTAAGTTCCACAGTTGCTTCGAACATCGAGACCACCGCTTTTGAAGGAGGTGAAACCGTCACAACAGCGGAGAATGCCAATAACCGAAACAACATTCTGAATTCCTCAACTGCTTCTAACGGCGGCCGAACCGTTGCTGAAGTTAAAGACTATATCCAATCGTTTCCTCCTGGAGTCCGATTCGTCCCTACCGACGAGGAATTGATTCAGTATTACTTGTTGAAGAAGGTTAACAATGAACTTTTACCTTCTAACCTTATTTGGGAGGTTGATCTCTATGGAACAGAACCTGCCAAACTCACTGGTAACCTAACTAAACCTTAATTATTCCTATTATATTCGTATTAGTTTTTTTAGGTAAAAGTGCAGGGATCAAATTGAAAACAATTCTAAAACGCAGGGATTAAATGTTACATTATCCTTTTTAATAAATAATTTTTAACTTTGACTTGTAACCAGGAGCAGTTGCGTGGACCCCAACTTACTCAAATATTAGATATAAAATTAAAATTATTCTATATTTATTCAAATATTTATTATATTTTTTTATTTAAGTTTTATAATATTTCTGTTAGAGTCCTACGAACCAAATGGAGAAAGCGAATGGTATTTCTTCACGTCGAGGAGAAAAAAATACCCAAACGGAGGAAGGCCAGATCGTTCGACAGAGAATGGCTTTTGGAAGCCGACCGGAATGGATAAAAGCATCCCTGAAGGCGATCTGAAACCTATAGGCTCCAAAAAGACACTTGAATTTCACACCGGCCGACATCCTTCTGGTCACAAAACTGAATGGAAAATGCATGAATACAAAGTTGATCCTAGCCTGATTAAACCCCAAAACAAACCCCAGGATGGCATGACGGTAAATTCTTTCAAATTTAATTTTAATATTTTTTTCAAATTTTCAAATATTTATATATAATATATGATTATTAATTAATAATCTAATATGCCTCTCGTTTGTATTATCAAATAAAATTTATTTAATAGTAAAAAAATTGGTCATTCAATTATGAAAATTACAAAACGATGACTTAATTATTTAAATTTTCTTTTTTGGTTACAAAGGTTAAATGACTAATAGAGTATAGCTTGATAGCTTTTAAAATTAGCATAATAGTAATTTTAACCCTTAATATTTATACATTGTGTCAATTTAATATTGATTCTAGAAATATTAACCCTCAACATTTACACATTATAAAATTTAATTTATTTTTTTTATAATTTTACTTTTATTTATCACATTGAGAGTTTATTTTAAAATTTTAATTATTTAATATTATAAGTACAAAGAATGGTAAGAATTTATTTAGTGAAACATTTACTGTTTATTAAAATTTATCATGATTTTACATTTCAATTAGCAGTATGTTGCCTTTGAATGTTAAAAAAGTTGTTTAAATATAGGTTAAATTATGTTATTAGTTCCTCTAGTTTGTAATATATGTGAATTTAGTCTTTATATTTTAACTCGATTAATTTTAGTCCCTATACTTTTAAGATTTTGAAATTTCAGTCCTTACCAAATGATTACTTTTAATTAATTAATTATAGGGACTAAAGTTGATCAAATTAAAGTATAATGACTAAATTCAAAATTTTTACAAAGTAGAAACTCACCGGAAACAAGGGGAAGTTTTCTGCCGTTTAGGGTCTGTGTGAAGCTTCTAGGTTTTTGTTTTGTTATCTTTTATTTTTTTCCCATGTTTCGTTTGTTTTTTCTGTTTTATTGGGTTTCACCTGGGTTATCTGCTGTTTTGGATCTTCTTTTGTATTTGACTAATAGCATATTTAACCTTTAAATACACCATTGTTGTTACTGTTATTTTACTAATAAATTTAACTTTACATTTTGTAGCTTGATACATGTGTTCTATGCAAGGTGTACAAGACCCAAAGGAAGGGTCAAAACGAAAACTACATTGAAAGTTTTGATCAAAATACCAACACTAGTTCTTCCTCGCAAATTTTTGATGCCGGAGCATCCTCGGAGGCAACAAACGTTTCATATCCGATGACGGGTTTTGCTGGACAACCTGATAGCGAACTGTATCCATTGACCACTTCCCCGATGCCCAATTACGAGTATTACTCGAATACATGGTTTCAACCTACCGTCGATGGGGCACTAAACAATGAAGCTTTTGTACCAGCACCCAATAGAAATAATACCGTGTTTAGAAATCGTAACTCGGACACGACTTGGCCGCCATATCATCCTTATTATTCGAATGGTTTGTTGTTACATCGAGGTGTTAATAACGGAGCATCAACATCAACAATGGCTGGAAATTACATCGATAATAATGTTCGTGCCCTTCAAGTTCGGCCTCCAAATGCAGCATTGACTCAGCTAACTGTTAATAATGGCGGACCGAACAGTGAAGCTCATTCAATGGCAGCGAGTAGGAGTAACACCATGTCTAGAGGTAGGGGTGAAGCTCAAAGAGGTTCTCGAAGGGGTGGAAATCGAGGAAAAATCATTATGTTACCTCGAGGATGAGTTATAATGCTTAAAATTGTCGGTGTCGTGCTTTTCGTTCCATACGATTTGTCAATGCGCGATGCGTAACATTCTCAGCCGATTCCTATAGGAGCCTTAGTCTCTTCTCTTGCAAATGCTACTCCGGATCAACAAAGAACGATATGCGTCCTTCTGTTTTACTTATTTATTCCGATTAACCGAAAATGTTACATCAGGCGAATTTACAGGGGGAGAATCACTATCCACTTGTCGAAGCTCTAAAACCCAATGTTGCAGGTTGCTTCTCAACAGTAACAAGCCGATGGTGCGGCTGATCAACCGACCTCGTCTCTGGAGTTCCAAATGCATGCTCCATAGTTTACCCATTCGTCTCCTTAAACACCATCGTAGTGTCCTCTTTACTGAGTCCGAATAAGCCACATCATTAGTCAGATACGAGCCAATTCCAATTCTGTACCTTTTTTGAGTGTTTCGGAATTTCGATACCACCATTTGCATGATTATTTTTTACTGATTCATTAAGCTCAATGAGATTTAAGATCACTACATTATGATGATTTCTTAACCAAGAATTCACCGTTAGTATATTCATATATATATATAATATCTTTGTATCATAATCAAGTTTAAGGTCTTAAGAGTAAATATTTCAATTTGTGTATTTATATTATATTTGAATATATTTACAAAAGTAAAAAAAAAAAAAACTCGTAGTCGATTTGAGTTTGGTAAATTTAAAATTTTTTTTATTTATTATTTATTATATGTTAATTTTAAGTTTAAACAATTTTAGGTTTCAATGGATTTAACTTCAGTTACGTTTGATATTTTATTTCGATTTTCAAAAATTAAAATAATCTATGATAACAATTTTAGGTAAAAATGAGATGAAACAGAATAAAATGTAGGTATTTAAATGAAAAAAGAGGTATAGTTTGGGTGTTAATTTTATAATAGACCATTTCTTACTCGTGTTATTTAGACAAAAGGATGGTTAAAATATGACATAGATCCCTGTACATTGTGAAAGTTGTGGATTTAGTCTCTATACTTTAATTTGATAAATTCTATCCCATGTACTTTTCAAATTAGTACGCTTTAGTCATTATACTTTATGAATTTTCAAAATTTAGTCATGGACCAAACAATAATAGTTAAATTTGTTGGCTAAATTCAATTACTAGTCATGTACTACGCGTAAGTTATAGATTTAGTCAATATTCTCCAATTGGATCATTTTAAGTCCCTATATTTTCATTTTTTAAAATTTCAATCTTGGTACAAATAACAGTTGTTATTCCATTAATTAGTTTTTTAGTGTATCAAGCTAATATAGTATTAGGCATATGATAATATGTTTGTTCTATTGGATTTTGAAAATAATAGAACTTAACAATTATAATTTTGGTGAAGAATAAAATTTGAAAATTGAAAAATATAGAGACTAAAAACTGATCAAATTAAAGTATAGGGACCAAATCTACAACTTTCGTGAAGTACAAGGACTAATAACAGAATATAACCTAAAGAAAATACAATGATATGACAATTTAACCCTTACAAAAGAACAAACCTAAGCCATAGCCACCCTATATAAATCTCTCAGCCTTCATTTTTTGAAAACCCTAATGAAAAAAGAACAATGGCGGAAAAAGCAGTCGAGTCCGTACAGTGTTTCGGCCGTAAGAAGACGGCGGTAGCTGTAACACACTGCAAGAGAGGCCGTGGTTTGATCAAGATCAATGGCTGTCCCATCGAGCTCGTGGAGCCGGAGATCCTCCGATTCAAAGCTGTCGAACCGATCCTTCTCTTAGGCCGCCACCGTTTCGCCGGCGTCGACATGAGAATCCGAGTCAAAGGCGGAGGTCACACTTCTCAGATCTACGCTATCCGTCAAAGCATAGCGAAAGCCCTCGTTGCCTTCTACCAAAAGTATGTCGACGAGCAAAGCAAGAAGGATATTAAGGATGTTTTGGTGACGTACGACCGGACTTTGCTGGTGGCTGATCCAAGGAGGTGTGAGCCGAAGAAATTCGGTGGAAGAGGTGCTAGGGCAAGGTTCCAGAAGAGTTACCGTTGATGAAATTTCAGGGTTTGTTTGGCCAAATAAACTGGATTTTCGTTTTTTTCTCATAAATATCTATGATTTTAAGATGTTACTGAGTTTCAGAATTTTGAATTTTTGTTTTTTATGTTTATTTAAATTCATTGCTTGAATCTTTTGAAATTGGCCTTAAATTATTGTTGATTTCTAATATTCTTGTTGAAGTTGTCGACCGTTTGGATTAAAAAATCATAAAAATAAAAATCGTTCAATCAATCCGTCATTCGATACCATTTAATGAAATAGTGCCCTGTCTTTTTCAAACATCATTGAAAAGTGCAAGTACTTTTTGTGTCGCTTGATCATATTATTGGTGGTTTGATCCTCGTTTATGAGAATGAAATATAATTTTACTGTTTATCTCTTTGAAGAGTATTTAGAATGGAGGGATGTAAAAATTATTGTTCAAATTCAGCTTAAGTCGAGCAATTTGTCCGGCTTCTGGGCAATTTTACAAGTAAAATCCTCCATTACTGGGATAGGATGATATTAATATTTATGGCTATAAATTTGTCATTCTCATTAGCAGTGAAATACATAAAAAACTAACCTTTTAAGGGAGCAAGTGGAAGCAAGTGGAAGGTCTTTATTCGGGAAGCTCTCTTCGAACATGATGTATGTGTGTGGTGTGGTTATCTGCCCATTGATTACCGTATTTGAAAACTAACCTTCGAAATGTACATATCTTAAAAGTTGAGGTTAGATAAAGTTTTGATTAAATTAATTGTTTTCCTTAAATTCTACAAATATTTAAAATATTTAAATACTTAATATTTTTAATTTTGATTAATTTTTAATATTAAGTCCGATAATAAAAATAAAACATATTTATTTGAAAATTTAATTGAAATTTATCAATTATATATAAAATATATTATAGGATCAAAACAAAATAATTCATTATTAAATAAATACATCAATTACTAATATTAATATATATTATTTATTAAAATCAAACCCCACATCGCGGGTATTATTCCTACTATTTAATTAAAACTCATCTCGTGATTGATTATCCAATAACCTCTACTCCTTTATTAAAAAGGATGAATGTTTAGTCCTCGAGCTTTACAATTATTTTTCATTTTAGTCTTTGAATTTTTTTTGTCCACAATAATCTTAAATTTTGATAACTATTCTCCATTTGGTCTATGAATTTAAATTCATTTAAGGTGTGATGACGTGGAGTGTCCCATCATCACTTGAAAAAAATTTAAAATTTATATAAAATTTTTAAAAAATACAAAAAATAAAAGAATGATAATTTTTTACAAATTTTTTTTATAAGTTTTCAAGTGATGACATGATATTATCTATTAGCGACATCATCACATTTGGTCATTAATCCTTTGATTACGTTGTCCTTTGTTTTTTTCTCCACGTTTATTTATTTTTAAAGGGTGAAAGCAAGAGTTAGTCTTTCCCATTTTGGTCTCCAAATTTTTTTTGTTCATATTAGTCCTAAAAATTAACACCATTTCTTAGTTTGGTCCTTGAGCTTAGTAATTGTTTTTGTTCATATTACTCCAAGTTCAGGGACCAAATTTAGAAAGTTGCCAAGTTCCAGAACCAAGATGGACTAAATTGAGAAAAGATGTCAAGTTCTAGGACTAATATGGACAAAAAAAGTTCAGAGACCAAAATGAGAAAAGTTATTAAGCTCAAGGACTAAATCTTACTTTATCCCTTTCAAAATAAATATAAAAAGTCGAGAAAAAAGGAATAAGGACCAAAGGTTGGGCCTTTGACTGGGCCCGTTAGTTTGCTGCAGCCAATGGGCCGTAATAGGCTCACTTTGGTCATTAATACAATGAGCCCAGACTTCTGCCCAATAATACTAGATAAAAAAAATAAAATAAAAAATAAAAAACTTACACACGCCCGGTGGGACTCGAACCCACAATCGCCTGATTAGAAGTCAGGCGCCTTATCCATTAGGCCACGAGCGCCGATGATGTTACTCTGACATAAAAATTAATTCAAATTAGCTATATATATATTTTTATTTTTTAATGATTTATTTAATAGAATTGGACATATCAGTTAAACTAGTTGGACTGAAGAATCCATGGTTTGACTAATCGCGATTACCAGTCTGATTTTAGAAATCTTGATGATTCTCTTATTTAACTTCAAGTTCTACTATTTATATATGAGACTGAATTGAAATTATTGAAACTCGAGTTTAAATCGAACTTAACAATGATCGATTAAATTTGAGATTGTTTTTTTTTTTAAACTTAAGTAGCATAAATCACTCATTTACATCTTTAATATTGGCATGTGATATAAAACTCGAGGAGGATGAAAATGAAAGAGTAAGAGAATTTTGTTATAAAATGGATAAGATTAATAATTACTTTCTTTCTCTTTTAAGAAAACTACTTTCCTAGCCATAAACTTGTTACTTTTCCTTCGCATAATTAATTTTTTATCCTTTGCTCCTATACCTTCCCAACATCCGGTGGTTACATTACGTTTCGACCAAATATAAATTCGAGTTAAGTTAAACTTTAAACATTAGGCAAAATTCTCTTAAAATTATTTTTCCCATCAACAAAAATTAAGCTCAAGACTTACTTAAATAACATTAAGCAGTTTATCGGAGAATTCAAAAAAAAGTTTAGAGAATCGGAATTAAATTATAATTTTTATGAAGTTAAAGTGTAATTTTATCTTGTATTAATTTACAACTTCATCACTTTTGATAAAAAAATAGAAACCTTTTTATTTTTAGGGACCAAAATACAATTTTACCATATATGGATATGAAATAATAACATATGAAACTTAGATATATGATATCAAAGGAAAATGAGTATCATTCTAATTTTTTGGCACAATTTGTTTTTTAGTACGTCAGATCCCACTAGTTTATGTAATAGATACAAGCATATTTATAATTTAATCCAAATGTTTTAAATATCCTCTATGTCAGATTGAGATTGCATTTAGCACCTAAATTCACGATTAATCTAATGTAAAAAAGACATAATAGATACAATATTAATACTCCCTTTAAAACTGAAGGACTAATTTAAAATATTGGTCATATCTTGAGGATGTTTAATGAAATTAACCCATATTTTAAATATACATATATTTTTCACGTGTACCGTTAAAAGCGTGCGAACAGCTTAAATGCTTCAATGCCGGAAGAGGGAAAACAAAAATATCTGGTTGACACTGGCCCAAGATATTATCGCACCTGTTGACGTGTCACCTACCTTATTTTGACACGTGCAAAAGCGTCACCTTGTGGACCTTCTTTACTGGCCCTTCAAACAAACAACAATAAACAACAGCGCCTCTCTATTTTCTCTGCTAAATTTAAGGATTTTAATTTTTTTTTCTCTTTATAAATTTCAAAACAATCTTCACGTTTTTCCTATTTTTCCGATTTGAAAGCCAAGAAAAAAAGGTCAACAATGGGACATAATCTCCGGCGGAATTTTCCGGTACCGGTTCCGTCTTCGGATCCGTTATTGGATCGTCTAAATGAGTTCACTCAGTTGAACTCGGACTCTTCTTCCTCTGGTGTAACCATTGAGAGCTTCCGAGATCCTACTGCAAATGCCACACCGGTAATTTAGTTATTTTCTAATTTAACTTCCTTTTTTATTTTTGAATTGTAGCTTGATGCGTTATTCTTTATCCGTTAAGTTTTAGTCATTACTTTTTTAGTGATGTTTGAATCATGGAGGTCTGATTTCAAGTATTAGGGAACAATAAAGAGAAAAGGAGATCGGTTCATTTAAGACGACTAGGTTGATTTTAGGATTGCATGATAATGATTTTATTACTGTTGCTGTTTCTTTTCAAATTTTGCTGTGATGATGTTTTGTTGTTAAAAGAATGAAGATTATAATGAATCATTTTGTTTTATGTGTGTGTGTGTGTGTTTTCTCTTTGTGCATATTTTGATCTGTATGTGAGAATCTCAGTTTTTATAATGCTTAATAAATTGATATGATTTAGTTTTTTGGAGTAGAGAAGTGGAAATTCACAGTAAAATTAGGGAATCGCAGAGAGAAAAAGAGACCGCTTAATGAATTATTTCTTTTCCATTTTCATTTTCCAGTGATGATGTTGTGTTGATAAAAAAATGATGATTATAAATCATTTTATTTTATAAGTTTTTTTTTCTGTTTGTGCATCTATTGATCTTAACTTGAGAACGGAGAATCTCAGTTTTTATAATGCTCAATGAGTTTAAATGATTTAGTTTATTTGGAATAGAGAGATGGAAAATTCACTGTAAAATCATGACTAGTTTCTTTATTTAGCACCAATTAAATACTAGTCGTTTGAATCAATTGTATAATGGGGGCATTGTTACTGCTAAATATTGTAGTTTCAAGTAAATGAACTCTATGGCTTTCTTAAGATGACCATCATAGAGAATTTTTTTTTTTTAATTTCTTATAAGCTGGTTTATACTTGATATATTTGCGAGGAACGAACTTTTTTTTAATGTCTCCAATATTAATGAAAAATGAGATATAATTTCAATAAATCGCCAGAAAAGGCAAGCTCAAAACAGGTTTCTCTATCAATCACAGCCTCAAAACATAGCACCCTTCATTCCCTCTATTTAAGGAGAATATCTCCCATTTACTTCATTCATTTAGTGCCTAAGATGGCTTTCTGCTGGATGTGATTAGGAAAGCCTTATAAATGTCTTGTTTATTCTTCATTTGCTATCAGTATATAAACAGCTTTAATTCTCTGGTCCTCTCCAATTTCCTCATTTAGATTCTAGGATTGTAATCCTGGATTCCTTTGGTTAGTAATGCAATTTCCTCATGCGCTACCTAGTTCTTCCATCATAGATTATGTTTTGTTGAGCACCTTTTCCTTCTGTTTGTCCCGATAAATTCTATCCAAGAAATCCAAAAAGGTAAACCTACCAGAACGGTCCTTCGGCTATTTGATATCACTATGGATTGGATGGTAAGTTAAAGGATGTCCTCTTATTGAGGAAACTCTTATTTCTTTATTAGTTCATCTCGTGCAAATGGTTTAACTTTTTTTCCTGAGGTTAATTTATCATAGAACTCCCATTTCATCGTGTATGCAGCTTAAATCTTTTCTGTTATTTTTTATTTTCAACTTAGCAGGGTCAAACTATGGTTTGGACCAACGAGAAGCACAACTCGTATCTTGAGTTCTTAGAAACATCATTTGCCGAGCAGTTGCATTATTCTATGAGATCGCGAGGCTGTTATCCACGGGAGGAAATGTGGGAGCCATGTCCAGCCCCACAACTGCCTGCCAAAGTAAGTTATTCCTCTCATCAAGTCAGAGACTTAACCTGCTTGCCATCTTCACCTTATGGTTTTAACTCAATTAATTGCTTTGTTTCAATAAGTTATCTTGGTTGTCTTTTCAGTTTTCGGTTCTCCAAGATGGCTGCTACCTGAAGAGCAATGACCCGTTGTTGAATAGCACTGCTGATTCTAGTGATATCCTGGCGAATCCATTACATTATTCTACATCTGCAGCCAAAAGCAGCTCAGCAACATTTCCTTTTTCGAGAAAAACTGCGGTTCCCAATGTCAGAATCTGCTCTAGAAGTAATACGAATTTGGGTGCCTGCACTACTGGTACATCTAGGCTTAATCTGCTAGCATATTTTCCTCTTCTTATTGCCTTCAAGCGTTTCTGTTATGAGCTTCCCCATTCCATGCTATTTGGTGCATACCTTTTTTAACTTAATGCATTGCTCTTTCCATGAAAATGCATCATTTTCGTGGAGATCTTTGTAAACAAACTTGTTTTCCTCTCCTAGTATGCTTTTGACATAAACGTTTATCTGAATGAGCCTTTTGGGTTATGTGATTGGTTTAACAACCAGTGGAGGAATATCGGTTTTGGTTCTTTCTCTGAACTTCACATGCACATGATGGGTGAAAGTGACTTGAAGTTACCGATGTGAGATTGGATGAAGTGCCCATTTGGCTTGGTGGTGCTGCACGGTGGGGACTTGGAAGGTATCCCACCACACCAAAACCCACTTTCGAATAGACTTGAAATGGAGAAATGCCATGTGTGGTGTCATGTTTCCTTAAAATCAAGAGGCACTTGTTTTGTATTTTCTTTTGTTTGCCCCGAGAGAAATTATTTACTTCCGAGTTAATCTGGAATGGTGCTTGTATTTTTTTTGTTTAACTGAAGTATTTGCTCTTTTATAGAGGTCTCAGATCAGAATTTTGTGGATGAAAAGCTAAGAGAAAAAACCAGCTGTTTTTCCGGGGCAAAACGCTTGAAGATGATGCCGATGCTTGATGCTTCAAGTAACGGTCAAGTAAGGTTAAAAATTTTAACTGTCTCTGCCTTTTACAAAAGCTTAACTGTTTGAGAAGATGTCTAGAAACCTCAAATTTATTATCCATGAAACTCTTGTTCAGGTTTCGCCGCTAGGAAAATTAAACTCGGCAGATGACTCAATCATAAGCCATACATCTGCAAAAAGAGGAACAAAAAAGAAATAGCTGTCAGGCCTCACCAAGAGCTTCACCTGCCGAAAGTCCAACATACAATACTTCCTAATGGAGAGTTCAATTTCTACTAATGAACAGGGAAAAAAATCAATGATACTTATTTTTGGCCGTGAAATAAATTCGGCAATTTCTTGCTCAGTGCTCGGTTGCCGAAAAACGCTGGGAGAGAATGCAGTGCAAAGAATTGATTGATGATTTTGCAGTTGGACGATTTAGCATAGATTTACGGTAGAATTCTTTTGTTCTTTTTCTTCTCTTCATTATTAGATCTGCGCTGCAATTTTATACCTAATTTTATACCTAACTTGCATTCTAAGCTATCAGTGATCTGTTTATGCTTTAGGTAGGCACAATGAATATATACCTTAGATCCGGATGCTCCAATTCATCAGTTTTTTAAAACGTTTGTGTTTCGCACTTCCGCTCGTTTCCGATGCATAGCTAGTTATATGTACGAGAATATAGAAAGAAAAATTTAGATAAAAGTGGATGCATTGAGTTTGGTATTTGAAACTCACATCCGAGCCCGAGTAACATGATAATAGATGGAAAATGAGTGTTTTGAGTCCATTACATATTTTGAAAATGAGCTATGAAATGGTTTGATTGATAAGATGTTGATATTCGAAAGCTCAATTAAAATATTTTGAAGTTAAAGAATCATTTTGAAATTTGAATCATAGTTTGGGAAAGTTCAAAATTTTAATCTACATATTTTAAATTTACTCCAAATCAAATTTAAATTGACATTTAACATCATGTTAGGCAATGGAATAGTCGGATGGGTAAGATGATGATACTTCGAAGCTCAATTAAAAGTGTTTTGAAGTTAAAGGATGATTTTGTAATTTTGAATCATAGTTTTAAGATGTTCCATGTAATTGACCCTTCATAAATTATTAATAAAGATAAAAGGAACCTTTAGTATGTGTATTTGGTACATTTTCTCAACTTGGTCCTTAAATTTAAACTCAATTAAGGTGTGATGATATAGCACTCCAAATTATATTATGTCATCCCTAAAAATATATTATAATAATTAACAAAATCCAAGTTCAAGAATCAAATTGACCAAGTTTCGGGACGAATGTGGGCCAAATAAAAATTCATGGACCAATCCTTCAAAAAGAAATATGGACCAAGATTAAAAATAATATCAAATTTTGAGGACTAAATTATACTTTATCCCATATTAATATACAAGTATTATAAAATACTATAAATATGATTTCTCAAAGTGTTATTCTTTCGTAATTTTATTTAATCCTCTCCCGCCACCACCCTAACTAAGTCTATCCGCTGCTACGGCTCGCCGGCGGCCGAAGCCGAAAACCGGAATATCCGACTCGAACGGGAAGCCCATGCCAACGTCAATGCCTTTTTTGAACGACGAAAAATGTTCGTCCGTCCATTAATTCACAAACAAGCCATTACTATTCAAATTTTATCTTCAAATTTTCATTTTTCATTGACGTCGAAGTCTTTATTTCTCTAATTATTTCGTGGTTTCTACCCTTAAAACTCGAATTAAATCGAGAAATGCCAAATCTAAGAGGATCAAGAGCCCATGAAGGGTTGCCCATTTCCGATGCATCTCCCATATCCGTTTCCAACAAGAAAAGATGGTCCACTTTGATGCCATGGCTCATCGCCCTCGCCGTCATTGCTCAACTCGCGTTTCTGGGTCGTCTCGGGAACGCCAAAAACGCCACGTTTTTCCATTCGTGGCCGGAATTGTTCCGTACACAGCACTCTTCTAGTGGTGTGAAAGTCGCCGGCGTTCGAAATTCCGGGATTCGAGGTTTGGGTGGTCATCGTAACTCAGGTGTGGAAACCTGTGAGGAGTGGCTTGAGAGAGAAGATACACTGGTTTATTCAAGGGATTTTAACAAGGATCCAATCTGGATTTTGATTTCTGGTGATAAGGAGGTTATTACTATTACTATAATTATTTTTCGTTTAGATTTTTTAACCTTTAGCTTTTAAGATTGTGATTTTTTTAGTGATTTGTTTGTGAAATTCCGAGGTTACTAATAAGCTCTGTTTGTTTATTTTTATCATAATACATGAATGCAGGTGATATAATGTTCTTTTTTTGGTATTTTTGCTTTTGAGTGAAGATCATGTCTTCATTGCATTTGTTTATGGCAGGCAGGCATGCATGCATGCATCATGTATGTATGTATATATGTCTTCATAGCCTGTCTTAATTGTGTGTATATGTATGAATGGATGGATGCATGGATGAATGGATGGATGTATGCATGCATGCATGTATGTATCTTCATAGTATCTGTTAATTGCAGAGGAATAACCTTGGAAGTCAGACATATATGTATTTCGCATTATTCGTAAATTGGTCCTTAAACTATACCCCATTTTTAAGATTGGTCCTAAAGTTTTATTTTTTGTCAAAAGTGATCCTAAACTATCAATTCTGTTCCATTTTACCTGAAATGTGTATGGCATCCAATAAAAACATGTCAGGTGTCAACAAAAAAGAAACACTTTAAGGACCAATCTGAGAATTGAGGTATTGTTTAGTGACCAATTTACTATTAAAGTCTATATATTTACATGCATATATATATATAGGTTAATCCTAGAGATTTCTTATATATATATGTTTATCCTAGACATTGTCTATATAATATATATATGTCTTCATAGCATTTGTTAGGGCTAGAAGAACTATCTTGGAAGTCATATACATTTATATATTAATCCTAGAGGTTTCCAATATATATAAGTTTATCGCATTGCCTATATGAATATGTCTTTATAGTATCCGTTGGCGGAACTATCTTGGAAGTCATATATATATACATATATTAATCCTAGTGGTTTCCTATATATATGTGTATATATAAGTTTATCCTTGACATTTTCTATATTTTCTTCTAATCTAGTACATTAGGAAACTTGTATATTATTTTGCTAGTTCCCTCTAAATGTTCTCCTAATTCTGCATATCATTGTTTCAAGCTTGATGATGTTTAGAACTTGAACTTATTAGTTGGCTTTCGGGACTTAAAATCCGATTTAAGTCGTTATATCCTTTTTGAATTACTGACTTCAACTTCTTGGTATTGTAGGACTTTAAAAGTTGTGCCGTGAATTGTAGCTTCAGATCCAACTGGAGTAGGAAAGCTGATGCTACTTTTAAATTGCCTAAAAAATCTAAAGCACCTAGGGTGCATCGTTCTATGGAATCGGCTTCCTACTATGAGGAGAATAATATTACTCAGGCACGACGGTGGGTAAGCACAATCTATGATGGCTTTGGTTGTATTTGAAATGATCATGGATTTTACCGTTAATATTGCCTTACTCGTGATGCTCAATTCTGTTAAATACGATGTTTGCTGTGAATTACCCGTAGAAGCTTATGATCTGTGGACTATAAACTAACATGTTTCTGAGAACCTAGGCTGGTTGACATGGCTTTACCATTATACTTCTAATGTGCTTATCTTTTGGATATGTTAGGTATAAATGAACCCGATATTCCCACTTCAAACCGTTGAATATGTTACTAGTCCGAAGTGGGTTCTAGTTAAATGCGATATTTCCTGTGAATTACTCTTAGAAGGTATGATCCATGGACAATAAACTCGATGGTGCTTCAACAACAACTTGTTTCCGAGCATCTAGGCTCATTGACATGGCTTTACCGTTATAAGATTCTAACGCATACTTCTAATGTACTTCTCTTTCAGATATGTTCGGAATAAATGAACCTGATATTCCCCCTTCAAACTGTTGAATATGTTCATAATCTGACGTGGGTTCTAGTTAAATGTGATATTTGTTGTGATTACCCTTAGAAGCTATAATCTATGGACAATAAACTCAATGTGATGCTTCAACGAAAACATGTTCCAAGCATCTAGGCTCGTTGACATGGCTTGACCGTTATGAGATTTAACACATACTTCTAATGTGCTTTTCTTTTGGACATGTTTGGTATGAATGAACCTGATATTCCCCCATCGAACTATTGAATATTGGTGTAAAACTAATGGTTTTCTTTTTCTATGAATTTAGGGATGGTTTTGAGATTGTAATGACAACTAGCCTCTCGTCCGATGTACCTGTCGGATATTTTTCTTGGGCTGAGTATGATATCATGGCACCGGTGATCCCGAAGTCTGAGAAGGCTCTTGCAGCTGCTTTCATTTCTAACTGTATGGCTAGCAACTTTCGTTTGGAAGCTCTTATGGAGCTCGAAAAGGAGAATATCAAGATAGATTCTTATGGTCGTTGCCATAAAAATCGTGACGAGAGAGGTGAATTGAAGTATTAAACTTAGTATATTTTTAATTCAAATATGAATCCGTGTTTATATTTCATTTAAATTTGCAGTGGACAAAGTCGAAATTCTGAAACGATATAAGTTTAGCTTGGCTTTCGAGAACTCGAACGAGGAAGATTATGTCACGGAGAAGTTTTTCCAATCTCTTGTTGCAGGTATGAACATTACGCTCCGATGCCGTTTGGTTTTAGTTTCATCGTCAGATTAATGGAAATGGTAAATTTTGTAGGAAGCGTACCCGTGGTGATTGGTGCACCAAATATTGAAGATTTTGCTCCTTCTTCCGATTCATATTTACATATTAAGGACTTGAAGGATGTTCGATCCATTGCAGAACAAATGAAGTACCTTGCAGGAAACCCGGACGCTTATAATCGATTATTAAGGTGAATACGTTACCATACGGAAATTGTTTCTTTGATGGCCAGAATTATAATATGATTTCTTCACGAGGAATCTTGTGGTAAAAGTACCATGGAGGTCCTTATATTTTATATTAGGAGTAGTAGTCGAATTTCATTTAGTCCCTATACGTTAGATTAAAGAGTAAACTAGTATTTTTATTAAAAATTTTATCCATTTCTACTATTAAAAATTGGTCTCTATATGTCAGAATATATCAAAATAAGGTACACATAACACACCACGTGTAATTGTTTGATTATTTTGTCAGTTATGCTAGTTTTTAACAATAGAAATAGATGGAATTTTTAACAGAAATAATTAGCTTGCTCTTTGATCTAATGTATAAGGACTAATTGATTCCATTTTTGAGTAAAGGGGATAACATGCAATCTAACTCCTAATACAGGGACATCCATGGTACTTTTACCAGAATCTTGTTAACAATGAGATATCAATGGGTTTAGGTGGAAGCAAGAAGGCCCGACCGATACTTTCAAGGCCCTTGTCGATATGGCTGCGGTTCATTCGTCGTGCCGTTTGTGCATTCACATAGCAACCACCATTTGGGAAAAAGAAGAAAAGGATTCCGATGCCAAGAAACGTCCCTGCAAGTGTAACAAAGGATCAGAAACCGTATATCATTTATACGTACGGGAACGAGGGAGGTTCGAGATGGATTCAATTTTCTTAAGGTAGTATAGCTCTTGTACTCTTTAGCTAATATTAGTACTGTTAAGGGGGGTTGGCTCTCGTTTTTAGAGAAGTCTTTGAAGTGTTGTCCACTAAGTAGCCGATCAAACCTCGAACGGAGGTATTATTCCTGAGATGTCTATGCTCGATTTTAGCCTTGGGTTTTTGTCTCCCTACTCCGAGAAAAGCCTGAAGGGGTTCACGGAGGGGGTTCGAACCCCTACCCTTAAAGGGTCTTAGTGGATAAGAACACTACCGCCCTTTCTCGAAATAGGGAGACAAAAACTTAGGGCTAAATCGAGTATAAACACAATAGGAACAATACCTCCATTTAAGAGTTCTGTCGGCTTCTCAACACATAATAATTCAAAAACTTCTCACCAAAAAAGAGCCGACCCCCCTTAACAAGTAAAATGTTTGCAAAACTGTTATTACTGATGACAAAACAAGACAAAATCCTTATTTTTCCGATATCGGTGAGCAGGTCCGGCAATATGACCTTAAAGGCCTTGGAGGTTGCGGTTCTTACGCATTTCAAGTTTCGGAAACACGTTCCTATTTGGAAACCGGAAAGGCCAGAAAGCCTTCGAGGTGGAGATGAACTAAAAGTACACAGAATATATCCTCTTGGGTTGACACAAAGACAGGCTTTATATACATTCAAGTTCAAAGGGGATGCTGATCTTAAGAACCATATCGAAAACAACCCTTGCGCGAAGTTCGAAGTTATATTCGTGTAAGACCGGTGGTTTCCGTTATCTCATCTTCGAGCACCAATGATGGATTCCTGATATCGATGACTGTTTGCTGAGGAACATTTCCTCAAAGATCAAAGGCAGCCTCATGCAGCTTATGAATTTTATCCAATGCTTCTTTTTGAATTTTGTTTTCATTTTAGATTGATGAACTGCTAAGTTATAGTTGATGAGCAATGATTAAAATTTTTGGATGGTATTAATCAGTACCGTATTGGTGAATGTATCGGTATTGTTTTGGTACCGGTACAATTTGGTATATCGTGTTAGTTTTTGTCGGTACTTTTTAAATATTTTTCATATATATATTAATATATTATATACATATATGCAACTATAAAATTTTAAAATATTTAAAATTAATTTAAAATATTAAAATATTATATCAATCAGTACGTGAAAATGTACATAGTACGCATTGGTATCTGTCAAAATAGGTTAAAATGCACCAAAACGGGTCGAAGTTTTGATCAAAACGGAACATAAATTATTTAGTACTAATTTAGGATTAAAACATGTATTAAATGGTATGATCAATATCGGAACGATACTGGTTATTATGATTCGTAGCATTAAGTTTTAGCTTCAAAATTTTCATAGCATCATTAATTGTGTATTAAGTCTATTAATTTTGATAAATAATCAAGAGAATAAATAATGTTTTAGAAGTAATAAAATAAAAAAATAAAAAATAATTGATCATAAAATATTAAGTAATTAGATAAAATAACTAATTATTCGAATACAAATCAAAAATTTACCTACAAAGAACTATTTATTTAATATTTCATGTCATTGACATAATATAATCATATTTTTTTTTGGTGCCGAAAACAAGACTTATTAAATAACACTAAAATATGATTTTTTTCCCGTATAATTTTTTAGATGTTATTCTGAACGAAAGTATATTACTAATGCATATATTTATCATATTAAATATAAGTTTTAATTGGTATATAATAATTCAAGTTTCATACATATAATTCAACAAATCAAATTTTATGTATCAAATTATACATTAGACCAAAGCTTATATATAAATTTAATATTTATCCCTAGTTATTATTATATTTAAAATAAAATCATATTTATATATATTATATTTATTTAATTAAAAACTTGAATTATTATTATTTTTAATTTATCTAATTATATTAAATGATTTTATAAATTATAATTTTATAAATTAATAATATTTTATTTAAATTGAATTTTTGAAAGATATAACTAAATTAATTAATTTCACATTAATATACTATCATATTAATTAACATTACTTTTATTACTATCATATAATAATATTACTAAATTATTATTCTAATGTCAGTAATATAATTAACAATAAAAAAAATTCCTATAACAAAAACTAAGTTATATTTAAGACAAGGCTTGAAAGAGATAAAAGAGAAACTCATGTACCATATATTATTTACAAGTGCGTGAAAAGAAAAACAATCACACTGATGTTCAACAATCCAAGCTTTTTTTAATACAAACACAAAGCATATGATGTGAGCGAATGTCAGATATGGATAAGTTTCTCTTTACGTATATGAAAAGTAATATCCTCTACTTGGGCAAATGTCATCCTCTGCCAGAGAGGCTGATAGAGCTGACTTTCATCGGAGTTGCCACAACCAGCGGAGCTTCGGGTGAGTTACTAACGGCAAAGTTGTCGTGCATGAATCGACTCTCTACGATAGATTCATCCTTCAATACGATTTTGTAGCAATAACAGCTCTTGAGACCCTGTTGATTCCGATAGCATTCGTGAGCGCTGTTCTTCACTTGCTGGAAATCCCATATCACGCTGAATTTCCCCACGGTTGCAACTAGGTGTCGCTCTTGTTTACCATTCTCGGTGACCTGAGAAAGAGAGTTCGATTAGTGGGTCAGTTCCGAAAGTTATGAATGTCATGTAGTATTGAAGTTACGAAAATCGAAAAGAAGCAACGTAAATGATCATTTAAACTATCCAACGTTAATGAATCACGTCCAAGGGAGACTATGTTTTATACTCAATATAAAGCATGCACAAAGGCCTAGCCAGAGCGACTTTGAGTCCATGGTGACCGGTCCTAGAGGTCACGGATTCGGAATGGGAATCAAACTATGAGATCTAATCTCCCATTGTCGCTCGATAGCTTAGAAAAGGAAAATTCAAGTTCATAATGACCGTTTCATATCCCGGAGACTGAACTCTATTAGATCTAATCTCCTGTTGTGACTATATAGCTCAGATATCCGAGTTATAGTGACTGCTCATATTGGTCATGAATCAAGAACGGGAATTGAACTCTACGAGATCTAATATCCAATCGTTCTTCAATAGCTTAGAAAAGGAAATTCGAGTTCATAGGTGACCATTCATATTGGTCACGGATCAAGAATGGAAATTGAACTCTACAAGATCTAATCTCTGATCGTTCCTTAGTAGCTTAAAGGTGCAGTGGTCGGAAGCGTTAAAGGTAAATAAAACCTAATACACTAAACATCAGATCCCAAAACCCTAACCCCTAAACAAAAATTAGAGCATAGATGTGAATCTTAAGTCCTAAACAAGAACTGTAAACCCTAAACAAAACTGGAAAGTGAAAAACGATGTAGCAGAAAGCAATTAAATAAAGGTCAGTCTCGATGTTTACCCATGAGAAATGGCCACCATGGAACTTATTATTGTTCCCAGCTAGATGTGAATCCAGAGGAGTCAACTTCAACAATCTGGGTGCTGGAATTTTATTCCCCATTCTACCACTAAACCCGGTTTTTGTCTTCCCGTCTTTATCTGTAAACAGAGTGCAAATGAGGACAAGATACGTATCAGTTGTGCCCAAAACCCACTTCCCATCATAGGTAACATCCACATGAGTGATCGGTGAACCGAGACCGGGAAATGCAGTCTTGGCCTGCCTCATTGATGTCTTCGAATACAACCGAATCTTCCCGTCAAGTGATCCGACCACAATTGACCCATCTCCAGTGCTCGCAAAGCACTGAAAATTTGTCCCTCTCGAGAATTGATGCCCTTGAGACCAATGCAAAACAGGTGAATCACTTGTGGCAATGTTTTGAACCACCCCTTTTCTATCTCTCATATCCCATTGACACAACCTATTATCATCTAAACCCAAAAATGTCGATTCCGAGGGATCCAATTGCGACCCTTTGGTATCGTTAGTGATATCTCTCATTGTGACATCGGCACCGTCTTTCTCGAACTTCCACTCCGTGACAATCTTCCCAGTCTCGATATCAACCTGCTTGAGCCCTGTTGCATTTGGTTTCCCTTCATT
Organism: Gossypium hirsutum; assembly: GCF_007990345.1. Lineage (NCBI taxonomy): Eukaryota > Viridiplantae > Streptophyta > Magnoliopsida > Malvales > Malvaceae > Gossypium > Gossypium hirsutum. Next base: position 513,513 of record NC_053437.1, on the reverse strand, counting down.
CTCTGGACTCATAAGCATCATATTCCTTTCGGCCCTCATTAACAAAGCCTTTTTGGGAGTCGAACTCGACGGACTTCCTCCGATTCTCGAACCACCAGCATCGAACTTAACACAAATTCCTTTCCCATGAATCCCACGGTTAAAGTTCCTATAAACTTGAACACCCAAATCATTAACCAAGAAACTATTATCCAATGCACCTAAAGCCAAACTTTGAACACCTCCATTAGCAGCTTCTTCAAACTCTTCCATCAACTCTCGATTCCCTTTAACCGGAATTGAACCCGAGCTCAGATCATCCGCGTCTTCCCACATGGAATCATCGGCCACCTCGGGTTTCATCCACCCAATAAATTCCTTTCCACAAACCTTAACTTTGTTCTCTTCACTAGCTTCCATACCATAAACATTCTCAAACAAACAATTCTGAAATTGAGTAACGAAATTCCTATACTCTTCATCACTTAAAAACTTCAAAGCCCAAACAGCTTTATCCACAAAATCGACTCTCTTCTGATCCCCAAACATTTTCAATTGCATTTCAGTCGAAACCCTAACCCTAACTTTCGCTCCTACTTCCAAAAACCAACAATTCTCATCATTATCACCATTTTCCTTAGTGAAACTATAAGAAGTGAGCTTTTCAGAGATTACCCATTTCGCTTTGGGTGTGTTCCCGCCTATATGAAGGTAAAGCTTCACTGGGTTTTTGAGATTATGGCTTGATTGCTGAGAATTGTATTTCAATTTCAAGGATTTGAGCTTAGCATCGATATCGTCGAGGCTTTTCTGAGTACCTGAAGAAGTTGAAGTTGAAGATGAAGATTGAGTGTTTTGATGATCGCTTAAAGCGTCGTCGTATTGCTCCTCCTCCTCTTCTTCTTCTTCTTCATAGCCTTCATCGGATTCTGAATCGGTGATCCGATCTTCCCTGCTTTGAGCAGTGCCCATTTTAGGACCTTAGTGAATTTCAAATATAAATTGAGGGACTAAAGAGCAAAATTCGAAACTTGTGAGAGCTTTATGATTTTGCCGATGGCAGATTTCAAACAAAAGGATAGAGCCGATTACTGTATTTATAGATCCGACTTTGACACTTTAGTCACCGGCTAGTACCGGTTAATACATCTTTTTCTTGTTTTCTTTATTTTATTTTGCTTTTTATTATTTTATTTGTGAATGAATTATTAGATTCCTCTGTTCTTTTTATGTATTTATTAAAATAGCAGGGACTAATTTAAAAAGTAAGGAATTTGAATTTGAAATATTTTTGGTGGAATTTTTATTTTTTAATAAGTAAAAAAGTAAAAAGGATTAGCTAAATTTGATATTAAAACTACACGTATATAATACGATTAATTGAATTAGTTTCACAAGTCAAAACAACAATAATTTAATTAAAAAATTAATTAAAATTTTTTATTAAAATAATAAATATTAAAATAATATATTTTTATCTTTTATTATTTCGGAAATAATCTAATAAAATTAAAAACTAACAAATTAATGATATTAATGGAGTTAAAAATTATAAAATTAATTATAAATAAAAATATAATTAATATTAATGCACCATGCTTTTGAGTAGTTGAGAAAGTAACCGGATATTATCGGTTAGCGGTTAGCTACTTAGCGTTAATATAACGTGGCGCGAAATCTTAGCAGCGAAGTAAAATGCCACGCTGGAAACTTTGGATAGTACGCAAATGTAGGCAACCGCGTCGCGTTACAAAAAGGCCGAATGTTAAAAAATTAGCAGTTAATACGCGTTTGGATCGCGTTTAGAGAAACTCCAAAACATGATAAGGCTTTGGATTTTCCTTTGGGTAAATTACTCTCAAGGTTGCTATACTATTCTAAAGTTACAAAATGATCATTAAACTATTCTAAAATTTTATTATAGTCCTTAAATTATTCAAAAGTTTTATTTAAATCACCAAAAAGTTCTATTAGCAAGCTCTAAGAGACAATTCAACAATTGGTATGACGAAATAAGTAATACCTATTGGCCAGTAAAATATATCTTAGATCCAAATTGACTTGACAATCAATGTCGAATATTAAAAAAAAACTACTTGAATTTTAATTTGTAAATTTGTGACGTTCAAATTTATTTCATAAAGAAAAATTAAACTGTAGAAGGAAAAGGAAAAAAAGAGCTTTGAATTGATGAAGACGATACAAGGAAAGTCATACATCAACAATTTTAATCGAGTAACTTAGATAAAAACTTTCGAATAGTTCAGTAAGACAATAACCATTTTAGAAAAACTTTTTGAAGTTCCAAAATATACTAATTGTTTAGTAACTTTAGGTGTATTTTTACCCTTTCCTTCTTTTAACTCTAAAATGGGATTAATTACATCAATATCCTTAACTTATGACTCAAATTCTAAATTAGTATCAACCTTCAAAAAACTTCGATTTTCTCATTAAAGAAATTTGGGAATAAATGATAACAATAACATCACAACAATCAGACTCAAAGATGGCATGAGAGCATCCTTGGTCTTTAGTCCTCAAAACATTAGTAACGTAACAATTAAATCCTAAATTCCAACTCAAATTTAACATAAAACACATTTAAAATACGTAAATCTAATTGAAAACTAGTGTGAACTTTTGTATAGATAGTTTGAATTTGACGCGTTAAAAAAATAACACTACTACTAATTTATCAACACTGTCTTTGCCATAGTCAAGTCCTCCATGTTATAGGTACACATACATAACCAAAATAACACTACTACTAATTTATCAACACTGTCTTTGCCATAGTCAAGTCCTCCATGTTATAGGTACACATACATAACCAACATTTAGCTCCTAAATTAATGACTAGACTGGCAAATACTTTGAAGACACAATCAGAATGTTTTAAAATTTAAGAACCAATTTAAAATCTAGGTGTGTAAATGAGACATTGATGCTCCGAGTTATTCGAGTTTCACTAAAAAAAATTCAAATTCAATTCAATAATTATCAAGCTAAACTTGAGCTAGCACCATCCGAGCCCTTCATTTTAATATATTTTTATATTATGACAAATTTTTATTCTTATTATATAGAAAGAGATTAATTATGAATACGCTCGAGCTTGAATATGAACGAGCTTAATTGAATTCGAGCTTGAGTAGCTTGATTATCTTGAGCCAAGCTCGAGGCTAGGAATTGATGTTCAAGTCGAGCATGAGCTTGCCACTATTCGGGGCTTCGCTCGATTACACCCTTGGAAAATAGCTAGGAGATATTTGATGCAATTAACCCTTTCTACTATACTACGCGGATTTGATGGTATCAAATACAAATATGTATCTAATGCAGGTCTTTTCCCTAAATTCTTTTATATATTCGAAGGATCATACCATACTAATATCTAAATATTTATTGAACATGAATACGAACATAAATATTTAAAGAAAAAAATCCCAATAACATAAGTTTGAATTTTAGAATACATTGAATTACATTACCATAATTTCCAAGTATCATTCTCCAAGCCTTTATCATATTCTAACTAATAAGAACAGTTTTAACAATAAATACCTTGGCATTTACATTTCTTTGCTCTCTGCTCCATTTTTGTCTAAGAAGCAATGCCTTCTGAAATCTGCATTGTAATCAGGAGTGAAGCCCGGAATTTTGTTTAGGGGACCAAAATAAAACTATAATTTTTTTTTTTGGGAGGAGGGGCAAAGTTAAAACTATTATGCTAAAAATATTTAAATTAAATTATTTATTTTTTAGAGGGGCCAAAAGTTAAAATTTTCTATTTACTAAAGGCTTAAAATGCTTAAAGTTAATGTTTTACTTATTAGAGGGCCTTATATTGCAATTCTACAATTTGGCCAAGGGGGGCTGTCCCTTCTGGCTACGCCTCTGATTGTAATCATAGAACACTAATCTCCGTGGTGAAATGACACAGAGGAGATGCATATACGAAACGGAAAAACAACAAAAAATATGGGAACTCACTGATCTCATAAAGCATCTCGAGCAGCAATTCGACATGTTATGGCATCTGCGAGAGTGGATATGCCTAGCTCGGGGCCGGATATTTTGTAGTGCTGAAGAAAACCCGAAAATGATAAAACAACCATCAGAAAGATAAATGTGAGGAGAGCAACAAAACATTGAGATCGAAGTCGCAAACCTTTTGTATCTGAGCTTGGTCTGCTCTTCCTTCAAACTCATCTAAATCGATCTCTTTTCCATTGATAAGCTTCTCCACAGCTTTCATCTATGAGAATTTTAGTAAATCGTTAACATGGAGTCAATGGGATATATCTACGTAAAGAAAATGAGTGAATAGCTCAACACAAAAGATGCATACGATGTAGTATTACCTCATCGGGAGAAGCGTTAAATCGAGCGGCAAGGACATACCTTGAACTTTCAGAAATACCACATCGTTTCAGGGATTCGGTGATCTGGAAACAATCATCGTTTTCTCAGTTGTTAAATATTGAAATAACAGAAAATCGGGTAATGAACTACAGAGTCAGAAATGGTTCAAGAAGATTACATGCTTAGACCCAGAGTAATTGTAAACAAGTTCGGAATGGAGTGTTCGTGTAGTCAACGACTCACGTGACTTGGAAATAAGTGTCTTATGCACTGCTGCTAGAACTGGAAAAACATCCGCAATCTGTGTCGATCATCCATACACGTGAAATCAGTGAAACTATATGAATATACATATATGCATATATATATCTGTAAGTTGACAGAAACCATAAACTCGGGATTCATACAAGTGATGCATTAAGAAACGCAACTTCAGGATCAAGCGTTCCGGCTTGCATAGAGTCTAGGAGTTCCCTGCAAGATCACAAACAAAATTTAGGAACTCAGTTTATAAACGAAGTCTCAAGGCATTTTGCATCAATGAGACAATTCTGCTTGCAAACTATTTACATGTCTTCTCAAAAGAACTTGAACTCGGCTCAGTCATTGTTGAGTCTAACCAAATTCAAGTATTCTGATACTTCTTAGAGTTGAGCTTTTATTATTGTTATTATATATGTTTTATTTTTCAATTAGTATTGAAAAATTTCAACTCAAATTCAAACTCGAGTATAAATAATCGAGCTTGAAGTCGAGCTAGGGAATCAAGCTCATCTTTTCCTAGGTAAGCAAACCTACTCGAGTGAGCTCAAGTGGCTCGATATTTATCTCTAATTGAACTGAAGCCGAGATTCTAACATCAAATTTTGAAATGAGCTCGAGTTTCTTACGGTTTTAGCTTGGCTAGACTCAGTTACACTGTTATCAATCATCCAATGCTAGCATATAAAAAAAAGTCGAATATTTTATCTCGAATTAAGCTCGAAATTTAAAAACGAAGCTCGATTAGACAAGCTTCAAAGCTCAAATTTCAAAATGAGCTTGAGCTTTCTTATAGTTTTAGCTCAACTCCACTATCAATCAGTCAATGTTAATATATATATATATAAACAGTATTCTCTAAAAATTCCCATTACAAAGAGCTTCATGGAGTGAGAAAATTCCCAAATACTCTAAACAGGTCAATGGAAATATGAAATTGAAACCCAAAAAATCTCATATTGGCTAAATCAGATCAAACAATTCATGATTTCATTCAATTATCAACAAAATTCAAGAGTTTAGCAAGATTTAAAACCGTATTTTTTTTTTAAAAAAAAAAGAAGAATTTGGAAACTAGTGCATAATTCTTTCATTAAACCACAAAATAAAGGCATTGAGATAGAGAAAGGGAGAAAGTACTTGGAGTTGGTGACATCAGCGAAGAGGGCAAGCGAGAGAGTGTTGCCATTGATTTCAAAGACCTTCATTTCTGCTCTGCAAAAACACTTGACAACTAGAGAAGCTTGGAAATGGAAGCTAGGGTTTTAGCTTCATCGTCAAATCTGCATTATAAGACCAATACGGTGCGTTTGATATGGAAAACAGAAAGGAAAGAGTTAATACCATTATACGACCTCAAACTATGATTCAAACTCTAAATTGATCCAAAAACTTCAAAACGTTTTAATTGAATCCTTAAAGTATCAATATCATATGGGTGAAGTCCTTTTGCCAACCTAGCAATTAGATTTAGCATTAAATGACAACTCAAATATGGATGACATATTTAACACACGTGGATTAAATTGTAAACATGTATGTATCTACTCAAATCCAATTTGACCATGAGATAGGTTCATACATGTTTACGATTTCATTCATGTATTTTAAATATGTTCGTTTAATACCTAAATTTACATTTAATGACTAAATTAAGGTTAGGTTAACGGAATGGCATGATTAACGCAATAAAAATATTTTAAGACTTAACTAAAATTTAATGATCAATTTAAAATCTTAGCGATAATTGAGAGACATTTAGTGCAATTAATTCGGAATGACTAAGACTTAAAAAAAAAAGAGGAGGAGGAATAAGGTTTGAGTAAATGTAAATTTAATTTCACTAGACCAATCAATTGAGTCAACGGTTCAATTGATTTGATCAGTTACTTAAATTTATAGAGCAAAATAAAAAATTAGTGATTAACCGATTGAATCAATTTAAGAATTTTTAGTAATTTTTTTTTTATTTTTAATTATTTTTGAATTGATGATGTGATTGGTTCAATCACCAATCCAATTTTTACAACATTAATATTTCATTAAATGCAAAAAAAGGTTAAAATATGCTATAAGTATCTGTACTTTTGAAGTTTTAGAATTTAGTCCCTATGGTTTTATTTTCTAGGAATTTAGCTTCTTTACTTTTCAGATTTTAAAATTTAGGTCCAACTATTAATACTTTTAAATATATTTTGCTAAATTTGTTAGTATGACGTTTTGAAATAAAAAAAAATACTCACTTGGTAGTCATGCAATTAAAAAATGATGTTATAGTTAACTTGAATTTAATAAAAAAATTAAAGTGTTAACAATTTGACCTAAATATTGAAATATGAAAGATAAAAAAAAACTAAATTCCTATAAACAAAAGTACAAAGATTAAATTCTAAAATTTTAAATAATATAGGGACTTATGGTATATTTTAACAAAAAAAATATTTTTACAATTTAATTTTACCTTTCGGTTTTTCTGTGAACATAAACCTGTTCTATTTATAACCTCATTAAACTACTAATAATAGGTGGATTAAATGCAAAAACAACAATATTACTTCAAAATTAGTGGACTGAGGATGACATTGACCTGGTCAACCATGTTTCACCATGGATTCTTTTGAAAATTGAAAATTTTCTATCTTCATGCATACCTCCTTTTCTTTTTCTCTTTCTTTCCCACCAAACAAACAAAAAGTAAAACACAAAATCATCCAAATACCCCCCTCACCTTTTCTTTTTTATGCCTTAGAAAAAAAAATCTTTTTTGAAGGGTTTATCTTCATGCCCTTCACAAATATGTCTCTCCCCATCTTCCTGCTCTGGCTGGTTAGCATTCCCTTTTTGGCCCATTCAGCCCCTTCTCAGCCTAGAGGTAAGCATTACATGCATGCATACATACATATATAACATATGTTTGTACATATTAACACATTTTACTAATGGCACCATTGTTAATAGAGAAATAGATTGGGGATGTTAATATTTGAATTTTAAGATATTTCTTAAGAAATGGTTGAGAAAATTAATAATACATGCAAAGCAAAGGCTTAGTTAAGGGGTAGGCAATTGGCTGGGAGTTATAAAGTGGTATAATATTAACTTTAGTCCCTTTCAGTTATAAAGTATTCAATTTAAGCCCTTTTTACACAATTCTTTTTACTTTTGGTCTCTCCAAGCTTTAACATTTTTATTTTGACGCTCAACACTGAATTTTGGCTTCATCCGTTATGCAAAATCTCTTTAGGATTGGGGGCAAAGCCAAAATTGTGTTAGGGTTCGAAATAAAATTAAAATTTCTTGGGGGCAAAGGCATAAATTTTATATTTAAAACAATGAAACTAAAATATAATTTTTTTAAAGGACTAAAAGAGCTATTTAACCATTTGAACTAAGGGACGCCAAAGCTCCCAAAATGGTAAATTGATTATATAATACCTTCAAAATTTATGAAATCACAAGTTAAATTTTGATAAAATTATTTTTGACACTAAAAAAATTTATTATTCATTTTAGTCCCCTAAAATATTTTTTTTCACCCCTTGCTACCGCTAATTAGAAAAAAAGTCTAATCATACTAGTGTTGGACACTAACACCCAAGACCAAGTAAGAAAGCTTGATTTATGCAAATATTTGTGTGCCTTTTTAATTCTCCCGTACATGCATGCATGCATGCATGGCCGACATTGATATACGCAGGCACGTTGGTAAGCTGCGGCTCGTCGACAAAACAGTCAATACCCGACACCAGCCTCAGTTACATCCCCGACGACGGCTTTATAAACGTTGGGAACAAAACAACTCTCGAAAGCAATGATTTGCTGCCGATCCTATCCACGCTACGATATTTTCCCCAGAAATCGGCGAGGAAATATTGCTACACGTTCCAAGTGATAAGGGGAGGGAAATACTTGGTGAGGACGATTTATTTTTACGGAGGTTTCGATGGAGGGAAACAGCCGCCGGTGTTTGATCAGATCATCGGAGGAACAAAATGGAGCGTGGTGAACACGACGGAGGATTACGCCAACGGCATGTCGTCGTATTATGAGATTATCATCGGAGCTCATGCGAAGACGTTGAGTGTTTGTGTGGCGAGAAGTAATCAAACGGCGGCGAATTCAAGCCCGTTTATATCCGCCATTGAAGTGCTCTCGTTAGAGGATTCCATGTATAATTCTACTGATTTTCGTACCGAAGCGTTGGTCGCTGTTGCGAGAAGTGCGTTTGGGAATGAAGATAGCATAAGGTAATGATCAGTATTTTTGGAGTCGGAAAGGACCGGTCGGTTGTACCAATAACTGACCTGGGTATCGGTTTGGAATAAGGAGTCAGATTGGTTGACTCGTGAATCGTTTAACCGTTTGGATCAGACAATTGGACGATTGAATTGGCTTTCTCTTTTTTTTTAAATTTTTTATCGTTTAATAATTTATTTAATCAAATCGATTGAACTAAGAATCGATGGTCTGACCTGTTCGACCATCAGTCCAATATAAAAATCGTAGTAATGGACAATCAATTTCGGGTTTAATTTGATCTAGTCGAGTTCAAGCAGCAAGAAACTCAAGCTCAACTTAGATTTTGAGGCTTGAAGTTTAGGTTGTGATTGAGTTTTACTTTTAAAGATCTAGCTTGTTTGCTTGGACTCGTTCAATTAAGCTCATTTACATAGCAAAAACGAGCTTAAATCTTGTGTTTGATTTTAAGCTTTATTATTTGTTCTTGAGCTCAAACTCGAGTTTGAGTTTGAATTGAAGATTTTCAATATAGAATAGCTCAAGAGGTATACTTGAGCTGCTTAAGCCTGATTCCACAATGATTGAGTTAATTTTCAGTGAGTAAATATACATTTTTGTACTTAAATTTAGTTTCAAGGTTCAAATTGGTATATAAGGTTTTTTTCTCTAATTAGGTATTTGAATTTGGCTTTAAGGTTTAATTTGGTACCTAAAATTTGTTTTGGTCTAGTTAAATACCTGAACTTGGCTTTTTGGCTCAAATTGATACCTAAATTTGACTTTTCTGTCCAAATTAGTACTTATAGTAAATGACTTATTTCAACCAATTTGAATTATAAAGCTAAGTTTAGGTACTTAATTGGACAAAAAAAAAGGTACCAAATTGAATCTTAAAGTCAAATTCAAGTACCTAATTGGACCTCCAAAAAACCTTATGTACAATTTGAACCTTGAAACCGAATTAGGTGCCAAATGTATGTTCACCCATTTTCAATATTGGGTTTTGAATTGGATTTTATATACAAGTTCGAGCTCGGTTTGGACTTTATTTTAAAACTTTTAATACTAATTTAGTATATATATATGTATATATATAAAGCTTGTAAGTTACTCGAGTCAAACATTATAATATATTCAAATTTGGCTTGACATTTAGGTTCTATTATTTGTTCTTGAGCTCAAACTTGAGTTCGAGTTCAACTTGAGATTTTTAAATACTATTAATTGAAAATGAAGAAAAGATAGATTAAGCTCAAGAGTTACTTGAGTCAAATATTAAGATACTCAAGTTGCTTGAGCTTGACTCTATAATGATTATGCCAAAATTCAATACTAAGTTTTAAAATAGCTTGAGCTCAAGTTGTACTTATTTTAAAAGTTTTCCAATAAGCTTGCAAACTGCTCGAGTCAAGCACTAGGAAGTATTCAATTTTCTTAACTTAACAATGATAGTTGAATTTGAAATTTTTTTAGTCATTTACACAAAAATATCTTATATTTGAATTTATATAGTCTTTAATTTAGTAAATGTACCATGGAGGCCATTGTAATAAGAGTTGGAGTGCATTTTGTCCTCTCTACAAAAAAAAATTGACAAATTAGTCACTATAAGTTAAATCAAAGAGTTAATTGGTTATTTCTGTTAAAAATTTCATTCATTTGTGCTATCAAAAACTGGTTTAGCGTGCCATGTGTATCTTATGTTGATGTACAAAAACCAGTTTTTAATAGTAGAAATGAATGGAGTTCTTACCATAAAGACCAGTTTGTTCTTTGATCTAATGTATAGAGACCAATTTATCCAATTTTTTGAGTAAGGGAAGCAAAATGTAATCCAACTACTACTACAAATCCTCATGTTAATTTCACACTTTGATTTTGTACTGCACATGAAAAATAATTTTATAGGTTTCAAAAGATTTTTTTTTTGTGGTTAAGTGTGTTATCTTTTGAACCTAGCTTTCCAGATGATCCATACTACCGATTATGGCAACCATTCACAGACAAGAACGAAGTCGTTTCGACCCAAACAAGTGTAAGCAGTTCGGATTTTTGGAACAAGCCACCGGAGAAAGCGTTCTCAAAGGCGATCGCCGCAGGTGTGGGGAAGAAACTCGAGATTCAATGGCCGTCAGGATCACTTCAGAGCACTAGATACTACGTTTCACTGTATTTCCAAGACAATCGGGCTGCGAGCGCCAATTCTTGGAGAGTGTTCAGTGTTGCGGTAAATGGGAAGACTTTTTACAATAATCTTAATGTCTCAACTGGCGGCGTGACGATTTATTCAGCGGAATGGCCATTGGCAGGGCCGACTAAAATTACCTTGACTCCTGACTCTAAAAGCTCCGCCGGGCCGTTGATCAATGCCGGTGAAGTTTACCAGATTCTACCTTTTGGTACAAGGACTCTTGCAAAAGATGGTAGTTTTTTTCCCCTACTTTTAGTAGTTGAATATGGATACGAAGATATTATTTTTCAAAAAAACTCGGTAAAAAATGGTAAGAGTATTAGGGAGGTCCTTGTTTTGGGAGTCAAATTGCATTTTTGGTCTTTCTACTAGAAAAGAAATGCAAATTAATCTTATTAGATCAAAGAGCAAATCAACGATTCTATTAAAAGTTACATCTATTTCTACTATTAAGAGCTGGTCCTTATACCTCAGCATGAGGTATACGTGGCACACCAAGTGTCACTATCTGGTTATTCTATCAATCATGTCCGCTTTTAATAGTATAAAGGAATGAATTTTTTAATAGAAATGACCAATTTGCTCTTTGATCTAACGTTTATGAACTAATTTGCTTATTTTTTTAGTAGAGGAGGCAAAATGCAATCTGCCTCCTAGTATAAGGGCATTTATGGTACTTTTACCAATAAATAACCTATCAATTCAAACTCAAACTAACTCAAATCCGGACTTGACTTGATTAATCTAAACTCAAAATTGACTTGTCAATAACTCAAATCCATCTAGTCCAAACCTAAATCGACTAGAGCTCAAAACAATCTAAATATGAAGTGATTAGAATATGAAGTGATCTGAACCCTTAATGACCTCAACTCGAAATTTCGAGCTTTGACTTGAATTACCTGAACTTGAAACAACCCAAACCGAAATGATTATTTAATACCTAAATTGATCCAATCCAAAATCAACCGTATCCACCCAATTAACATAAACACGTTAGTAGCATCCAAAATGCAACGCGTAACTAATTTCAAAGTGATATGAAAAAGAATTGAGCAATTTAATCATTGTCATGTTTTGGGTTTTGATTTTTCTTGTTAAAAGTATCATAGAGGTTTTTGTATTAGGAGTTAGATTGCATTTTGTTCATTACTTTAAAAATAGGCAAATAAGTCCTTATACGTTTGACCAAAGAGTAAATTGGTTCTTTCTGTTAAAAATTCTATCTATTTCTACTATTAAAAATTGGCGTGATGGAAAGAATAACTAGACAATTACACGTGGATTCTACTCATTCTAGCATACAAGGATCAATTTTAACATTAAAAATAGATGAATTTTTTAATAGAATGACCGGTTTGCTCCTTGATCCAACATAAATGACTAGTTTGTCTATTTTTTAGTAGATGGCAAAAATTATAATCTTAACTCCTAATACAAATATTTTCATGATACTTTATTTTTGCTGATTTTTCTTTATTCACTTTTAAACACGAAAAGTCGAGTTTTTTTTTAACTTAATGATATTTTTTTACTGATTTTAATAATATGAATGCCTTTTTGGATTTCCTAGTGGCGGTAATGGAGGAACTGGCTAGAAACCTCGACAACCCTCCACTTGATTGGGTAGGTGATCCATGCTTGCCCCAAGAAAACTCATGGACTGGAGTTTCTTGTTCCATAAAAGATACCGTTGCTAGAATTATCTCTTTGTAAGTTATTTCGAGTTTTCATTTGTTTTTTTATATTATGCATGTTTGTTTTACGTTTCACGTTTGAGGTTCGTAATTGTACCTCTCATATTATCTTGAAGATTCGAACTTACGTTTTTTTCTTGAGAGTGCAATGTTTCTAACATTCATATCTAATTTTTAGTTACTCAACTCGGTAATGAGGTATATTTTGGTATTTGTACTTTATTTTTTATCTAGTTTGGTACCTAAACTTGACAACTAAATTTATTTTGATCCTTGAACTTGAAAGTATAAAAGTTTGACGGCACTACACTATGAGATTGTGCCTAATTTTCAAGTGATGATGTGACATAATCCTAGAGGGACTAGTGTTTTAATAACTAGACCAATGATTGAATCAGTTAGACTATCAGTTCTCGATTCAATTAGTTTGATCAGTTCAACTACTAAACTGATAATAATTAATTAATTAAAATTTCATAAAAAAATATTAAACCGGTTCAACTACTGGTTTTTGTCCTTTTTTTATTACTAATTTTGAACGGTTTTTGATTAAATCAATTCAACCCCTTTGATTGAACCAGTATATTAGTTGGTTCTTGGTTCAATCGGTCCAACCGATCAATCTAGTCTCATTCCAAAAGCACTAGTCATATTATTAAATCTTAATAGAATACAAGTTTAGGGACCAAATGTAACACCCCTTACCCGTATCCAACACCGGAATAGGGTACGAGGCATTACCAAAACACATACACTTGTAAACGTATTTAACCGAGTTATAAAATTTCATCAAAATTAAAACTTTCAAAATAATTAACATGTTTCTATAACTTTTCACAATATATCCTCAAAATATTATAATCATAATAATTAGGGCCTGCGAGACCCGATACATACTCATGCAATTTAATGCTTCATTTCCATTTCATTCAATTCGCAATTTCTCATGCTCACAATTTAAATCATATCACTAGCAATTTCCATTTAATTCACGTGCAATTCAATGACATCAAATTCAAAACTAATACGTATTTACCATTTAACTCAATGTTTATTGATTATACCATTCAATAACACATTTATGAAATTCTCAATTTAGCAATGAAAATATCACTTTAGTTTGAATAACAACATCGTCCTGATATAAATACACTACCGCTTATCCATTTACTTTAATTCTTTTGGGCCCATTTGTCACTTACCATCTTTAATCAAATTAGGGAACGGTCACGGAAAATTGAGTACTTCACTTTCACTTTGCCATAGTATAACTATGGTCTTACGTATGATCACTTATCACTTGTCCCTGATCAGATAAGTGTAGCCAACTATCACTTTGTTTCTTGATCAGATAAGTGTAGCCACTTATCACTTTGTTTCTTGATCAGATAAGTGTAGCCACTTATCACTTTGTCTCTTGATCAGATAAGTGTAGCTAAAGCTATCACTTATCACTTTGTCTCTTGATCAGATAAGTATAGCCGAAGCTATCACTTATCACTTTTCACTTGTCACTTGATCAGATAAGTGTAGCCGAAGTTATCACTTATCACTTTGTCACTTGATCAGATAAGTATAGCCGAAGCTATTACTTATCACTTTCCACTTGTCACTTGATCAGATAAGTGTAGCTAAAGCTACCACTTATCACTTTGTCACTTGATCAGAAGTACTCAAATCCGGCGTTCCGCTCAATTTGATCATTTATTCATATATCAGGCTTACCAACATGTGTTAATTCATAAACCATTCATGGTATTATTTCATGCCAAATCATATACTGAATATACCATACACACATACTATGAAACTTTATTTTCACACATGAGCTTAAACCATGACCAATAATGCACAAAAATAAGCATCATTCATATTTCATCGTTTATGAGTTATAATCAAACATATGACCATTTATACACGAATCATTCATATATTTCCCAATTTTCCTCCTCCTCCTCTCCATTCCACATCCTTAATGTGTATAACACACTTAAACAACATTAACCATAATTTCAATATTCACTAACATGTATATTCAAAGCTGTTTATCTGAGTCAGAGTCACTAAATTATTTTATCCGGAGCTACGGAGCTCCAAATTAAGATCCGTTAATTTTCCCTGAAACTATACTCACATATCTTCATACCATAAAATTTTCATAATTTTTGGTTCAGCCAAATAGTACAGTTTATTCTTTAAAGTTTCCCCTGTTTTGCTGTCTGACAGTTCCGACCACTCTTCACTAAAATAATTATCTCATTGTACAGAATTCGGATGATGTTTTAGCTTGTTTCTTCTAAAAATAGACTCATTAAGGATTCTAACCATATAAACTATAACTCATAATAATTTCTGTACAATTTTTAATGATTTTCCAAAGTCAGAACAGGGGAACCCGAATTCATTCTGACCTTGTCTCACAAAATCTATTATATCTCATGATTTACAATTCCATTGCTCACATAATTTCTTTTATAAGAAACTAGACTCAATAAGCTTTAATTTCATATTTTATTCATCCTCTAATTCAATCTCTACAATTTTTGGTGATTTTTCAAAGTTACACTACTGCTGCTGTCCAAAACTGCTTTAGTGCAAAATGTTGATTTCCATTTTGCCCCAAATTTCACAGTTTATACAATTCGGTCCTTTCTCAATTAACCCCTCAATTAATCTAATTTTCTCAATTAGTACTTTATTAGACATTATAAGTTGTTACACAACTATTGAAATTCAGAATTTCCACATATAACTCTATCTTCAAACTTTTTTACTTTTAGGTCCCAAACATTCACTTTCTATTCAATTCTTTCAATAAAATCAGCATATGAACAATTTAAAGCTCTAATTTCATGCTAAATCATCATATACTTCCAGCACATATTCATATCAACTTTCAACTTCTTTCATAAAATCAAAAACTAATGAATTTAACAAGTGGGCCTAGTTGTAAAAGTCATAAAAATACAAAAATTTCAAGAAATAGTCAAGAATTGAACTTACTTGTAATAAAAATATGAAGAACCAGCTTGAAGAAGCCCTTCCATGGTGTTTTAGCTGATGAGAATTCAGAAAAATGAAGAGAAAATCTAGATAATTCCACTTGGGTCCTAACTTTATTAAGCAAATTTTGCAATTTTCCAATTTTGCCCTTAATTCTCCTTACTTTCTTGCTGATTTCATGCCTCTGCCGTCCAGACCAAATAGACCTTGGGTCTATTTGCTTTTTAAGCCCTCTTCCTTTTATCATTTAAGCTATTTAATCATTTCCCAAAATTTTGCATTTGTTACAATTTAGTCCTTTTTGTTCAATTAATTATCGGAACTTTAAAATTTCTTAACGAAACTTTAATACTAACTTTTTAACACTCCATAAATATTTATAAAAATATTTATGGCTCAGTTTAAAATCCCCGAGGTCTTGATACCTCATTTCGATTCTAATTATTTTAATATTTATTTCTAGTGCACTATTCACTATTTCAAAAATTTTCCTAACTTCATATTTAACTTATACTTACTAAATTAATAATATTTTCTACCCATTTGTCGAATTTAGTGATCTCGAATCACCGTTCCAACACCTCTGAAAATTCAAGCCATTACATTTTTTTTCGTCGGATTTGTGGTCCCGAAACCACTGTTCCGACTAAGCCTAAAATCGGGCTATTACAACTCTCCCCCCCTTTAGGGATTTTCGTCCCCGAAAATCTTACCAGATGGTAGGTTAATGATTTACTTCCACAGTATATTTCAAATTCGCACATGATTTTGGATTTTCATATCTTTTACAGATAATCACATAGATTCATAAGAAAATCAGGATAGCGATATTTCAGCATCTGAAGCTACACAAAGTATCGAAAAATTACAATCCATATAGAATGATATCCATTTTGATAATCTGAGTAGTTTTCAGAACTATCAAATATTTCTCTCTTTTTATATTGTCCTCATTTTCTAATTCATTCACTTTTCCGACCACATTATTATTCTTCCGTACACGAACTTCTGTAACACTACACTCGTAAGCTTATTCAACCAAAATCTCACAAATTTCATTGTAACATTTTACTAATATGGGGGTGAGTGTAGTAAAGCCTCAAATTTATCTTACACATAAATGCGCATAACACATACCATCACAAATAGCCAATTCATTACTAAGTTCACATTCTCAAAGCATTTAATAAACATTTGCTTTTAATCACTTTTGTTCTCAACACAAAATTCTAACTCAAATCACTAATTCACAATCAAAATTTCTATATAGCATCATAATCCAAATATCATAACTCATATGCTTGTATAATTATAACATTCATCAATAAAAAAAATGTTTTATCCTTTGATCCATACCTTTATGAGTTTCAACTCATAATCAATACATTTTCACTCAAACATTTTAGTATTTATTTCTATACTATTAGAATTAACTCAGTTGAAAAACATATCTGTCTCATCAAGATAATTTTCGTCATAGAACAATACTGATAAGGGGGTGATGGTGAAGTCATAAATCTTTCAACTTGCTCTCATAGATACATATATATATATGATTTTGTATTCATCATCAATGTAATACCATCAAAACCACGTAATTCATTCCAAGCAAATTAACACATCTATTTATTACAAATGTTTTCTGTCACTCACAATTTCACACAACGAATTTACTTACTTAAGCTCAATGTTAATATCTAATTAAATTCCAATACTTGGCTTCTATTTTACTTACCGACATTTGCCAAATTAGAGAATGTCTTACGGAATTGAGTACTTCGTTTTCTCGATGCCATAGTCCAACTATGGTCTTACACGTAATCACAAATCACATACCGATGCCATAGCCCAGCTATGGTCTTACACGAAATCACATATCACTTACCGATGCCACAGCCCAGCTATGGTCTTACACGGAATCACATAATCACATGTTCACATGTTGCCATGGTCAAACCATGGTCTTTTCCGTCAATTCATCACATATCACTGAACGAAAGTACTCATTCCTGCGTTCTACTCAATTTGACTTCCAATTCAATTTTTCATACTATTATAATATTCATGGTTTAGACATAAAACAAAATATCTTATTATCTTTAATTTAACAATTAAACATAAGATTCTATCATATGAACATACTAATTTCACTTATTCAAGCAGATGCACATACACACGTTCCATCTATTTAAGTAAATTTGCTTATCATATTCACTTAATCAAATATGTTGAGCACATAGCATTATATAATCACCAACATACTTGGATGAGCTTATCACAACATAAACTTTTTTTGTAACTTATAGTCATCTCTTTTCATACATGAACACATCCATATCACAAATTTTTATACTTACCTTTCCAAATTCCAACATAACGTGAGCATATTTCATTTATCTCAATATCATTTTTAGCATTATCGAAAATAGCTCGATTGAAAATCATCTCTATCTTAACAAAGCAATTTCGTTAGAGCCTGGAGATATCACATCATCAAGAGTAATAACGTGGCATGTATAGCTAGGCTCACATATGCTACGTTTGGTCCGAGAACCGACTAAACCGTAGCTCTGATACCACTAAATGTAACACCCCTTACCCGTATCCAACACCGGAATAGGGTACGAGGCATTACCAAAACACATACACTTGTAAACGTATTTAACCGAGTTATAAAATTTCATCAAAATTAAAACTTTCAAAATAATTAACATGTTTCTATAACTTTTCACAATATATCCTCAAAATATTATAATCATAATAATTAGGGCCTGCGAGACCCGATACATACTCATGCAATTTAATGCTTCATTTCCATTTCATTCAATTCGCAATTTCTCATGCTCACAATTTAAATCATATCACTAGCAATTTCCATTTAATTCACGTGCAATTCAATGACATCAAATTCAAAACTAATACGTATTTACCATTTAACTCAATGTTTATTGATTATACCATTCAATAACACATTTATGAAATTCTCAATTTAGCAATGAAAATATCACTTTAGTTTGAATAACAACATCGTCCTGATATAAATACACTACCACTTATCCATTTACTTTAATTCTTTTGGGCCCATTTGTCACTTACCATCTTTAATCAAATTAGGGAACGGTCACGGAAAATTGAGTACTTCACTTTCACTTTGCCATAGTATAACTATGGTCTTACGTATGATCACTTATCACTTGTCCCTGATCAGATAAGTGTAGCCAACTATCACTTTGTTTCTTGATCAGATAAGTGTAGCCACTTATCACTTTGTTTCTTGATCAGATAAGTGTAGCCACTTATCACTTTGTCTCTTGATCAGATAAGTGTAGCTAAAGCTATCACTTATCACTTTGTCTCTTGATCAGATAAGTATAGCCGAAGCTATCACTTATCACTTTTCACTTGTCACTTGATCAGATAAGTGTAGCCGAAGTTATCACTTATCACTTTGTCACTTGATCAGATAAGTATAGCCGAAGCTATTACTTATCACTTTCCACTTGTCACTTGATCAGATAAGTGTAGCTAAAGCTACCACTTATCACTTTGTCACTTGATCAGAAGTACTCAAATCCGGCGTTCCGCTCAATTTGATCATTTATTCATATATCAGGCTTACCAACATGTGTTAATTCATAAACCATTCATGGTATTATTTCATGCCAAATCATATACTGAATATACCATACACACATACTATGAAACTTTATTTTCACACATGAGCTTAAACCATGACCAATAATGCACAAAAATAAGCATCATTCATATTTCATCGTTTATGAGTTATAATCAAACATATGACCATTTATACACGAATCATTCATATATTTCCCAATTTTCCTCCTCCTCCTCTCCATTCCACATCCTTAATGTGTATAACACACTTAAACAACATTAACCATAATTTCAATATTCACTAACATGTATATTCAAAGCTGTTTATCTGAGTCAGAGTCACTAAATTATTTTTATCCGGAGCTACGGAGCTCCAAATTAAGATCCGTTAATTTTCCCTGAAACTATACTCACATATCTTCATACCATAAAATTTTCATAATTTTTGGTTCAGCCAAATAGTACAGTTTATTCTTTAAAGTTTCCCCTGTTTTGCTGTCTGACAGTTCCGACCACTCTTCACTAAAATAATTATCTCATTGTACAGAATTCGGATGATGTTTTAGCTTGTTTCTTCTAAAAATAGACTCATTAAGGATTCTAACCATATAAACTATAACTCATAATAATTTCTGTACAATTTTTAATGATTTTCCAAAGTCAGAACAGGGGAACCCGAATTCATTCTGACCTTGTCTCACAAAATCTATTATATCTCATGATTTACAATTCCATTGCTCACATAATTTCTTTTATAAGAAACTAGACTCAATAAGCTTTAATTTCATATTTTATTCATCCTCTAATTCAATCTCTACAATTTTTGGTGATTTTTCAAAGTTACACTACTGCTGCTGTCCAAAACTGCTTTAGTGCAAAATGTTGATTTCCATTTTGCCCCAAATTTCACAGTTTATACAATTCGGTCCTTTCTCAATTAACCCCTCAATTAATCTAATTTTCTCAATTAGTACTTTATTAGACATTATAAGTTGTTACACAACTATTGAAATTCAGAATTTCCACATATAACTCTATCTTCAAACTTTTTTACTTTTAGGTCCCAAACATTCACTTTCTATTCAATTCTTTCAATAAAATCAGCATATGAACAATTTAAAGCTCTAATTTCATGCTAAATCATCATATACTTCCAGCACATATTCATATCAACTTTCAACTTCTTTCATAAAATCAAAAACTAATGAATTTAACAAGTGGGCCTAGTTGTAAAAGTCATAAAAATACAAAAATTTCAAGAAATAGTCAAGAATTGAACTTACTTGTAATAAAAATATGAAGAACCAGCTTGAAGAAGCCCTTCCATGGTGTTTTAGCTGATGAGAATTCAGAAAAATGAAGAGAAAATCTAGATAATTCCACTTGGGTCCTAACTTTATTAAGCAAATTTTGCAATTTTCCAATTTTGCCCTTAATTCTCCTTACTTTCTTGCTGATTTCATGCCTCTGCCGTCCAGACCAAATAGACCTTGGGTCTATTTGCTTTTTAAGCCCTCTTCCTTTTATCATTTAAGCTATTTAATCATTTCCCAAAATTTTGCATTTGTTACAATTTAGTCCTTTTTGTTCAATTAATTATCGGAACTTTAAAATTTCTTAACGAAACTTTAATACTAACTTTTTAACACTCCATAAATATTTATAAAAATATTTATGGCTCAGTTTAAAATCCCCGAGGTCTTGATACCTCATTTCGATTCTAATTATTTTAATATTTATTTCTAGTGCACTATTCACTATTTCAAAAATTTTCCTAACTTCATATTTAACTTATACTTACTAAATTAATAATATTTTCTACCCATTTGTCGAATTTAGTGATCTCGAATCACCGTTCCAACACCTCTGAAAATTCAAGCCATTACATTTTTTTTCGTCGGATTTGTGGTCCCGAAACCACTGTTCCGACTAAGCCTAAAATCGGGCTATTACAACTCTCCCCCCCTTTAGGGATTTTCGTCCCCGAAAATCTTACCAGATGGTAGGTTAATGATTTACTTCCACAGTATATTTCAAATTCGCACATGATTTTGGATTTTCATATCTTTTACAGATAATCACATAGATTCATAAGAAAATCAGGATAGCGATATTTCAGCATCTGAAGCTACACAAAGTATCGAAAAATTACAATCCATATAGAATGATATCCATTTTGATAATCTGAGTAGTTTTCAGAACTATCAAATATTTCTCTCTTTTTATATTGTCCTCATTTTCTAATTCATTCACTTTTCCGACCACATTATTATTCTTCCGTACACGAACTTCTGTAACACTACACTCGTAAGCTTATTCAACCAAAATCTCACAAATTTCATTGTAACATTTTACTAATATGGGGGTGAGTGTAGTAAAGCCTCAAATTTATCTTACACATAAATGCGCATAACACATACCATCACAAATAGCCAATTCATTACTAAGTTCACATTCTCAAAGCATTTAATAAACATTTGCTTTTAATCACTTTTGTTCTCAACACAAAATTCTAACTCAAATCACTAATTCACAATCAAAATTTCTATATAGCATCATAATCCAAATATCATAACTCATATGCTTGTATAATTATAACATTCATCAATAAAAAAAATGTTTTATCCTTTGATCCATACCTTTATGAGTTTCAACTCATAATCAATACATTTTCACTCAAACATTTTAGTATTTATTTCTATACTATTAGAATTAACTCAGTTGAAAAACATATCTGTCTCATCAAGATAATTTTCGTCATAGAACAATACTGATAAGGGGGTGATGGTGAAGTCATAAATCTTTCAACTTGCTCTCATAGATACATATATATATATGATTTTGTATTCATCATCAATGTAATACCATCAAAACCACGTAATTCATTCCAAGCAAATTAACACATCTATTTATTACAAATGTTTTCTGTCACTCACAATTTCACACAACGAATTTACTTACTTAAGCTCAATGTTAATATCTAATTAAATTCCAATACTTGGCTTCTATTTTACTTACCGACATTTGCCAAATTAGAGAATGTCTTACGGAATTGAGTACTTCGTTTTCTCGATGCCATAGTCCAACTATGGTCTTACACGTAATCACAAATCACATACCGATGCCATAGCCCAGCTATGGTCTTACACGAAATCACATATCACTTACCGATGCCACAGCCCAGCTATGGTCTTACACGGAATCACATAATCACATGTTCACATGTTGCCATGGTCAAACCATGGTCTTTTCCGTCAATTCATCACATATCACTGAACGAAAGTACTCATTCCTGCGTTCTACTCAATTTGACTTCCAATTCAATTTTTCATACTATTATAATATTCATGGTTTAGACATAAAACAAAATATCTTATTATCTTTAATTTAACAATTAAACATAAGATTCTATCATATGAACATACTAATTTCACTTATTCAAGCAGATGCACATACACACGTTCCATCTATTTAAGTAAATTTGCTTATCATATTCACTTAATCAAATATGTTGAGCACATAGCATTATATAATCACCAACATACTTGGATGAGCTTATCACAACATAAACTTTTTTTTGTAACTTATAGTCATCTCTTTTCATACATGAACACATCCATATCACAAATTTTTATACTTACCTTTCCAAATTCCAACATAACGTGAGCATATTTCATTTATCTCAATATCATTTTTAGCATTATCGAAAATAGCTCGATTGAAAATCATCTCTATCTTAACAAAGCAATTTCGTTAGAGCCTGGAGATATCACATCATCAAGAGTAATAACGTGGCATGTATAGCTAGGCTCACATATGCTACGTTTGGTCCGAGAACCGACTAAACCGTAGCTCTGATACCACTAAATGTAACACCCCTTACCCGTATCCAACACCGGAATAGGGTACGAGGCATTACCAAAACACATACACTTGTAAACGTATTTAACCGAGTTATAAAATTTCATCAAAATTAAAACTTTCAAAATAATTAACATGTTTCTATAACTTTTCACAATATATCCTCAAAATATTATAATCATAATAATTAGGGCCTGCGAGACCCGATACATACTCATGCAATTTAATGCTTCATTTCCATTTCATTCAATTCGCAATTTCTCATGCTCACAATTTAAATCATATCACTAGCAATTTCCATTTAATTCACGTGCAATTCAATGACATCAAATTCAAAACTAATACGTATTTACCATTTAACTCAATGTTTATTGATTATACCATTCAATAACACATTTATGAAATTCTCAATTTAGCAATGAAAATATCACTTTAGTTTGAATAACAACATCGTCCTGATATAAATACACTACCACTTATCCATTTACTTTAATTCTTTTGGGCCCATTTGTCACTTACCATCTTTAATCAAATTAGGGAACGGTCACGGAAAATTGAGTACTTCACTTTCACTTTGCCATAGTATAACTATGGTCTTACGTATGATCACTTATCACTTGTCCCTGATCAGATAAGTGTAGCCAACTATCACTTTGTTTCTTGATCAGATAAGTGTAGCCACTTATCACTTTGTTTCTTGATCAGATAAGTGTAGCCACTTATCACTTTGTCTCTTGATCAGATAAGTGTAGCTAAAGCTATCACTTATCACTTTGTCTCTTGATCAGATAAGTATAGCCGAAGCTATCACTTATCACTTTTCACTTGTCACTTGATCAGATAAGTGTAGCCGAAGTTATCACTTATCACTTTGTCACTTGATCAGATAAGTATAGCCGAAGCTATTACTTATCACTTTCCACTTGTCACTTGATCAGATAAGTGTAGCTAAAGCTACCACTTATCACTTTGTCACTTGATCAGAAGTACTCAAATCCGGCGTTCCGCTCAATTTGATCATTTATTCATATATCAGGCTTACCAACATGTGTTAATTCATAAACCATTCATGGTATTATTTCATGCCAAATCATATACTGAATATACCATACACACATACTATGAAACTTTATTTTCACACATGAGCTTAAACCATGACCAATAATGCACAAAAATAAGCATCATTCATATTTCATCGTTTATGAGTTATAATCAAACATATGACCATTTATACACGAATCATTCATATATTTCCCAATTTTCCTCCTCCTCCTCTCCATTCCACATCCTTAATGTGTATAACACACTTAAACAACATTAACCATAATTTCAATATTCACTAACATGTATATTCAAAGCTGTTTATCTGAGTCAGAGTCACTAAATTATTTTTATCCGGAGCTACGGAGCTCCAAATTAAGATCCGTTAATTTTCCCTGAAACTATACTCACATATCTTCATACCATAAAATTTTCATAATTTTTGGTTCAGCCAAATAGTACAGTTTATTCTTTAAAGTTTCCCCTGTTTTGCTGTCTGACAGTTCCGACCACTCTTCACTAAAATAATTATCTCATTGTACAGAATTCGGATGATGTTTTAGCTTGTTTCTTCTAAAAATAGACTCATTAAGGATTCTAACCATATAAACTATAACTCATAATAATTTCTGTACAATTTTTAATGATTTTCCAAAGTCAGAACAGGGGAACCCGAATTCATTCTGACCTTGTCTCACAAAATCTATTATATCTCATGATTTACAATTCCATTGCTCACATAATTTCTTTTATAAGAAACTAGACTCAATAAGCTTTAATTTCATATTTTATTCATCCTCTAATTCAATCTCTACAATTTTTGGTGATTTTTCAAAGTTACACTACTGCTGCTGTCCAAAACTGCTTTAGTGCAAAATGTTGATTTCCATTTTGCCCCAAATTTCACAGTTTATACAATTCGGTCCTTTCTCAATTAACCCCTCAATTAATCTAATTTTCTCAATTAGTACTTTATTAGACATTATAAGTTGTTACACAACTATTGAAATTCAGAATTTCCACATATAACTCTATCTTCAAACTTTTTTACTTTTAGGTCCCAAACATTCACTTTCTATTCAATTCTTTCAATAAAATCAGCATATGAACAATTTAAAGCTCTAATTTCATGCTAAATCATCATATACTTCCAGCACATATTCATATCAACTTTCAACTTCTTTCATAAAATCAAAAACTAATGAATTTAACAAGTGGGCCTAGTTGTAAAAGTCATAAAAATACAAAAATTTCAAGAAATAGTCAAGAATTGAACTTACTTGTAATAAAAATATGAAGAACCAGCTTGAAGAAGCCCTTCCATGGTGTTTTAGCTGATGAGAATTCAGAAAAATGAAGAGAAAATCTAGATAATTCCACTTGGGTCCTAACTTTATTAAGCAAATTTTGCAATTTTCCAATTTTGCCCTTAATTCTCCTTACTTTCTTGCTGATTTCATGCCTCTGCCGTCCAGACCAAATAGACCTTGGGTCTATTTGCTTTTTAAGCCCTCTTCCTTTTATCATTTAAGCTATTTAATCATTTCCCAAAATTTTGCATTTGTTACAATTTAGTCCTTTTTGTTCAATTAATTATCGGAACTTTAAAATTTCTTAACGAAACTTTAATACTAACTTTTTAACACTCCATAAATATTTATAAAAATATTTATGGCTCAGTTTAAAATCCCCGAGGTCTTGATACCTCATTTCGATTCTAATTATTTTAATATTTATTTCTAGTGCACTATTCACTATTTCAAAAATTTTCCTAACTTCATATTTAACTTATACTTACTAAATTAATAATATTTTCTACCCATTTGTCGAATTTAGTGATCTCGAATCACCGTTCCAACACCTCTGAAAATTCAAGCCATTACATTTTTTTTCGTCGGATTTGTGGTCCCGAAACCACTGTTCCGACTAAGCCTAAAATCGGGCTATTACACCAAAAATAGATCTAGTTGTCAAGTTTAGGTACCAAATTGAATAAAAACATAGGTACTAAAGTGAATCTAGTTATCAAGTTCAGAGGTAAAAAATTATATTATCTCAAAAATTTTGAACATACTTATATCAAACACGAAGACACATACCTATATTCAACACTCGTATTTGAGTCTGAATAAGCTTAATATCTAAAAAAATGTGCTAACTTCCTTTTAATTTCTTGATGATATATATGAAGGGATCTTACAAATGCTGGGATATCTGGCACTCTACCTCTAACTATAGACAATTTATCTACACTTCACCATCTGTAAGTAGACTAGCTTCTTCCATTATGTTAGAGATGCGCATTCGTTTGGTTCGGTTTTAAAATTTTGAAAATTAATTAAAACAAAAAAAAATTAAGTAAAACTGTTTAATTGAGAAAAATAACCGATTAAATCAAGTAAATCAATTAGTACTTGTCTTGACTCACCAGTTTCACATATTCATTAATTCATTAACTGAATTTTTTTGTTTGCAGTTGGTTAGGAGGAAATAAATTCTCTGGTTCGATCCCCGAAATGAATTCATTGCTTAAGCTTGAAACTTTGTATGTTCTTTGACAAAAATGCCCCCTCTTATATGTTCTTATTTGGTTAAAGTATGTTTTAATCCATTTACTATACTCAAAATTTTAATTTAGTCCTTGTATTTTAATTTGACATAATTTAGTCTTTCTATTTTAGTAATATTATCAGTTGGGCCAAATAGTTAACAACGTTAATTGTTCTGGTCAAAATGATAGTGTGAATTTTTTCGAAAACACACCTTCCAAGATCGGAAACGAAAAATCAAGTCAACATATGAACTGGAAAATGGTGTTTTCAAGAAAAAAAATCCACATCAATATTTTAACTAGAATAATTAACGATTTTAACTATTTTGATTGACTAATAAATTTATAAAAGTAGAAATATTAAATTATGCTAAATTAAATACAGAGATTAAATTTCAAATTCAAGTACTGTAAAGAAACCAAAACCGTAATTTGAGTAGCTTTTTTTTTCTTCAATTGATTTGATTGCATTTGACATCTATGTATTTTGTTCATTGTTTTCCACGGAAGGCATTTGGAGAACAACAATTTTACTGGGGAAATCCCTCAATCATTAGGGAAACTTCCTTCTCTTCGTGAAGTGTAAGTATTATATGTAAAACCGCTAATTGTGTTAATATAATGAGTCATTCGAGCATTAAGTTAAACAAATAAATAGAAATCTTTTTATGAAGTAAATTATATTATTATAAAGATATATTTTTCTTTTTTTATATAAAATTAATAAAAATATTCATATTGTGAGGTTTGGCCCTAAAATAATATAATATTCGGACCTTCAATTTTATAATTTCAACCAAAATCTTATTTGATTCTTACGTAATTTTTTAATAAACAATTTGATTTTATTGATATTTTGACAGGTTACTTCAGAACAATAATCTCGATGGTTCAGTTCCTGATCAACTTGCAGCGAAGCAGGGTCTAAAACTTCAGTAAGAATATCTTGCTTCAGTTTTATATTCGATATTTGTATTTGACACGTAATTGAGGATGAACATGGAGATATAACTCTCCAAAGACCTTTCAAATACATTAAAAAAAAACTTAAAAAGTTCGAACTATCCAACACACATACAGAAGTGTCCATAGGCTAGGCTGGGTTGTGGTCAAGTTCCAAAAAAGAAATCAATCCTAAGATTATTTTTGGCCTGGTCCGAGGCATGAAAATACTTAACCAAGTTTGAGATAAGTCTATTGGGTTGGGCGGACCACTCGACGCATGGATAGAATCTTAAACCAAATGACCTAAACTCGAAACTGACCAGAACAAAAAATGATTTGAACTCAAAATAACCTGGAACCTTAAAATCAAAATTGACCCAACCCACCCGATTAACCAGTCTACTCTAAGGATCTTCTAAGAAATACCCATATCGAACATATGCTCATTTTCATTTTATAATCACACTCAAATCCGAGTAATCGAAAATCTCGAACCAATCCGACTTACTTCATCCAAAGCTTATAACAAAGTATTGAGCCTCATTGATTGTGCTTTCTATTTTCAGGGTGTCTCCTGGAAATCACCTTTCAAAATGAATGAAAATGGATCTAAAACAACATACCAAAGTCTCATCACCAAACAAATGATGTAATTTTCTTTTTCAAGCAATGATATTAAAATCCAGCTCAATGGAATATTGTATCTACATAAATAAATGTTTTAATACAATATTCAAATATTTAATATTATTTATTATACCAGATGTTAAATTATATAATATTAAAATTTCCAAAAATTGTGTTACTTAAATTATATAATATTTAATATTATTTACTAATATATAGTAAAATTGCATTTCAACCCCTTCAAAATAAAAACAAATTAATTTTTTGTCCTTTCAAAATGATGAATCATAAGTTAATATAATATAAAACCAAGGGCTAAGATAGAAAAAAAAAATTAAGGACAGAATTGAATTATAAATTATTTGAGCTAAAAAGCATATTTTACTATTATACTAATTTATAATTTTATAATTTTTTAAAGGATCTTAGAAGCAATTTTACCATCTTAGGGACGAGGTTCAAGACCCTTATCTGCCCTCCATTGCCTTCGCTCCTCGATAAAACTACACTTTGACCTTTTTAAATTTTATGATTCAATTTCGATTTGATTACAAATATTTTTTTTACTTTGCCTTTTAAATGGAAGTGTTTTGTTCAAGTGAATTGATAATCTTAATTTTTAAGATGGTGGAATTCTAGTCCGAAAAATCTTATTATTTTTTATTTGAATTTGAGTTAAGTCGAGTTTAAGTTAACCCCAAATAAATTAATTAATTTGTTTTTATTATTCAAAAAAATAAATTTTTATAAAATTAATACTTTTATATTTTATGATTAAATTTAAATAAAATTTCATTATTATCAAATAGTAACGTGGACGGAAATTAAGAAAAAGAATGGAGTTTACTATAAAGCAAGTCTACTTGTGTAAACATTGTAAGAATTACGAAACTCACAATTTTATTTTGACATAATAGATAATTTTATAAAAAAAATTTATTTTAATTATTATTTTAATTTTTAAGATCTTTTAGCCCTTAAATTAGTGTTTTTAATCAAAACATCAAATAAAAAATTAATATTTACTAACTTTACGTGACAATTCACGTTTATTTCACATCAGTAATTAATACATAATATAATCGATATTAGTTACTATCCGCATTTTATAATCGAAGTACGTTTGATCATATAATAAATTCATATTCATTTTGTAGAACAAATATATTTAATAATTTTGAATACAATAGAATTACATGATATGGAAAATAATTACAACAAATAAAAAGTAAGTCAATAGTCAATATTCAAGAAGAAAAATTATCTTTATTGGAAAAAAATAGAGACTTGTCCATTTTTTTCCAAAAAGAAAAAGGTATTTTCCATCTTGGACCTATAATTTCCTTGACTGAAAATAGATATGTGTTACATGTGAGTCTATTAATTTTTTTAATATATGTAATTTTTTTAAAAATAGTATATTTATATAATTATAATTGAATATATCGAAAACGAATATTATATATAAATAATTCAAAAAATAAATGAAAATCGAAACAACATAAATTTTTTTATTCCACAGGTTGAACTTAAATTCCAAAGCTGAGGAAAAAAAAATTCCAAAGGATAGTAATTAACTTTTCTAAGATTCTTATTTCATATTTTTCAAAGGATTTAGTGGCAAGATTATCATAGAGTATAGTATGAGAGTTTCGATTCAAATATTTAATATCATCTATTAAACTTGTTCAAAGGTCGGAATGTGTGTTTAAAATTTATCAGATTTTTAATAAAATATATGATTAAATTTAAATAAAATTTCATTATTATCAAATAGTAATGTGGACGGAAATTAAGAAAAAGAATGGAGTTTACTATAAAGCAAGTCTATTTGCGTAAACATTGTAAGAATTACGAAACTCACAATTTTATTTTGACATAATACATAATTTTATAAAAAAATTATTTTAATTATTATTTTAATTTTTAAGATCTTTTAGCCCTTAAATTAGTGTTTTTAGTCAAAACACCAAATAAAAAAATTAATATTTACTAACTTTACGTGATAATTCACGTTTATTTCACATAAATAATTAATACATAATATAATTGATATTAGTTACTATCCGCATTGTATAATCTAGGGGTGAGCAAAACTCGATTCCACTCGAAAAAATCGAAAAAAATTGAATTTCGAGTTAAACGAATCGGTTATTCGAATCAACTCGATTTTTTTTTCAAATTTCGAGTTCGAATCGAGTTGAGTTTTCGAATTCGAATAACTCGAATAATTTGAATATCAAACTATAATATTTTACATTTTTACCCTAAACTCCCAAACCTTTTTACTTTTCCCTCAAAACTCTTACTCTTTCCCACTTTTCCCCCAAAACTTTTACTCCCCTCCCTTTCCCACCAAAATTTTACTCTCCCATTTACTTTTTCTCAAAATTTTACTACCAAAAACCCTCAAAACCTTTTATTTTCCCCCAAAATTTTTACTCCCTCCCACTTTTCCCCTAAAACTTTTATTCCCTTCCCATCCCACCTCCGATCTACCCCAAACCCTCCCCCCTCCAAATTTTTTTTTTAATATTTTCCCTCCAAATTTTTTTTAATATTATGCCATAAAATATTCGTGTTAAAATTTTATATTGGTATTAATTTCACATTTTATTTTTAAAATAACCTTTATTAAAAAATTATATTTTTACATTAATATATTTTTTAATTCTAAAATACATAGTGACAAGAATCTGAAGATAATTGAAACAACTAAGCAAGCAAAGAAGCTAACCAGTATATAAAAAATTAATAAATAAATTATGAGGTGATGAAAGTTAATAAAAAATTTGATTAAGGTGGACAAATTTTATTACGATGAGTGACAGTGATTATAAGGACCCAAAATTATTTTTTAAAATTTAACTCGAACAAATATATTCGATTCAATTCGATTCGAATCCATCTCACTCAACTCGATTCGAGAAAACTTCAAATAAAGTTAGGATGATAAAATGAGATTCGAAACCTCGATTAATTTGAAAATTTTCGATTCGATTCGATTCGATTCGATCGAATGCTCACCCCTAATATAATCGAAATACGTTTGATTATATAATAAATTCATATTCATTTTATAGAAAAAATAATAGAATTACATGATCTGGAAAATAATTACAACAAATAAAATGTAAGTCAATAGTCAATATTCAACAAGAAAAATTATTTTTATTGGAAAAAAATAGAGACTTGTCCATTTTTTTCCAAAGAGAAAAAAGGTATTTTCCATCTTGGACCTATGATTTCCTTGATTGAAAATAGATATGTGTTACATGTGAGTCTATTAATTTTTTAATATATATAATTTTTTTTAAAATAGTATATTTATATAATTATTATTGACTATATCGAAAACGAATATTAAATATAAATAATTCAAAAAATAAATGAAAATCGAAACAACATAATTTTTTTTATTCCACGGTTGAACTTAAATTTCAAAGCTGAGGAAAAAAATTTCCAAAGGATAATAATTGACTTTTCTAAGATTCTTATTTCATATTTTTCAAAGGATTTAGTGGCAAGATTATCATAGAGTATAGTTTGAGAGTTTCGATTCAAATATTTAATATCATCTATTAAATCTGTTCAAAGGTCGGAATGTGTGTTTAAAATTTATGAGATTTTTGATAAAGAAAACTAGGTCCGGAAAATGTACTTAGACAAAAAGAAACTTATTTATCTTGAAATTCTAGGTGTTTTAAATTTTGTGTTAGTTGATGACCAAAAAAGATAAAATTGAATAATTGAGTGACCATTTTGTAATTTTTCATAGTTGAGTGATAAAAAAAGAAAAAAGACATAGTTGGGTGACTACTATTGTAGTTTACCCTAGATTTGTATATACTACGTAATTTATATCATATAAAGGTATTTTTTGATGGGTTACTAGACTTGTCCATGGGAAAAAAAAAACTCAGATACCATTTTGAATATTAAATCTAAACTCAGGTACCAAATTGAGATAAAAAAACTTCTAGTATCAAATTGAATATTAAAATTAAAATCAGATACCAAATAGTATATTAACAATGTTTAAAATGATTAAATTGAAATTTCATCATCTTAAGCGATAAAATGCAATTTTACCATTACATTAACTTATATAATTTTAAAATTTTTAAAGAGACTAAAATATAATTATACCATTTTGATTCCCTCCCTCCACCCTTTGGCGCCATCCAATATTCAGTAAATACAAAAACATAATGACAAGTGAATTGGATTCAAACTTTATATATATATATATATATTCTACCCAAATAAATAATTTTATATTTACTATAAATAATCTAACATTACCTTGAAAATCAAAGCGTAGCGGTCAAACAAGGCCCTTAAGCATTTTCATAGCTCTTAACAACACTGATTTACAAAGAAACAATGGAGCTTAAACCTGGCTTATCAGCTTTGGTCACCGGCGGAGCTTCCGGCATCGGTAAATTTTTTTAAAACTTTACTTTCTTTTTCCTTTTAAAAAAAAATTCAGTATCATATTTGTTTTCGGAGGATCTATGAACTTGATTCGATGTGATCGATTGTAAAGCGGATCGAATGAAGTAACTCGTTTGATTTTATTGAATTTTTTGCAGGTAAAGCGTTGAGCTTAGCTTTGGCGAGGAAAGGATTATTTGTCACGATCGTAGATTTCGCTGAAGAGAAAGGGAAGGAAGTTGCTTGTTTAGTTGAGAAAGAGAATTCCGGATTCCATGAAAAGTTAGAGTTTCATTCTGCTATTTTTGTTAAATGTGATGTTACAAATCCAAGTAAGTTCGATTTGAAGTTTTCTTTGTTTATTACTTGCTTGATCATTTTCTTCAAAGTACGTATTTTAACATACACTCGCTTGATTTCGATTTTTGCAAATAGGGGTATAACTTTAGCATTTGAGAAAATGATTGTGTTACTAATCCAAATAAATTCTTTCCTCTTTTTAAGTATCTTATATCTCATATTCAAACATACATTCATTGGCAAATAGGAATTTACATTTGAGAAAATTATAATTTCTAATTCAAGCATATGCGTTTGATATTTATTTATATTCATATCAGGTACATTTTTTATTATATACTCATTTGATTTCAATTTTCGTAAATAAAATGTATAACTTTAGTGTTTGAGAAAATGATAGATACTAATCCAAGAAAAACCAATTTGATCCTTTGTTTATAATTTGCTCGATCATTTTCTTCAATGTACTCCTATCCAATACATAATTAAAAATATATATTCATTTGATTTTTATTTTCATAAATAGGAGATATAACTTTGGCATTTGAGAAGCATGTGGCTACATTTGGAGGACTGGATATTTGTATTAACAGCGCCGGCATCGGCAATCCAGTGCCATTTAAGGATGATCAGACTGATGGGACCAAGACATGGAGGCACACCATTAATGTCAACCTTGTAGCAGTTATTGATTGTACTCGACTCGCTGTAATGTTTCCACTATGATTAATTTTTCTGCAGTTTTTGCTTTGATGACAATCCTAATTTGCAGCAATGGATTGATTGTTTACGAGTTTTTTTAACAGATTAAAACTATGCAAGCTCAGCAAAAGCCAGGGGTGATCATTAATGTAGGGTCCTCTGCTGGTCTTTATCCATTGTTTTTGGGCCCCGTCTACTCTGCCTCAAAAGGTTTGCATTCATTTTTGTCATTCGGCTCAATATTTTATTTGGTAAAAGTATCTCTACTAAAAAAAAGCAGTTTAATCTTGTGTGTTAAATCAAAGAATAAATTAGTCCGTTTTATTAAAAAATTTATCTATTTGTATTATTAAAAATTTATGTAGCAGATGAAATAATCGGACAATGTTATGTGGTGTGTCATGCGCACATTATATTGATGCACATGAATCAAATTTTTAACCATAAAAATAGATTAAACTTTTAATAAAAAAATTGATTTATTTTTTTGACTTAAAAGACTAATTTATCTATTTTTTAAATATAAAAAATATAATATAATATAATATAACTCTAAAGACAACACCTTCATAATTTATTTGTCTTATTTAAATCCTCGGCTCTAATAAATTTATCAGATTATTTGCAGAGATTAGTATGAGAAAGGGAAAACGCATATATTCAGAATGAGTTGGTGTTAATAAATATCTTAACGAAAGGGGTCTATGTGTGTAACACATTTATGAAATTTGACGAACTGCTTAAAATATTTGTTTTCCAGGAGGTGTTATCATGTTTACTAGGTCACTAACTCCTTACAAACGTCAAGGAATACGTGTTAATGTTCTTTGCCCTGAGGTAAAAAATCTTTAGTTAATTTTAAGATTTTCGGTGTTCATAGTTAGCATTAGCCTTCCGAAAACTGTTTCTCTTAATATGATTTGCCTTTGAACTTTCATGTAGTTTGTTCGAACAGAGATGGGAGAAAAAATGGACCCCAAATTGATTTCACTAATGGGAGGCTTTGTGCCAATGGAAATGGTGGTGAAAGGTATATATTTTGGGGTTTTGCTAATAAGTGCCTCAAAATAAATCTATTTAAGAGCCGGGCTAAATAATTTGTAATTTTAACCAATTTGATCTAGTTCGAATTATTATTCAATAATAAATTATTATTATTCTTTAAAATTATTAATATTTTATTATTTTTAAATGGATTAACTACAAAATTGACTTTTAAACTATACCATGTTTCACTTAGAAACCTAATTTTTTTTGACAAATGAGGTATTTAAATTTTCAATTTCGTCATTCTTCCCCAAAAGTGTATGATGTCCCGTAATAATGTGCCATGTGTCACATCTTTATTGGTTGACATTGTGTTTTGCGTAGAATGAAAGGAAATTAATATTTTAATATCACTTTTGGGAAAAAAAATTACTTATAATTTGATAGCCAGTTTTACATTCAATCTATTATTGAAATAATAAATAAACTTTTTTATTTAGTCCAAATGAGATTTGGGCAACGGATATTTTCAAACAATTTGAGATTATATACTATAAAATTATAATAAGTTCTTTGCCATCTATCTCAAAGGGCATCTTTAAAATTGTTATGTAATAATATTTTCATATATTGCACTAGAAACGATGAATTTTTTTTCCATTTCTCTAATTTAATACAATATTACCATAACTAATATACTAAATTAAAAATAAATTTATCTTGACTTGAATGAAGATGGTTAAAACTCTTGACTTGAATGAAGATGGTTAAAACTCTTATTAGATACTTATTTGGTATAAATTTAAACTGTGTTACTCTTACCCTTAATATTGTATAAAAAATAAATTTAGAAAATTTTGTATATCCTGATCTTATTAATATAACTTCTCATACTATAATTGTAGTTGAGGTATAATATACTTATATAAAACATTGGTATAATAATGAAATCAAAATCTAGATTTTGCCCTTCTAATGATTTCTGTTAACTCTCTATGCACTTATGCATAATATTTCTAGGTGCTTTCGAGCTTATCACTGATGAAAGCAGAGCTGGTTCTTGCCTATGGATTACAAACCGCCGAGGACTGGAGTATTGGCCTACTCCAGCTGAAGAAGCAAAATACACTGTGCGTTCTTCCTCAAGTTCCAGGAACGACATGATCTCGTTCCAAGCTCCTTTAGGTTTCCGACTTCCTCACAACTTCAAGAAACTGTAAGTAAAAAAAAGCTCATAATTTCTTCGCCAGCTTAAACATAGATTCAGTTCTTGCATGGTTTCAGAAAGCTACGGTTTTAGGACAACATGTAAGAGTCTTGAAAGCGTAGCTTCGAAGTTTTGGGAACAACTTATTATCAGGTTAATAAGGACATGATCTTTAAAATTGAACATTGGTACGAGAATATGATATTCAAATGTATGAAAATTTTAAAAATATTGAGTATACTCGTCTGCAACATATATTCTTTAGCAGTACTCATCCCGAGTAACAAATTTAATAAATATAGGATGTTTGTTTATTGGTTTATTAAAGATACTGACCTGGGCCTTTCTGCTCTTCCTCTTCAGTGTTGTGCATACATTGAGTTTCCATTTTCGTGATTCAACCCATATAATAAGTGCACCATTGAAACTTCCTCTTGAATTAGACCAAGTTCTTCTGAAAGTCATTTATGCTGGTGTAAACGCAGGTGATGTAAGTTTTCTTATTATGCTTTTTCATTTATGATTCATTTGATTTTCCCTTTACCCTTTAATTAATTTCTTCTCTGCACTCAACTTTTGATCTCATTAATCCCGAGTATAAGAATCCTGTATAATTGTACGTCTCTTTGATATATAAATTGTAGACAATGTTCTTATTTGTGTGCTTTTTGAATAATATGTTACACACAGGTGAACTTTAGCGCAGGTCGGTATTTTCAAGGAACCAAGGAAGAAATTAGTTCCCTTCTTCCATTTGATGCTGGATTTGAGGTGAAGAAATAAAATATTAATTAAATGTCAAAA
The DNA here is from genome assembly GCF_007990345.1 of Gossypium hirsutum. Lineage (NCBI taxonomy): Eukaryota > Viridiplantae > Streptophyta > Magnoliopsida > Malvales > Malvaceae > Gossypium > Gossypium hirsutum. Next base: position 476,698 of record NC_053437.1, on the reverse strand, counting down.
ATTAGAAATGGTAGTGGACTGGATATCCGCATTAAAATGTTAATTTAATGTTGAATTAAGCAGATATCCTATGATTATGGTTCAATTTTGCTGTTACAGGCAGTGGGAATAATTGCTGCCATTGGAGATTCTGTAAGAAATTTGAAAGTTGGAACTCCTGCTGCACTCATGAGTTTTGGATGTTATGCTGAATTTGTGAAGGTATAAATCAATTTTATTTTTATTATGTTTATAAAGGTCTTGTTTCATCATCTATTTCAATCTCTTTTTTAACCATATTTATATTGTTCAACAATTATTGGATATTGCAACTAAACATAGGTTCCTTCAAAGCACATACTTCCCATTCCAAGACCTGATCCAGAAATTGTTGCTTTGCTTACTTCAGGATTAACAGCATCAGTCGCTTTAGAAAAAGTACGTTTCTATAGCAATTTTTTTCTTATTTTAGATGAGTACTTTAAGTAAACTACACTAGTAGTTATCCAATTATTAGTATTTTTTTTTTGGTCACCTAATTATGAAAAGTTTAACTCTGAAGGTATGTAAACATTCATATTTGGTGCATATAACATCATGGTTATAAGAATATGATCCTCTAAAAATTTTCCAAATATATAAAAGGACTTAAAAAGAAATCAACATATCCATATTAAACATATACCATTTCCAATACACACTTCCAGATTCGAGTAAGTTAACTACCGATCCCCTTTTTTTATCTTATAGGTTGGTCAGATGAAATCCGGACAAGTTGTCCTTGTAACTGCTGCTGCAGGTGGGACTGGGCAATTTGCAGTCCAGGTTTGTTTTGAACTCATTGATATTTCTCCAGTAGCTGAATTTGTATATGTAAGAAACTATGAGCATATAAAAATTTACATAAACAGATAACTCTTTGTATTATTACAATACAAAAGTTAATTTGAACACAACGTGAATGTGTTTTATCATATCGTTTGTTTAATAAAGTCTAAGCGTCTTGAAGTACTCATTTAATGTTTCGCACATATTCGACTATGGTACATAATATAATCCTCTAAATATATAAAAAAAAATTAAAATTCAGCAGTTTTATGTTGAACACGTACAAGTATCTGACTCTCATATTGAATCCTATTAACATAGGCTTTATTCTATACTCGTCTTAGTTTTATTCATACTGAATTATGATATTTCATTAATTTTCCAAAACATCTTCAATTATATATTTTATATGACCATATTTTACATCTTCAAAGATATATTTCATGATAATACGGTTTGTTTCATGGATTCAACAAGATTTTCCCCCCTGGATTTGTCTTTTCTGTTTGCTTTTTTATAGCATCTTTTAATAAGAGAGACATTTGCAGCTTGCAAAGCTTGCAGGAAATAAGGTTGTTGCGACGTGCGGAGGAAAAGAAAAGGCAAGGCTTTTGAAAGAATTGGGGGTTGATCGAGTCATAGACTATAAAGCTGAAGATGTCAAAACTGTATGTATCTGAAATTCTTTTCAATTGTTCTGCTTTTTTTTCAGACACCTACCTACATTGAAACTCACAACCGAATTCGAGTAAACATAGATTGGAAGTTGGAACTCTCAAACTATTGCATCCTTTTAATCATCATCCATGGCCAAACTTCTGAGATTAATCTCAACACTCTCTTCCATGACTAAAGATCTCAGCTGCCATCATTTATCATCATCCATACAATGTCCAATCTTCTGGAGACTGATCCCACCACAGTTTGCATAATTTCTGCATTTGGTTGGTTTCGTGAAAAGAACATCTGACTTTTAGTCTTTCAGGCTCTCAAGGAGTTTCCTAAAGGAGTCGACATTGTTTATGAATCTGTTGGTGGTAACATGTTTGATTTGTGCCTTGATGCTTTGGCTATCCGTGGACGACTTATTGTGATAGGATTAATCTCTCAGGTTATTATTATTACTAATGAGATTAAAATTTTAAAAGGAAGTTACTGTTCTTATTTTGTTGCCTTTGACCATAACTTTTAGTTTTTAACATCATTTACAGCTTCTGATGTTCTACTTCTTATTCTTATTTACAGTATAAAAGGAAAATTGGGTGGACGCCATTAAACTACCCAAGACTTGAGAAGCTTTTGTCCAAAAGCCAAAATGTGGTATGTAATCGGTAAAATTTGCGCATGTGACTCTTCATTTCTCTTAAACTATTTGTGTTTGACATTTTTGTCTTAAATACTTTCGGTATAACCTCAAGATTCGTGTATCCATGCGGTGTTTGTGTATCATTGGAGATAGAAACGACTAGCTTCAGAGAATATGAAAAAAAAGCCAATATTGTAGCCAAATACATATAGATTTAGGATAATTCATTGAGCTAATGTTTCCCATTTTCCGGTTATCGCCAATTTTGTGGTTTCGATCCTATCGTATATGTTTATACATCTTCGCACTTAGGCATTTCAAATCTTGTGGTTTGATACTTCGATTGAATTGAAAATAGCTTTTGTTTTTCAGTCTGGCTTTGTCCTGGTACAGTATGGTCATTTATGGAAAGAACACCTACTTAGACTGTTTCATCTTTACTCTTCAGGAAAGCTTAAGGTAATACATATATCCTGTTCTGTGTTTGATATACTTCTAGGAAACCTTTCCTAACATGCTGTAATTCGATTCTACCAGGTTGTAATAGACCAGAAAAGATTTTCAGGTTTGCATTCGGTTGCGGATGCTGTTGAGTATCTGCATTCGGGTAAAAGTACTGGCAAGGTGAGCACAAATTTTCACTAAATTGGGAGCATTCAAGTAAACCAACCTAGACCTCTAATGTGTTTATATTACTGTCAAAATTCTGTAGGTTGTCGTTTGCATCGATCGAAGCTTTGAACATCAAATGGCTAAGTTATGATTTGAAGCCAATGAAATTATCGTTCATTGTTCATCCCTACCGGGTACAATCTTAAACTATTTGCATCTTATATCGAAAGATTATTATACATAGATAGCAGAAGTTATGTTCATCTATAGTGGTTACTTGGTTAGAATAAAGGAACTATAGATGGCATTGAATTGCTGTTGTTGTTGTTGGCTTTTTTCTTTATTGTATGAGACAAATTCTGAGAAAAATGTACTGCTAAATGATACCATATATCATAGTGCACAAAGATATTGCTTGGTGGCATTGACCACCTTCTTGTATTGGTCTTTAGCTTTGTAATGACATTATTGATATGAAAGAATGACATGTGCATTTTTTTCACTGTTTGCTCTTTTGATTACTGTTTGTGTGTGTTTTAATTATACACATTTTTTTTATAGAAATAATATTATTTTCCGCCTTAAACTTGAAACTTGAAAATTAGGTTTATTTTTATATTTGTACATTTTTTTATCTACTTTAATATATGAACTTTGCAACTAGATCCATTTTGGTCTTTAAATTTGAAAAATATAAAAGTTCGATGGTAGTGTTTTAATAACCAGATTAGTAGTTGAATCAATTAGACACTGGTTCCCATTTAATCGGTCGATTTGATCAGTTCAACTACTAGATCAACCGTAATTAAATAAATAATTAAAATTTTAAAAAAAATATTAAACTAGTTCAACCTGTTCAACTACTGATTTTTGTCTCAATTTTTTATTTTTACCAATTTCAAGTTGTTTCCGATTCAATTGATTCAACCTTTTTATTTGGACCAGTATATCGATCAATTCTAGATCCAATTGGTCTAACTGACCAATCTAGTCATGTTCCAGAAACACTGGTCATATCATCAAACAAGTTTAAGTACCAAAAAGAACCAACAAAAAAAATACAAGTACCAAAATGAATCTAATTTTCAAATTCATAAGCCAAAAATTATATTCATTCCTCTTTTATGTTAAAAAAGGTTGTATTATATAGTAATAGATAAAGGAAAATAATGAAAGAGATCCTAACCCGATATTACTGTTGAATCTCAATGACCTGAGATCAAACTCTGTTAACTTCCTTGTACAGCATAGAGGCAATTCAAAAGCCTATGACATGGAATTCATGAAGATATACACTCGATACAGTATCTTCTTCACAAAATACTATCTGTTCTTGTGCTTGAGATATATGCAAAAGGTTTGTCGTCACCAATGGAACATGTTCCATTACAAAAGCTATTGAGTGGCCAGTGTCACCAAGGTGCATCGGCCATTTCTTGAAACAGAACCTTGAACCGAGCACATAGAAAACCGACTTTCATGCCTAAATTTGAGAAAACTGTGGTGGGAAGTTGTAAGCTTGGCTTCTCTAATGGCCTCCACGATGTTGATAGTCTCGGCAATGACTCCGGCCACCAGTTCGCAGTTAAGTACCTCGAGAAGATTACTTTTTATTGGAACCCACCCATTGTTTGAAAAGTCAAAAAGGGTGGGCACCGAAAGTAGAAAGTAAAATTGGTTGGCAAGTTGGGTTAAAAGTTGGCATGGGATAATTGCAATTTTGGTCCCTAATTGTATAGGGACATTGCAAGTTGATCCTTGAACCTCAACTATAAATAGGCCTAACCATTTCTTACTTTCTTCATCCCACACTTGCCATTCTCTACTTAAGGCAATTGTTCTCTCTCCCTATTTGTAAACTTTCACTTGTATTTTTGGAGTAAAATATATTTGGTAGTGCCCGAGGACGTAGGCAAAATTTGCTGAACCTCGTTAAAATTCTAGTGTTCTTTATTTTTGTTCTGCATATTTTGCAAGTGTCATTGTAGTGATTTATTGTGCTATTAAATTACGATAGAGGGATATTCTGGCTAGGAAAGATCTGGTATGTAAGCGATCCTCGTGATCCACCTCTCTTTCCTGGGAATTGAACTTAGTGTGATTTTTCAGTACAATAATTTTACTCTTTCACACGCTTCCGCGCAACACTTTTCATCACAGAAAAGTTCATAGTACTTCATCTGCAGGTACTTGGAAAACTTAGAATCTATGATTAAACCTTAATGCAAGTGTTAAAATCCTTGAAACTCTTCACTTTTTTAAAATCAAAAACGGATTCCGAAAGCCTGATTCGGTCCGAAACTTCGGAACCGAGATCAATTCACAGTTGGTCCAAGATCAGAACCGTAGAGTGTGAGGTCATTTCTATCTTCTATTTTTCCTACACAAAGGTCACAACCTTCGTGTATTCATGTCATGTTTATGTATTATTAGAGATAGAAATGGCTAGCTTTATGAAAAAAAAAAGGGCAACATTGTAGCCAAATACAAATAGATTTAAAGATGATTCATTAAGTGAATTCGTTTCCCCATTTTCCGGTGATCACGAATTCTGCGGTTTCGATTCGTTTATATTGTATTCTTCGCAGTTACCATTGGAAATTCTTGTGGCTTAATTGTATTGGAATTGACACTTGTTTTTCAGGCTGGCTTTGTCTTGGTAATGTCTTTCTAAAAGATTTTAGGGTTTGCATTCGGTTGCGGATGCTGTCGAGTATCTGCATTCAGGTAAAAGCACTGGCAAGATGAGCACAAATTTTGGATAAATTGAGAGCAACGTAGGCCTCTAATGTGTTGATATTACAGTCAAATTCTATATGTTGTCACGTTTGCAAAGATCCAAGCTTTTAAAATGGCTAAGTTATGGAGTGAAGCTGATGAAATTATTCTTCATCTTCAGGTAAAACCTTAAACTATTTGCTTCTTATATCCAAATATACTCATTCTACATAGATAGGTTATAGCATATTTCTCACGTTAAAAGTATCGTGTCTGATACTCCAGAGTCCAGCATAAATTTAGACTTGGATATATACCAACATAAAGATATTATTAGACTTCATCATGGCCAGGTTGAGTTCGGGGCAGGCTAATGTAAAATTTTGTACTTATTTTTTAGGCAAGGGCCTAAACTTAGGTCTGACTCAAAAATGAGTTTAAAATTCTGCCCAATTCAAGACCAGATTAAAAATCCTAAACCCGAGCTTAGTCAGCTCATAATACTTTTTTAGATTATTTTTTATATAAAACAAATTTAAAAATATAATACATTAAATACACTAAAATAAATATTTTCTAACAAATTAAAAATACATTAAAAAAGTCTTTATACTTTAAATAGCACTAACAAAGTTGCAACCTAGCAAGCAAATGCCTTTAAAATAGTAACAAAATTAACAATAAAACAAAGATTATACAATATTCAAATGATAACAACAAAAAATTAGCAATATAATAACAAAATGTTAGCAAAACAGCAGCAAAACAATAACAAGACAACAATAAAACAGTTGATTCGGGTCAAATCAGACTGAACCCAAACGAAAAAATCCTACTAGAGGCTCGACCCATTTAGAAAATGGATCTTATTTTTTTGTCAAAATCCATTTTTTAAATTTATTTTTTTTCTAAATCCTTTCACTTTTTAGGCAATCACAAGTAGCACAGCCCATAATAAAGTCTAAATATGACCATCTAATGTGGACTTTTCAAATATCTCCAAAGAAACTAAAATCCAAACCTAATCCAATTCAATTTGTTCTTAAAAGGTCAGCTAGTTAAACTTACATAACTATCCGAACCCAAAATATTTTTAACTTAAAATAAGCTATTATCAATTTATCTGATGTCTTTTAATTGATTTATGAATAGTATATTAATAATTTATTGTATCCGATAATAATGAAAAAATATAATTACATAAAAAAATAAGGCAAAAGAAAGAAATAGTAAGTCAATAGTCAACTTTCGAGAAATTTAAAAGCAATTGTTAGGGCAAATCATTAAGGCAAATAAAGAAAAAGGGTTACTTGTCAACTTTGTACAAAGAAAAAAGAATGTTTCTTCCGTTGAATTAGTCAGATCGTAAGGAACACTCCTCTTCGATCCCCACCATTCCCCTATTTTTATATTATTCGGGTTGGATTGTGAGACTCGAATATATAAACAAACAAAGGTGAAATCGAAAATTTTATATCAGGCATTTAGATAAAATTAAGGGTTTAAAGTTAAAATTTTTGTATTAAAAATAATTTAAATTGAATTATTAATTTTTTAGATTGATATTTTTTTTATTTAACCAATGATTAAAAAGGATTAAATTAAATTATTAATTTTATAGAGGTTAAAAATGAAATTGTATCATTTAATTTGACCAAATAAGTCAAGTAAAGATGTTCATTAGTTGGGCAGGGTCAAGATAAAACCTAATTTCAAAATAACCTTTTTAAAATTTCACATCGTCTTACTATTTAAAAACTTATACAAAAATGTTTTCATTTAAATTCAATTACAAAATATCAATATTAATATAAAATTATTTTATTATTTATAAAACCCAAACTAGGCTTAAAGCAAGTCAAGCTATTTAATCCACAAACACTTCTAAAATTGAAGTCCCTAATTTCACTTTTATATACATATTTGATTCAAAATATATTCAATATTTTTTCAAGATTTGTATATATTTAAAAAATTATATCTTCATATAATATTTGGATATATATCAAATTACATATTAAATCAAAATTTATATATTAAATTTATCTCAAATTTATTCCCAAATTTCTACTTTATGGGAGTCAACCTTAAGAACCAGCTCATTCAAATTCAATAAAAATAATAATTATGTTCAAAAATTCTTATTTCATATTTTTCCACGGTCAATTTACAAAGTCTACCACCATGTAATTATAGTCAGCAATATTTCTTTTTTCTAGATAAGGGGCACATCTTTATGACATCAAAAAGTAGATAAATAAACCATCAAAATTAGAAAGAAAAAAAAACACTAAAAAGCAATTAAAAATCAAACATAAAATAGTTAAATCATTTCAATTATTGATAATTGAAACATACGTCAAATCTAGATGCCCAAATTCCAATTATCAATAATTGAAGAAAAGAACATTTATTATAACTTTTCTAGATAAGTTATATCTACCCTACCTCCTATATTTTTTTTCTAAAAATTTAATCTATGTATTTTTTATATTTCAAAATTAAGTATAACTATTAATAGTATAATTTTTTTTTGTTAAAGTTTTTATTATGAAATTTTGAAATAAAAGAAATACTAGGTAGCTATTATAATTAAAAAATAACATTGTAATAAACTTAAATTTAACAAAATAATTTTAACATTATTAATAGTTGGACCTGAATTTTAAAATCAAAAAAGTAGAGGGATAAATTTCTAAAAATAAATGTATAGGGACTAAATTTCAAATTTTTCAAAAAATATAGAGGCTTATGGCATATTTTAACCTTCTAGATATAATTTTAACTTTTTTATAGATTTAGTCTCTCTCAGTTTTACTAAAATTTGAGATTTAATGTATTTGGTTTAACTTGATATAATTCTATTATTCTATTTTTGTAATGTTATTATTAGGTTTAAACTGATAGCATTATTGGTTATTGTCGTGAAAGTGGTGATGTGATTTTTTTTAAAAATTGGTTTACCATTTAATATATAAATTTATTATTAGTTGAATCTCATTAAAGTCAAAAAAAAAATTGATTGGGAATTGATTTATAAATTATTTATAAAGCTAAAATATAGTTTATCATTGTATTAACATAAAAATTTGCAATTCCTTGAGGGGTTAAACTATAAATTTTCATTTTTAGAGGGAAAAATGAATTTTCAAATTTAATGGGTCAAAAATGTAATTTACCATTAAATAACTTAAAATTTTATTATTTTTAAGGAGGCTAGAAGAACAATTGTCCATTCTTAACTATTTATGTGAAAAATTAACCATAGTTGAACGACAACTAACAATGTTACCTATTTGTAATCTACCAATAACACTAGTAAGGGAATTAAATTATGCAAAATTGAAGTAAAAATATTGAATCTAAAATGTTAACAAAGTAAAAGGAGTAAAATCAAAATTAAACCTTTTTATAGAGAATAATGAAACCTATTTTTTAGGGATAATATAGTTTTTGGCCCTTAAATTGGCAACTAGGTCCACTTGGGTACTTGTACTTTTTTTTTGTTCTACTTTGTTCCATGAACTTGGCAACTAGATCCAGTTTGGTCCTTGAACTTGGATTCTATCAAGATTCGATGATGTGACCAGTATTACTGGAATAGGGCTAGATCGGAAGGACTCAAAATTAATTAATATAATGGTTCGAACAAAGGGGTTGAACTGATTAACTCAAAATTTGTTTGAAAGTGACAAAAAAAATTGGGACAAAATTTGATAGTTAAAAAATTGGGGGTCTAATTTAATGTTTCCTGAGATTAATGAGATTTTCAAAAAAAAAGAGAGCTTAATTAAAATTTAAAAAAATTAAAAAGAATAATGAGAATTTTCAAAAATTAAATGGGCCTAATTAAAAATTTTAAATAACTTCAAAGGAGAAATGAAAATTTTCAAAAAATTTAAGGGGCCTAATTAAAATTTTTTAAAATTAAAAAATCAAGATTTCTAAAAAATTTTGGGGGCCCAAGACCCTAGGCCCCATAAGGATCCGCCCCTTATAAATATTTTGGGAGGACCTTTGTTCAAAATGGGTTTAATTGTCGAATTAAAATATTACAATGGATTAAAAAAAAAAACCCAAATTTCAAGACTGGCGGGTCTTACTTAACTGCCACCAACTTCAAGCAAAAAAAGAAAATGATGCAACGACTTTTGGTTCCATTAAAGAAAAAAAAAGAAGAGATTTTCAGAGTCAATTTTCATGGAAAGGAAAAAAATATAAAAAATCCAAAAAATATTATATATTTATTATAAATTGCTCACCCTATCGTGAAAATCGGTTTGTAGCTCTCCTTTTCAACAAACGATACTAATTATTATCTTTAACAACAGTGATTACAAAGAAAAAAATGGAGCTTAAACCTGGTTTATCAGCTTTAATCACCGGCGGAGCTTCCGGCATCGGTAGATATTTTGAAATCTTTACTTCTTAAAAAAAAATTTGTATAATATTTGTTTTTAAAGGATCCATGAACTTGATTTGATGTGAACGATTGTAAAGCAGAAATACTTTGATTGATTTTTATTGATTTTTTTTGTTTGTTTGTTGCAGGTAAAGCGTTGAGCTTAGCTTTGGCGGGGAAAGGATTATTTGTGACGATCGTAGATTTCGCTGAAGAGAAAGGGAAGGAAGTTGCTTGTTTAGTTGAGAAAGAGAATTCTAGATTTCATGAAAAGTTGGAGTTTCCTTCTGCTATTTTTGTTAAATGCGATGTTACGAATCCAAGTAAGTTGGATTTCATCTTTTGTTTATCACTTGCTCGATCATTTTCTTCAAAGTATTCGATTCATATTTGAAGATGCCATTCAATTTTGAATTTTTGCATATAGGCGATATGACTTTAGCAAAATGATTGTTACTAAAGTAAATTCCAGTTCATCCTTGTTTATCACCTACAGATCATTTTCTCCAAAGCATTTATGTTGGATATATATTGAATATACACTTGCTCGATTTGGAATTTTGTGAATAGGAGATATTAGTTTAGCGTTTGAGAAGCATGTGGCGACATACGGAGGATTGGATGTTTGTATTAACAGCGCCGGCATCAATAATCCAGTACCATTTCAGAACGATCAAAGTGATGGGGCTAAGACATGGAGGCACACCATTAATGTCAACCTCGTTGCAGTTATTGATTGTACTCGCCTTGCAGTAAAGCTTCCACTTTGACTAGTTTTTTTTCTGCAATTTTTCTTTGATGACAGTCCTAATTTCCAGCAATGGATTTTGATTGTTTAAGGTTTTCTTTTTAACAGATTAAAACTATGCAAGCTCTGCAAAAGCCAGGGGTGATAATCAATACAGGATCCTATGCTGGTCTTTTCCCATTTTTCTTGGACCCCATTTACTCTGGCTCAAAAGGTTTGCATTTATTTTTGCCTCTGTAACACTGTTTTCAATTCATTGATCTTCAGTCAAAATTCATAATTTCATTCGGTTTTATTCTTAAAGTTTTAAGCTCCTTTTGATATAAAACGAACTGCTAAATTATTTCTGTTAAGCTCAAGTTTGAATTGAATTTTTAAATGCTATTTAAATATGAAAACAGAAAGCTCCATCGAATTTGGTAGCCACTTTTTTTTTCGATACTATCCATGGCTTTTTTATAGTTTATGCTCAGGATCCATGAATACAACTTAAATTTAACTTGTTGAATAGGGTAAACCTAATTAGATAATAATGAAATAGAATTCGATTTTTTTTTAAGCGGAACACAAGTAGCTTATAACAGTATCTTGTTTACTCCCTTGATAGTAAGCAGTTCTTAAAAAAAAAAAAAGGTGGTTTGAGGATAAAAGAAAGACTAGACTTAAACCAAAACGAGTTATATTTTGATTGGTAAAAATAACTTTACAAACCAAACATTGAGTTCATCGCCTATTCATATTTCTCAGATTATTTGCAGAGATTAGTGCGAGAAAGGGCAAATGAATATATATGTAATTTGACAAATTGCTTGCAATATTTGTTTTCCAGGAGGTGTTGTCTTGTTTACTAGATCACTAACTCCGTACAAACGTGAAGGAATACGTGTCAATGTTCTTTGCCCTGAGGTAAAAAAATCTTTAGTTAATTTAAAGATATTGGATGCTCATAATTAGCTTCTCGTATGTAATTTGCCTTTGAACATGGATATAGGTTGTTCGAACAGAGATGGGAGAAAAACTGGACCCCAAATATGTATCTCTAATGGGAGGTTTTGTACCGATGGAATTGGTGGTAAAAGGTATATGTTTTGGAATTTTGCTAACGGTTATCTCAAAATAATTTTTTTGTTTTGAATTTATTGATATTTTATTATTTTTAAATAGTAAAATAGATATTTTAATTTAGTTGAAATGATGTTTGGGTAACGAATTTGCTTGGTCCAATTCCTGAAAATCTCAATCTCAAAGGATATATTTAAAGTTGTGATATATAATAATATTTTCATATTTTTAGATGAATAAATAGTATACTAACTTAAAAGAAAATTTGTACAATAATGTAACCTTTATCTTATGATAGCTATATTTAATGTAGGTAAAAGTATCATAAACCTCGTATTAGAAATCAAACTGCATTTTAATTTTTATATTAAAAAAATAGACAAATTAATTCTTGTACATGGAATCAAAGAGTAAACTGATCATTTTATTAAAAATTTTATTTATTGTTTCTGTTAAAAACTAGTCTTTCTACATTAGCAAGAGTTGCACATGGCATGTCATGTGTCACTGTTAAGTTGTTTTATTAGTAATGCTAGTTTTTAGCGGTAAAAAGGGTTGAAAATTTTAAAAGAAATTATCAATTTGTTTTTTAATCTACTCGTATAGGACTAGTTTGCTCATTTAATAGAAGGTGGTGAAATGCGATCCGGTTACTAGTACAAGGGATTTTATGGTACTTTTACCATTTAATTTATAATATATTTATAAAAAAATTAATTTTGAGTAGATTTTAAGTCATTCCTATAATAATGAAATCAAAATCGAGATTTTGCACGTGAAATCACTTCTGGTAACTTTCTTTGCACCTGTGCGTATTTCTAGGTGCTTTCGAGCTTATCACTGATGAAAGCAGAGCTGGTTCTTGCCTATGGATTTCAAACCGCAGAGGCATGGTATATTGGCCCATTCCATCTGAAGAAGCAAAATACTCTTTGCGTTCTTCCACAAGTTCCAGGAGCAACAAAATCTCGTTCCAAGCTCCTTTAAGTTCCCAACTTCCTCAGAATTTTAAGAAACTGTAAGTAAAATGTTATAACTGCTTCAGTTTTTAGTGTTTACAAATTATATGAGGAGTTTTGAGGGTTGGAAGTCTTGAGTTGCCAGCATTTACATAGATCGAGTTCTTGCATTGTTGCAGAAAGCTACAATTTCAGGATAACATATAAGAATCTAGGTCTTTATTCATTAGCCATGTGTTGGACACATACTCAGGTCGACACTCACCCTAAATCTGAGTAACATAGACCAACTTAAAAAGATAAGATGTGCGTTAATAGGTTTAGTAAGATACTGACCAGTGCCTTATCGCTCTTCGTCTTCAGTGTTGTGCATACCTGGAGCCAAAATTTTCGTGATGCAACCCATATAATAAGTGCACCATTGAGACTACCTCTTGAGTCAGACCAAGTTCTTCTGAAAGTCATTTATGCTGGTGTAAACGCAGGTGATGTAAGTTTTTTATTATGCTCTTCATTTACGATTCATTTTTCTCTTTTCTTTAATTAATTATTCTCTGCACTCAACTTTTGATATCTTTTATTCGGAGAGTAAGAATCTTGTATAATTATACAAAGTTTTACGTCTCTTTGATATATAAATTACATACATTGTACTTATGTGTGTATTCTTGAATAACATGTTACACACAGGTGAACTTTAGCGCAGGCCGTTATTTTCAAGGAACCAAGAAAGACCCTGGATTTGAGGTACAGAAATAAAATATTAACTAACCAAAATTAGGGATGACATCGATTGGGATATTTTCCATTTTTTGTAATACCGAATCTGAAGTAAAAGACATCATGGATATCTACATCATAGAATCAGAATTCAAAAAAATCGGATTTGTATCAGCAATTACCCGAAATCTCATTATCTACCTATTGTCATCCCTAGTGAAAATGTGGTAATATATTATAGTTCAATTAAGCTGATATCTTATGGCTATGGTTCAATTTTGCTGTTTCAGGCAGTGGGAATAATTGCTGCCATTGGAGATTCTGTAAGAAATTTGGAAGTTGGAACTCCTGCTGCAGTCATGACTATTGGATGTTATGCTGAATTCATGAAGGTATAAGATCAAGTTTATTCATTTTTTTATTCAATATTTTATAAAATATTGTGTATCATCTATTCTACCTTTTTATTCCAATATTTAAATTGTTAAATAATTCAATTTTGAAACTAAATATAGGTTCCTTCAAAGCAAATACTTCCAATTCCAAGACCTGACCCGGAAGTTGTTGCTCTGCTTACTTCAGGATTAACAGCATCAATCGCTTTGGAAGAGGTACCTTTTTATTGCATTTTTCCCTTATTAGATGTAGACTTTTGCATTCTCCCAAAATATGACCCCATCTTTCATTTCCTTTTTCTTAAACATTGTAGCTCTCTAATCAGCCTTTTTTTTAATCTTCTTCAATCTTTTTTTTTTGTTTGTTTTTTTCATCTTATAGCTTGGTCAGATGAAATCTGGAAAAGTTGTCCTTGTAACTGCTGCTGCTGGAGGGACTGGACAATTTGCAGTCCAGGTTTGTGTTAAACTGAGTTGATAGTTTGTAATACCAACATTATATGAAAAAAAGGTAGTAATAACGACACAAAATATAAGAATAATAGAAAAATAAGTACATGATATAATACACAAATGTATCAAAATTTACGTAAGCACAATTTAAATTACTAACATAGCAAAAGATGTGTTTGTCCATATTGTTTGTTTAATAAAGTCCTGGCTTCTGAATTTTATATTATCTTAGTATGCTTTTATCTTTGTTACTATAAACTCTTCATTTTCCTTAAAAGTACTGGTGTCAACATATTTCGGATACAGGTGTGGGCACGTTACTCCAAATATATTAAGAATAAAGGAAAAAGTTGAGCATACTCATGATAGATAAATCATGCCTATATCCAATTCTCATTCCGAATCAGTGTAACATAGACTTATATTCCTTGCTTAACTTAATTTTATAAGTACTGAATTATGATATTACATTTATTTTCAAAAACATCTTCAACGATATATTTTATATGACCATCATATTTTACACCTTCAGAGATGAACTTAAATGTTATCTCATGATTGTATGTATATGTTTCATGGCTTCAACAAGATTTTGCCTCCTGGATGTATCTTTTTTGTGATCCCCATCTCGACTTTTGCAGCTTGCAAAACTGGCAGGAAATAAAGTTGTTGCAACTTGCGGAGGAAAAGAAAAGGCGAGGCTTTTAAAAGAATTTGGGGTTGATCGAGTCATAGACTATAAAACTGAAGATATCAAAACTGTATGTATCTGAAATTCCTATTTTCAATGGTCAGCTTTTTTATCCATCCGTATCAGACACATGCTCGGTATCCGGCCCTTACAACCGAGTCCAAGTAACATATATTTGAAGTTTGAACTCTCAGTATGAGAAAGTCTAGTCTATTCTACTTTGCTGGTTTTCCAGTCTAGTCTATTCTACTTTGCTGGTTTTCCAACCAATGTATCCTTTAAATCATCATCATAGCCTAACATCTGCGTTTAATCTCAACACCATTTTCCATGACTATCTCAGTTGCCATCATTTTATCATCATTCATGCCATGCCCCATCTTCTGAGATTGATCTGACCACAGTTTACATATTAAAGTAATGCTGCCATGTCATAATTTCTGCATTTTGTTGGTTTCATGGGAAAAAAAAATCTGATTCTGTAATCTTCCAGGCTTTCAAGGAGTTTCCTAAAGGAGTTGACATTGTTTACGAATGTGTTGGTGGGAACATGTTTGATTTGTGCCTCGATGCTTTGGCTATCCGTGGACGTCTCATTGTGATAGGAATGATCTCTCAGGTTGTTCTTACTTCCCCTTTTTTTAATGAGCTTAAAATTTATAAATAAAGTTACTGCTATTCATATTTATTGTTTTTGACCGATTAATTTTTAGTTTTTAACATTTGTATTGAGTTTGATGCTATGTTTAGTTCAAATTTTATTCCTTTCAGATCACTTTTAATATTAGATAAGTATTTATATTCGTAGCTCAAACCCGAATTTGAATAACATAAATAACCATAGGTTGTTAGAGAATGATCAAATCATATGTTCTTACATGATATTGTATCTAGTGAGTTGTTAATTTAACATAAAAACAATCTAGCCGATCTTCAAATTCGCAACTTTAATATCTTTTGGTGTTGTACTTCGTATGGACAGTATCAAGGGAAGGATGGATGGAAGCCATTAAATTACCCTGGGCTTGTTGAGAAGCTTTTGGCCAAAAGCCAAACTGTTGTAAGTAGTTGGTTAAATTTGTTGCTGTGACTCTTCCTTTTTTTTCTTAAAATACCCTTATCCAATACTTATGTCCAACATATTTTTGAACATGAGTACATAGATACGATTTTTTTATGAGATCTTGTAATTACTAATGACTAGCTTATGAGAATATAAATAATAATAATAATAATAAGATTTACAATAATTCGTTGAGCAAAACCGTTTTGCCATTTTCCGGCAATCATGAATTTTATGGTTTCGGATCTACTATATATGTCATATTGTCCTCTTCACGACATCAGATTTCTTGTTGTTTGATTGTATTGAAAATGTTCTTTTTCTTTTCAGGCTGGCTTTGTCCTGACCCATTATAGCCGTTTAATGCAAAAGCACCTGATTAGACTATTTCAGCTTTACTCTTCAGGAAAGTTTAAGGTATATGTTTGATATACTTCCATAAAAGAATCTTGTGTTTTACTCGTTTAGCTAAACAAAAGCCTTAATGCTTCTCACTTAACATGCTGTAATTCGGTTCTACCAGGTTGTGATAGACCCGAAAAGATTTTCGGGTTTGCATTCGGTTAGTGATGCTGTTGAACATCTGCATTCGGGTAAAAGCACCGGCAAGGTAAGCACAAATTTACTATAAAATGAGGTCATTCATGCAAAACCAGCGTAGTCCTCTAATGTGTTTACATTACTATGAAACTGTTTAGGTTGTTGTTTGCATGGATCCAAGCTTTGAACATCAAATGGCTAAGTTATGATTTGCAGCCGATGAAATCATGGACTAATCGTTCATCATTCATCCCTACCGGATTAGTCTTAAAAACTATCTACATCTCATAGCGGAAATATACTCATACATTCGTAGCAGAATCATGTTCGTTTAAAATGGTTACTAGGTTTGAACAAAGAACCACAAGTTAGCATTAAATTGCTATTTCTTTTTTGTATTGTATAATGTAATGCTAAATGATGCCATCATGTATGTGTATTCGGAACTAAAAGTTATATCGAAAAATAGTAGATAGAAAAGTAATGAAGGGGGGGTCCTAACCCGATATTCTCCAAAACCCAAGTTTTATACACTTGTACACTTTCTTCTTCACAAAATACTATCTCTTGTGCTTGAGATATATGCAAAAAACTCCCCATCACTAATGGACTAGTTTCCATTACAAAAGCTATTGAGTGGCAAGTGTCACCAAGGCCCATTGGCCACTTCTCGAAACAGAGCCTCGAGATCATCAGCTTTCTCTTGCTTGAATAACCTTATCTCTCTATCAAGTTTAGTCAGTGTATGGGTTACTTCCGCTAGCTTTGCTTCGAGTTTCAGCTTTTCCTCATTTGAGTTGGCTTGTTCGAGTTTAACTTCTTTGTACCTCCTTGACTTCGTCAAGAGGTTCATCAACTTGTCCAACCGAGCACGTAAGAAGCCCACTTTCATGCCTAACCCCTCAAATGATCTCAAAGTTTTGTCCCAAGTGAGGAAACTGTCGTGGGGAGTTGTAAGCTTGGCAGCTCTAATGGCATCCGCTATATTGATCGTCTCGGCAATGACTCCGGCAACCAGTTTACAGTTAAGTCCCTCGAGAAGATTTTCGTGAAGGAATGAGTTTTGATCACAACAAAGCTCGTAGTACTTCATCTGCAAGTACTTTGAAAACTCGGAATCTATGACTAAACCATTAACAAGAATGTTAAAATCCTCGAAACTCTTCACTTCTCTAAAATTAACAATGGAATCTGAAAGCCTGACTCCGTCCGAAACTTCAGAGCCGAGATCAACCCTGTTATTCTTGGATTGATCCACAGTTGGTTCAATGTTAGAACTATAGAGAATGGGGGCATTTCTATCTTCTGTTTTTCCTACCGAAATTTCACATATCTTTAGTTCTTTCCCTGCAATCATCAAAAGAAAACCTCCATAAACCCTAAGATTCATGTATTCGTGTGTATTATCGGAGATAGAAATGGCTTACCATTGTCAACTAATTGAGTGGAAGATTCTAACTTTAGAAGGCCAAGAGCAACATCTACTTCATCTGAACATTTTTTTCTCACAATATACACCTAATAAATCATAGAAAGCTTCACCATAAGCATGTACGATACATATATGGATGTTGGTACGAGGGTATGATCAACCCAGAAAAAAACCATACAATTACCTTAAATTTGGAGGGTCTCACTAAATGAAACACACATACATCTCCTTCCAATAATTTATGAGCAATGGAGAACCCTCTCCATCCACCACTAAGACCAATCTTTTCCACTAAATATTTAACTTGAAACTCTTTCCCTTCTTCATCTTCCAAGACCATCATTCGATCTTCCTTCGGCAAATGATTCAAGCAGAAGTGCTTCGGAAGACCCTGCCGTCGGAAAAAGTTAAAACATCTGCCAATCAATATACCAATGCGGAAACAAGTCTCAATGACGAAAACCGAGTCATACCAGCCAAAATCCTCCGGTTACATGTGATGGAAGCATGTATTTGATCATGCTAGGGAACTCAGATGATAGATTAGCTTGAATATCCAATGCTCGTTCCATTACAGCCAATTTGGTTTGGCCATTTTCGTACACTTCATCGTATGTAGCTCTCTTCCGTTTATTACTAAAAAGGAAACAACAGAGACAATATTATATTATACAATGTTGTAATGCCCAGATTGTTTCAAAGACATGAAAGAAAATTTTGAGCTAAAATAACCCACCATTGAGCCTTCTCCTTTTCATAAGAGACTATCTGTCAAAAGATTCATAAAATTCCCATTAGTATATTCTTGAAATACACATATCAAACAACCGTTTCAAACTCATATTCTGATACAGGTAACGAGATATGACCTTCTAAGGACTGTTTCGATGGTATGTATGTATGTATGTATGAGGAAGAGACCTTGAAAGAGCTTATTCTCATATTCCGGGTGCAAGCATATGACCCTCTAAGAGTCCAAAATGCTGTTTCGGATGTATAACTGTATCCGAAATTTACACACGAGCTCGGTACCTTTCCGTACTTACACCCGAGCTCGAGTACCCTCCGTACTGTTGCTGAGAGTTTTTAGACTTACAGTTTAATGACAACCTTAAAGGAAAAAAGCTTAAATGGGATATTGAGGCTCACTTGGTTCACGGTCATTGCTGGAACTTTTTTCCTAAACAATTTGGTCTTGGGTGGTCTCCCTCTCCCTCGACTAACCTGCTATATATATATATGTATGTATGTGTGTATATTCATAACCCCCCAAAAAAAAATTTACATGTTTGGGTACTTTAAAATACATACATAAGTGGATGAATGATGATGCTTATGTATGTATGTATGTATGTATGTGTAAAAGAGGAAGAAGCAGAACTTATTTTCTGTTTTGAATAGAGCCCAAGAAGGAAAAAAAACAGAGTACAAGCTTTCGGTACTTCTAAAAAAATGTAAATGTTTGATTCTACAAACATAGAACATGTAGGTATGCTTATGTATGTTATGTATGATGAATTTATATAAGAAAAAAAGAGAGCTTGAGAGAGCTTACAAGCTTTGGGTACTTCTGAAAATACATACATACATACATAGAACATACGGATGATGAAATGATGATGCTTATGTATTATGTGATGTATGTATATATGATGAATGTATATAAGAAAAAAGAGAGCTTGAGAAAGCTTATCCTCTGTTTTTGATAGAACCCAGGAAAATAAAAAAGAAACAGATTACTAGCTTTGAGTATACTTCTCAAAGATACATGGAACATATGGATGATGATGCTTATGTATTATGTGATGTGTATAAGTATGTAGATATGATGAATGTGTATATAAGAGGAGGAGAGACCTTGAGAGAGCTTATCCTCTGTTTTGGAGAGACAGCCATGGCATCTCACTTTCAAAAGCTTTTGTATTTGAAATTTTGAAAATCAAAGAGAGAAAAGGAAGTTTATTATTATATTTATACATATACATATTTCAGTACTAAATGATCGGGTTTTGTGGGACACTGCAGAGAGAGAAATGTATGAGTGGAAAGAACATGAAAAGCATTTCTTCTTTTTTTCCTTTTTTGTTTCTTCCAGAGTTAAATTTTAAATTAATCCTCCCATCATCTAGATCTATTGTAATAAAATTTTAGGTTCATTTTCTAGCCTCAACCTAAATTTAAATTTAAATTTAAATTTTGTTCAGATTGTATTAATTTTTTGTTCGATCCATAAGTAAACTCAATATTAAAAAAGTAACAGATTAGATATTAGAATCCGGATGTTGATTTTCTATTAAATTAATTTAAGTATTAATTTTATAAATGTTTTGTTTTTAATGTTTAATTAAGGTTAAAAATTACTATTAGAAGTATATTTAATCTAAAAATTATTAGTTTTGTATTGGAAGTGTAATAGTGTGATAGTTTGAACTAAATTTGATCGATTGGTAGAATTAGTTAGACTGCGAATTGATTGAGGTATCAATTTGAAGAAAAACTTTGAATTGGTTGACTAGAGAATCGATACGGATCAATTAAATCGGACAATTGAATTGAATTTTTTATATTTATGAAAATTTTAATGATTAGTTTAATCGAATCAGACGAATTGGTTGAAAATAATCACCCCAATGGCTTGACCAATTCAAACACTAATCTAATTCTAAAAAACTGTGTGGCACATTAATTATTATACATATCCCAAACTTCACTAAATTTTCATCTCCAACAAGGATTGAGTCTATTTCATGTTTGATCAATCCAACAAGATTGCTATCACATCATTGTTAATATATCATGTAGTCTATAGGAAGGGTTTTTAGCTGACGTATTGAAAATGACTTTCCACAAAACGCGTTTTATTTTAACACATTAACTCTTATAGTTGCATGATTTGAGGTTTTGAGTCATAAGTTTGATTTTCTCCTACTCATATTTGTATTTTTTATATTTATTAATTAAGAACACTAATTAATTTTAAAAAAAATATTAAAACAACATAAGATAAAAAATAAGAATGTTAGGAAAAAAATCAAACTGAAGACTAAATGATAAAAACACTAATATCTAACTATCTTACTAAAAAAGCTGATATGTCAAAAGTAAGCACGTTTTTAGGAAGTATTTTTCGACATGTAAGTTGAAAACACTTCCTGCAAGAAGCAAGCATTTTCTATTTCTCTCTCGGATCGGTATATTTCCCTATTTGAAAAAAATAACCTACTTTACTAAATATGTTTTAAAATCGAGATTTGTATTTTCTAATTTACTTGAGCATAAGGAGTCTACTTCCCCGAACCTATTTTGTAAAGAGAGCTTGATCTTTTACATCTCTCTCAATTAAACTTTGTGGGAGCTCTTCCTCTTAACTTCTTGTTCTTCAATTCAGTTACTTGCAGTTCTTGGCTCACTTTACTACATTTTGGTGTCAACAGAAGGGATCTTAAATCCCTCAACTGTATAACTCTTTTGTTTTAAAATTTTATTTACTTAACTTAAAATATGCTTTAAACTTCTGTTTTCTTTATACATGAAATTTATTTATTTTATTTGTTTGGATTTAAAAATCTAGAATGATTTAAGAATTTTCTATTAAACTCGAGTTTATTACAACATTGTTGTTTTGTTACATTACTGCTAAATTAATTTTTATGTTTCAAAATATCACACTAATAAATTTAACAATCATGTTAACAATTTGATTTAAATTTTAAAAATTTTTTTAAAAAAAAAGAAAGTATTAAATTCATAAAAATATAAAAAGAAAAACAAAAAACTAAATTTAAAATATACCTTATCCAATAGCTTGTTTTACAATTAAAAAAGCATTAAAATATTTTTGAATTACTAACCTTTAATATAAACTTATAAAATAAAATTTCATTCCAACCTTGTTTATGGACCAAGGCTACTAGACCTAGCACATAACACCACCTTTAGACAAATCTAAATAAAAAAATATTTAAAAATCCAAATTTCATGAATACCCAAAATTACTGAATTGATTGAATAAGAAGAACATGAAGAAAAGAATAGAAGTATTTAATAAAAAGCCTCACTTAACGCATACATATCTTAGAATTCATAAAAACAGAGGTATAATATCTCACTTAATACATACATATCTTAGAATCCTCTTATGTACATGCATGCGTGCATAACACATATACATACATTTTACCAAAAATACATACATACATACATACAATCCTATGCATATGTTCTCAAATACACTACCTGTACACTTCTAGCCAAAGGATTATGATCACAAGCAAGCAGCACAACAGGTAAACCAACACAATTTCCTGCAAAAAAAAGTCCACGGACCTCGTTTCCGATACTCGAGTTGAGAAGAAGCTAAGCATCATTCATTTCCGGTATGGGATTTTGATTCATTGGGAACCTTTACAGTCTTGAACGACGATTGCACTTGATACCAAGGGGAGGTGAACGCCGACGGGCCGATGCAAATGGCTGTCCCTTACTGGAACCTGAATATCTAATATCCCAACCTTCAATGTTCTTAGGGACACAAGCATCAAAGAGAATTTGGCCGAGGACACTAAGAGCATTGATGCTTGGTTGTACAGGTAGAGAGATTGGCCGTTCATCTTGAAGAGATCCGGACTCTCTACTATTATGATATTTGGCTGAACTTGGCAAGAAAAAGTGGTCACTAGGACCAAGAGCAACTCTCCTAAAGCTTTGGTTCGAGTCGACTGCTGCTTTCTGCAGGCCATAGATTAACTCGGAGATCTCATCATGCATACCATTCATTTCCCTGAGATTTCGGATCCTGCGGGAATAGACCAAAGTTGTCTTCTCAAGGAAACTGGCCACGGCAGCCTTGTATTGGATAGGATAATGCTTGTAGTGTTCTGAAATATAGCATAGAATAACATTATCTCAGTTGCCAAAACCGAACACACAAGTAACCAAACATTTTAGAAGTACAAAACACAATCAGTTCCAAGCAAGCGCTCGGGCTTTTCGTAAATCAGAAAGATGACATAAAAATGAATTATTTTTATAAAGGGTAAACTACACCATTACTGGTTAAATTATAAGTAAGTCTTCATTTTGGTTAACACAAAAAATTACAAATTGATCACTGAACTATTTAGAAGTTTTCGTTTAAGTCACTGGGTTGTCAAAATTGATATTATATGGCTTTCTTTGTTCACACTGTCTACACCAATCGAAAACTCTATTTTCTCCTTTCTTACAGTTCAGTTTTTTTTTCATAAAATAACTTTGGACGTTACAAATCTGCAAACCAAAATTCAAAAAAAAAAAAATTCTCAGATCTCCGACGTTGACCATTAGATCAACTTGGATCTAAAGTATGTTCTACTCATCAATGAGTACTGATCCACTATACCGAACGTTGAATTGTCACTTAAAGCTCACTGACAGAACTTTTTTTTAATAAAAATGCTTAACAACTCAATGACTTAAAAAAAACTTTTGAATAGTTTAGTGACTTAAATGAAAACTTCCAAAAAGTTCAATGACCAAATTGTAACTTAGTTAAGTGACCAAAACGGAAACTTTCCTGTAATTTAGTGACTACTGGTATAATTTACCCTTTCATAAATCAGCTAATGATGCTTTTACTTTCTTATAATCAAGCAAATAATATGTAAAGTCTCCAATTTACTTTCATATGCTTAGACATATCATTTAGCTGTCCACCCTGCACCTGAATCGACTAGATACGTAAAATAAACCCATAATCAGTATATGACACGAACTTGACGGAAGTTACAATACTTGGTAGTAATAAAAAGCAGAGATGGTCAGACCGACCTAGATGAGGAGAGCCATTCCACTTTACAATCTCAACATCCGCCCCGAGATCCTGTAAGCATTGGGTGAAATCACGTATAACTGGATATGGTGCAAGGTCATCTTTCTCCGAGCATAAAATGAGATATGGAGCATCTAAGTCCTACAAAAGAGGAGTAAGGGAAATTAACCAAAGTGAAGCAGATCGAAAACAACTTAACAAGCTAACACTGGGGATTAATAAACTTACAACAGAGGAGTAAAGGGTTTCCCAATACTCGGTACGCTGAGACTCAAACCTGGTTAGATAAAGACCGTCAAGACCAGAAGCAACACCTTTAGCGATCCAAGAAACGAGTTTCGATGGTACGGGCATTTTACGTATGGAGGGATGTAATGCAAATCGGGCATTCAAATCACTTGCAAAATCTACCGGACCAGAATCATAGATTTGTCCGCAAACACAATTCCGAATCAACTGGATTTCCTATATGAAATGAAGAGCATTAACAACAAAAACTTCAGTTTAGTTTAAGAATATTAGATATTTCATAAAGGGACTATATATAACAAGTAAATTGCAACAAGAATTGAATGGAAAAAGAAAGGATACCGGATTAAGCCGACCTTCACCAGTTTCTTGAATAATCTACAATAAAAACAGCTAGATTATTTAAACTGCAACAATGGGAATTATAAAGCACAAAAAAAGTGTCTACACTCATTCGGAATTGGAATAATATTAAAGGTTCAATAATAGTACCTGAAAAACCTTGTACATACAAGCTTTAGGGCTGCCTGAGAAAGCGACAAAGACCACTGGACAAGTTCTAATCTTTAGTTTCTGGAAACCAAGAACCGAATATGGCTTATGTTTTAAGGTTGTTCAGTAATCACCAACTGAATTTTAAGACATCTTGTAATCAAGAATAAAACATAAAGAAACCGACCTCGAGAAGTTCGTTAAGAAGAACAAATGCTAAGGACATAGCCCTCTCAGGATAATATCTGCACAAAGAATGTAACATGAAACTTTTGAGTACATTAAAAGAAAACAAGAAAAGAATTTTGCCTAAAGTGAAGCAAAGGAATGTTAAATTGAAGATCATAAAATTTTGACAAGTACCATGCAGAGCTATGTTCCTTTGGCTTTTCATTTTTTGCTTAGTTATATGTGTGTTACATTCATGTTAACATATAGATAGAGATATGACCTACATAGATCCTCTGACTACACGGAAAAAACTGAGAAAAAGCTAACCAAACTCATGTTAGCCACATATTCGTATCCGACACTCATAACTAAGTCCGAGTAAGATAGATCCTATGAACTCCAAAATCCACTCCATACAACCCTACAAATAACTTTTAGAGCAACTCATTGGTCATATCAGTAGTGAACATTTAATTTAGAAACAGCCCCAACTTCATGTCCAAACCAAACAACATCCTGTCCATCCTCACGATGGACAATTCGAGTGAAAAAATAGTATCCTAAAATAAACCCATTCCATCACCCAAGCTATGTTACCAAGAATCAGGTTGACTAGGGATAAGTGTTGAATATGGATATATTCATTTTTTTTGAAGACCATACAGTGTACAATGTCACAAAATATGTATCCGACATAAGTCTAGGATACTTTGAGAAAAAGAGCCCGGATAACATGGCACCCATTAATCCAATTATTACAATTTTTTTCTACATTTGGAAGACCGTACCATGTACTATATCTAATCATGTATCGAACATAAGTGTTCGGTAACACCCATTAATCCAATTATCACAATCATTAGCAAGAAAAAGAATAAGAAAAACCTCTAATTGAACTCTGACCATCAGAATTTCAATGAAGCACAAGCTAATCTATAATAAAAAGAACCACCCAAAAAACCAAAAGAACATTAAAATTTTTCACCTAAATGACGAAATTTGGACAATTAAAGTAGCTAAATTAAGCTTATTCCACCATAATTTACTTTCTAAGCAACCAAAAAGCAATATATACATATGCTTGTGCATAAACTTACTAATAACAAAAGAAACACGAAAGTTTTTCACCTAAATGACGAATTTTAGACAATTAAAGTAGCTAAATTAAGCTTATCCCACTACAATTTACTTTCTAAGAAACCAAACAACAAAATATATACACAAATTCATAAAGAAACTTGCTAATAACAAAAGAACACAAAAAATTTTCACCTAAATGACGAATTTTAGACAATGAAAGTAGCTAAATTAAGCTCAATCCATGATAATTTGCTTTCTAAGTGACCAAACAACAAAATATATAAAGATATTCATAAAGAACTATAAAAAAAATAACAAAAGACACTAAAGCTTTTCACCTAAACGAATACATTTAGACAAGTAAAGTAGCTAAATTAAGGTTATCCCACTGTAATTTACTTTGTAGGTAACCAAACAATAAATTATATACATATATTCATAATGAACCATAAAAAATAGCAAAAGAACACTAAATTTTTTCACCTAAGTGACGAAATTTAGAAAACTAAAGTAGCATACTTAAGCTTACCCCACTACCATTTACTTTCTAAGTAACCAAACAACAAAACATATAGACATATTCATAAAGAAACTTACTAATAACAATTTTTTCACCTAAATGACGAAATTTAGACAATTAAAGTAGTGTAAATTAAGCTTATCCCACTATAATTTACTTTCTAAGTAAACAAACAACAAATTATATACATATATTCATAAAGAACCATCAAAAAAATAGCAAAAGAACACTAATGTTTTTCACCTGAATGACCAAACTTAGAAATTAAAGTAGCTAACTTAAGCTTATTCCACTATAATTTACTTTCTAAGTAACCCAACAACAAAATATATACTTATATTCATAAAGAACCACCAAAATGAACACTAAAATTTTTCACCTAAATGACGAAATTGAGACAATTAAAGTAGCTAAATTAAGCTTAATCCACTCAAATTTACTTTCTAAGTAACCAAACAACAAAATATATACTTATATTCATAAAGAACCACCAAAAATAACACCAAAATTTTTCACGACAACTAAAGTAGCTATATTAAGCTTAATCCACTATAATTTACTTTCTAAGTAACCAAAGAACAAAATATATACTTACATTCATAAAGAACCACCAAAAAGAACACTAAATTTTTTCACCTAAATTACGAAATTGAGACAATTAAAATGGTTAAATTAAACTTAATCCACTTCAATTTACTTTCTACGTAACCAAACAACAAAATATATACATATATTCATAAAGAAACTTATTAATAACAAAAGAACACTAAAATTTTCACCTAAATGACCAAATTTAGACAATTAAAGTAGCTAAGTTAAGCTTAATCCACTTCAACTTACTTTCTAACTAACCAAACAACAAAATATATAATTTTGTCATAAAGGAACTTACACGTTGAGAAAATCAGCACGGGAAACAAGGGAATTCCAGCCAATAGACGAATAAAAATCCAGGTAATTTTTAAGGTGTTTCTCGTGAATCGAAACCCAAGCGAAAATTACAACGATTCCTTTCACTTGTTTACTCTCTTCTTGATTTCTTCCCCAATACACACTTCCACCGCCGCCCATCATTATTTTTATCAAAGCTGTTTTCTTTTTCTCCCAATTTCAATTCCTAGGGTTTTGCTTTTTTCGATTTTCCCACGAAATTTAACAAATCCCAATGATTTTCAGGGAAAATTAAAACGAGATTTTGGTTGGTGAATTTTTGTGGGTTCGGTTTTTTTTTTTTTTTTGAATTATTGGAATCGATAATGTTGTAGAGGAGGAGGTGGTGGCAGTGGTGTAAAGGTGCCATGTGGCAGGTTTGATATTTTACGCATATATACCAGCTCATTTTAGAATTTGTTTTTTATCGTGCGCCCCATTTTAAGTAGAACGACGTCGTTTCTGTCCGAGAATAAAAATGAAACAAATTAAACGTATGATAATGGGAAAATTAACACCAAAATCAAATAACATAATTACCAGAGTTAAAATATAATTTTATTTAAATTTTGTGGGTAGTATTTATATTTTTAATGAGTTTACAGGACGTGGATTATTAGTTATTTGGCTCGTTTCAATAAATATCTTAATAAATAAATGATATAATTTTATCATTGTATTAATTTATATTTTTATAATTTTAAAAAATTAAATTAAAATTTTATTATTTTTAGTAAGTCAAAATATAATTTTACTATTTATTAACATCTAATTTTATAAAATTGAAAAGGGCCAAAGTTATATTTTTCCTATTTTATGGGGACCTGGCCTACCAGCCCTCTTGGTGCCACCCTTAGATATAAATTATAAAGATTAAATTGTTAGTAAAAGTTAAGATTTTCAAGTATTTATGCTCGAATCTTATCATATGTAGTTGTTTTAGGTAGGTTTTGTCGATTATATTTCAATTATTCTTCTATTTGTATTTCATATTAATTTGATTATACATTATATTAGTTTCAACACGTATTTTAATTGTAATTTATCCGTACTTGTAAACTCTCAAAAAATAAACATATACATATGTGATATATAAATTTAGCGGATTGAATTAATTTGAGATGGGTTCAATTTGAGTTTTGAAATTTATAATCATTTTAAATTTAGACTAATTTTAGATTCAGATTATTTTCAAGTGGTATTATTTAAACCGATCATTTGGGTTTGTTACTCATGTTTTGAAGTAAGTTATTTCAAGGTTGATGCTAAGATTCAGGTACTTGTGAATTACTTGTTCAAATCCCTAAGTTTGAATATTTTTTAATTCGAGTTTACGATAAACCCAAAAGGAAAGAAAGAGACATTTACCTCTTGTAAAAATAGAAACATTGCATTTTGGTATCTCTTAAAAATTGCAAATGTAGTTTTGATTTTGAAAAATTTATAATTTCATCTCAATTTCTTTAACATAAAACTTTGAGCTTCACCCTTGGTTCGGGTTACTTTGTATCCGTGTTTTTTCTTAAATGGATATTTTTCAATAAAATCATATTCGAATATAAATCTAATAAGCTCGAGTTATTAACTTTTAAAGAAATCAAATAGAAGGGTGTTACTTCTTGCAATCATAGTAATGAGCAGATAAATAAATAAATGTTAAAATATAACATAAATTATCATATTTTTCATAAATTTAGAATTTAGTCTCTATACTTTTATTAGTAATTTAGGTTTAATTGTTAATAATGTTAAATTTATTTTTATTACATTCAAGTTCATCACATCGTTTTTTTTAATTACATGGTTATCTAGTGTGTGTTTTTATTTCAAAATGTTACACCAACAAATTTAACAAAAAATAAATTTAACGGTGTTAACAATTGGACCTGAATTTTAAAATCTGAAAAGTACTAAATTTTTGAAAATGAAAATATAATTACTAAATTTTGAATTCATAAAGAGTACAATGACTTGTAGCAGATTTTACATTTTAATTAAATTTGTTTGTAAATTTTCATACTAAAAAATAAACTCCAGTTCAATTAAGTTCATTCGTATTTTAGTCCAGAGTAGTTTATACATAAAACTCTTTTTTGTATAATAAAAGTAAAAATGTAATTATATAATATAAAATTATATGAAAATGAAAAGTTCAATTAAATTTACCTATCGTTCAAATTAAATTATACATGTTTTAATTCAGTTTGACTCAAAATTTAAAATTGGATCAATAATTATTGAATCAAATTTGAGTATTTTTTTTAATAAAATACGAAAGATGTCTCGTTTACGTGTGCAACTCATCCAAAGCAAGCATACAAGTTATAAAAACCACGAAAAATAATAATTTTTATTTCTAATAGATTAAGATTGATTAAAATCGTTTTCCATATAAAAAAATTATTTTATCACTCAAAATTTATTATTTATATTCGAGCTTGATTAATACTAATTAAAAATTCTCAATTAAACAATAAATTATTTGGATATGAAAATGTATAAACTACCGTATTATACACCAAAAAAGGATCTAATATTTCATTGCTCTTTGTCATTATTTCAGCAATATAATCTTCGTAATTTAATAAATTTATTTTATTAATGTATATTTGTCCCATTGGATGTAATGAAGAGGCAAAACAACAAAGCTTCACTTCTTTTTTCTTTGCGGACTAAAATAGTGTAATGAATACAAAAAAGTTTAGGCATTTTGTTTTGTTTGTATATAACTGATAAAAGAGATAAAAATAATTTACTTTTTCTTTCTTACAAAACAAAGCTACAAAAGTAATAAAAAAATACTAAATTATTAGTAAATTTAAGTATTGATCACTCAATTTTAAAATATTATAAAATGACCATTAAATTATTCAAAATTTTCATTTAAGTTATTTTTGAAAGTTTTTAATTAAGTCACTGAGTTGTTTAGTGCTTTTTTAAAGTCATGGCTAGTGAGTTTTAAGCAACAATTCGATAATCGGTACAGTGAATCAGTACCTATTAACGAGTAGTGTCAAAGATCGAAAAAAAAACTATTTAAATTTTGGTTTGTAAATTCATTACGTTTAAAGCTATTTCGTTAAAAAAGCTAAACTATAGAAGAAGAATAAAAGGAATGAGACATTTCGATTGGTGCAGGCGGTGCGAATAGAGAAGGCCATACAACAATAATTTTAATAGCACATTGACTTAAATAAAAACTTTCGAATAGTTCAATTATCATTTGTAACTTTTTGAAGTTGAGTGCTAAAACATAAACTCGTTGATACTTTAGTGACTTTAAGTGTAGTTTATCTAATAAAATATTAATAATAAATATTAAAAAAATTACAAATGAGGAATTAGTAGCATTAGCAAAGGTAAAGGTTTTAGGATCTTGATGTTTAGCTCGAAAAAAATTTAAATTGTTTCGGTAATTATCGAGCTGAACTTAAATAGTTCAAACTACCAATCGAGCCTAATTAATTTTTTTGTTTTAATAATTTTTTAATTATAAAACTATACACCTTTATTATATAACGAATTTGAATATTAAAAAATTTTAGTTTAAACTTGAATCAACAAAATATTATTTTTATTTTTTTAATTATAAAATATATAAATATTAATTTTTTAAAGAATAAGAAAAGAAAAAAAGAAATTTCCAGATAAGTTGAAAGCAAATCGAAAAGGGAAGCTCAAACAAAACGCAACTTTCAAATAAATAACAAAATTCCCTATCAATGCTAATTTACTTAAAAATATAAATAAAAATTAGTTCAAATTTAAAAAAATAAAAAACTGTACAAATAAGTGAAAAAGAAGCGATATTCTCCACCTGTTTTGGTATTTGTCAACTGTCAGGTGCTATATCTCCGTGCTACCACCTGTAACTTTAACATATCTCTCTTTTCCTTCTCACTTTCAGGGCTTTAACCGAATCCACTGGTATCGACCGTCAAGAGGGACATCCTTGACAATATCATAATTGTACCTGAAATTAAAATATAAATAAATGAAAATTCTAAAGGAATATAACGAAATGTAAAAGTTTGTTAGTTAGTTAGAGATTTGGGGGGATTTTTTTTCCTGATTCTCTGAATGCTAAAATGCGCGGGTATGGTTACGGTCCTTATCCTACGCACTGAAAAAAAATGAGCAAAGGAAAGGAAAGAGAAGTGAAACACTTGCTTTTTTAAGAATCGGACTTGCTCGTACTTTTCAGCGACGGAGAAGAACTCGTCGATCTCCGCTTGTATCGGCGGCGGTGATGGTGATGGAGACGGAGGCGTATTTCTATGTGGCGGTTCCTCTGAGTCTCCGATGAGCTCGATTGTTGGAGTTGTTTTCGTACTGAAAAATGGAGATTTAAAGAAACGGAGAGTTATTGAATGATTGAAATATAAATTTGAAAAAGGAAAAATAGTAAGGAATCAATGAATGAAGGAATTAGTGAAAATTAACCTGAATTTGTTAGTGTTGTTGATGCACGTTGATATTTCAGTTTCGAAACTCTTGACCTGCGAAAGATCACATTAAAAAGCTAATGCGAAATGGTAATATCTTTTTTCCTTCCTGTTTCATTTCTTATCAACCAAACACTAAAAAATAAAGGCGCAGGAATTTTTTTTTTTCAAAATTCTCACCTCTAGATCTACGAACCTCGAGCTATGCTTAACAGTATCACACGACTCATTGCTAACACAACGTGAAGCCGAGGATGAACCATCGCCGGAGCCGAGGCTCGAACACATATCTCCGGCGAAATTCGAGGAAGTGGAGACTTGAATAGGTTTGTCCCCCGAATCCGAAAGGAAACGGCGACGAGAGTTTCCGAGTTTAATGTCCGATGACGGTGGTAACTCCAATTCCTGCAAATCTTTAGAATCAACGGTTTTTCTTCTCTTTGACAATGTGAAACTTGTCCTTGAAGATTCCATCTCCTGCTGTTTCTGCACTTCGTTTAGAGCTCCTCGTACAATTTTTTCGTTTCTTTGAGTGGTTTTTTTTATAGCAAAATTAACAATTTTTTCATTTTTAGCTATTTTTGGGGTTTCTCATTGAGGAGAGAATGGAGAGTATGTGTTATAAAAAAAGGGCGGTTTGGTGATGGATGATGCAACTCGAGTCGTTGATATCTTGGACGTTAAGATCTGTTATGGGTGGCGCCGGGCCGGGTTAAATCACAGTCTACTATTATTTCAAATTACCTATTCAAGTAGGGATGTAATCGAGTAGAATTTGAATAATGGTAAGCTTGGGTTAAATTCCACACTGATTTAAACTTTAATTTCTATATTTGAGTTTAAATCGAGTATCCAGTGTCGAATTTTGAGTTAAGTTCGTCTAAGTTTATTTATTAATTTTTGTTTTTGAGCTCGATTAATCTCATTCGTAATTAAATTTTATTTACGAGAGTAAAAATATAACTTTTTAAATATTGAAATAAAAACTAAATCACGCTTGTGTTACTTGAATTGAGTATTATGGTACTCGAATTCGACTCAATTAAATCTAAACAATCTTTAATTAGCATATCCACTAGATGACAAGCCTCATGAGGTCTTTTTAAAAACTTAACCACTAGTAATGCATAATGTTCAACAATCAAACGTGATATACTCAGCGTCCTTGCAATGCATATTCCCGCTCCAACCTCCCAAAGCTCCGCTCAGATGTTATCCGTCACGCCAATTTTCAACATAAAATCCCCAACCCAATTAGCATTCCGATCCGGCGCGCATCCGGGGGTTGGTAGGGGCTCCGACCCCCTAAAATAGAAAATTTTCTATACATGTTCTTTTATAATTTATAAAATTTTAAATTAGTAATAGTAAAATTATACTTTATCCCCAAAATGAAAAAAAATGATTTAATCATTTAAAAATATAAAGATATAGGCTCTTAAAATGGTAAATTTATATTTTTACTATCGTAAAAATATATAATTTATTTTTGACCCCAAAAAGAATTTTCTGACTTCACCCATGTTCTCATCTAGCAATAACCCACCAACCAAAGCCAAACCTAAACTCAATTTAACTGCTCCATCAATATTTAAAATGTAAATCCCTGTAGATGGTCGTTTCCACTGTACCCATTGAGGGGCACGAGCAATCTTAAGCATAATGGAGTTCATGTTCATCGCTTTGCCGATATCACATGTAAAACCCCATCTTTTTAGCTAATAAATAGCAATTCAAACTAATTTTTTAAAAATTTCTAAAAAAATTATCGATAAACTCACTTTCGACCAAAAAAATTTAAGATGCTCAGTCTTTAAACAGATCTAATATAACCTATAACAATATCAATTGATTTGATATGTGATACGAGCCGGCCTCTAGTTAAAATATTTCGTAATTAAAAAACAAAATAAATCTGAAGAGATTTCGTGTATGATTTACCTAATGTGAAACTCGCTCTTTGTCAACTTTGTCAAAAGTTCAATAACATTTATTTTTAATCCTAAATTCATTTAAATTAAATTTTTAATTTCGAATTGAAATTACGATATTTTTTATTAATAAATAATTTATTTGCCATTAATAAAAATATTAAAATTTATTATAATAGTATAATATTTTTAAATATTTATAAAATTACTTGAATAGATTACGTTAAATTTTAAATTATAAAATGTACAGCTGATCTAACGACCTATTCAAACTCGTGAATATCCCATCTTGTACGATTAAATTATTTAATAAATGTATAAAAATAATTATTGTATTAATAAGGTAATAAATAAATTAGGCCATAGCTTATCCAAAATAAATAAATAAATTATACCACTAGAGTTAAAATTTATCCTTATTTTTTTATAAAAAAAAATAAAAGTATATATCAAATCTAACCCTCAACATTTACATCTTTTATAATTTTGGTTTTTTAGCTAAATTTCACCATTAATTTTTCAAAAAAAATCATGACGTTTTTTTAAATAAAAATACTAACTAAAACATTAATTTGTAATGATGTTGGTGTGACAACTCACGTATACTTCATGCTAACATGGTACTGTTTGTTTTATATGTCATGTCATAATCTAATAATTATAAAAAATTAAAATTCACGAAGATTATCATAAAATACATGTGAAATGACATATGAGTTACCATGTTTAAAAATTTAACGTTTTAGTCAATATTTTCGTTTAAATATGACATTGTCCTAAAATAATTAATTAGAATGACAACGCAACACATTAAACAACAAAAGTGATGTAGAAATAGGAAAAGACATCAAATCAAAGAAATCAATTCGGAAATAACATTCAAAATTGCCCATTTCCATTTTCTAACAATTGTAAGTTTTAGTGCGGTGTGTTTAGCTTACTTTTTCTCTCACGCTACAGTATCGCTACAATATCTAATTTCACCGCCACCGCTATTTTTACACTAACCGCAGGTAAACGCACCGCCTATCCAAACTCACCCTAATAATAACATCCTAGCTGACTGCACTAACAATGAACTTTGATTAACAGCGGAAAAGATTCTAAAAATTTCTTTAGCATCGGTGATGCACAAAATTAATTCCCAAGGCTATCATAGATGTTAGGTTGATTCAACCTCATTGGAAACTTCCTGAAAACAAAATTAAACGATACAACTAAGAAAAAACACTAGAAACTACAAGTAGTAAAACAGTAACGCCGCTGCCACTTTCGAATTTTATTTGTATAATACTTTCGCCAATAACACCTGGTGGAACTCATCTATTAGAAAAAAATCATCACGAAAGCGGCTAATAAGCCAAAGGATCAAGAGAACCCAAAGAGATTGCTATATGTAATAAGTCTCTATACTTTCAAAAATTTAGAATCCCAAGAATTCGGTTTCTATTTTTAAAATTTTAAATTTCAAGTTAAACGGTTAACACTAATATTTTTTTTAATTTGTTGATATGACTTTTTGAAATAGAAAAAATACTCACACCGTAATCAACCTGAATTTAGAAAGAAAGAAAATGTTTATGGTTGGACCTAAATTTTAAAATTGAAAAGTAAAATGACTAAATTTCTATAAATAAAAGCATAAGGGACTAAATTCTTTTTTGTGTGTGAATAATTTCATCATAAGTTCTGATTATATTTGCTCTTTTCGACACAATGTCTAGAGCTACCCATAGCCCTTCTCAACCCATAATTAAGAGGATAATGCATTTCAGCACACTTAAACCCACATCCTCCTGCATTGGCAACAATGCTCATACCAATCGAGCTATAACTCAATCGACATATAAGAACTAAATTTTAAATCTTCAAAAAATATAGAAATTTATAGCATATTTAAAAATACGTACCAAATAGAAATATTAAATATATATATTAAAAAACAAATTAATAAATATAAATGAATGAGATAACAAGACACCTAAAAACCTAGACAAAGGGGCATAGATATGATGATTATTAATGGGAATGGGCATATAAATGGAAACAGCCAGTCGGTGGTGCCGTGTCAAATGTGAAATTAAATTATTGTGTTTTGTTGCCAAAAAAAAAAGGAGATATCTGACTTCTAATAAATATTGTTTTGAAATTAATTTCATTATTATTATTATATTCTTTCAATAATTTTACTTCAATATTAAATTTATTATTTGTTAATTACCATTTTAATATACATATATGATGTACATTAGACCTGTCTATGGGTTAAGTTAGGTCCATCCGAAAAGTGAGAGGATTTGAAAAAAATTATAAGCTCGAAAAATGAGCTTTAACAAAAAATAGGACCCGTTTAGAAAATGGGTCCGGCATCGGACAAGGCTATTTTTTTGGGCTAGGGCCCAATCCAACATGAATTTATAAAAAAAAATTGTTGTTTTCTTGTTGTTTTCTCATTGTTTTACTATCATTTCACTATTATGTTGTTATTATTTTATTATTATTGTTTAGATATTGTATAACTCTTATTTTATTGTTAATTTTGCTACTATTTTAGTGGTATTTACTTGTTAAGTTGCATTTATCTTACTGTTATTTAAGCATATTATTTTTATTTTCAATTTGTTGGGAAACATTTATTTTAATGTTTTCAGTGTATTATATTTTTACGAAAAAATTATATAAAAAATTTTAATACGAGCGAGCCAAGCTTGAGTAAAATTTTAAACCTATTTTTTAGGTCAGAACTTATCAAATGAGCTTAAAATTTTGTCAAAACCCGACTTAATTCATACTCAGGTATAATGTATACATAAAAAAATAACAATGACCGTTTAAACTCTAAATTATAAATATTTATGAAACACAAAAAAAAAACTATAAATAAAATATAAGAAGTTGAAAAATATCAAATTTTAAGATGGAAAAGTGTAGGCCGGTGGGTATATTATCACCATTACTAAAGTATTTATGGCAGACCCATTTGAACACATTGGCCTTTGCTTCATCAGTTTGGCATGTATTTATAAATAAATTAGAATTTGTTGTGGGGATTTTGACTGTTTGAGGAGAAGTTTGAAAAGTGTTATTTGATGAAAATTGATGGATTTTTTTTCAATAGTTTTGGGATTAAATTTAAGGTGTTTACGTTTCATTTTAATTTCGAGTTTTGTCTTTTGCTTCGGTTGAAAATCGCAAAGAGATTTTATGGAGAGAGAGTGTGTAAGATGAGTACGATATATTAGTGAATAAAGGTACTCTCACTCTGTGAACCTCTGAGGCTTTCAGTGAAAGTGGGGGACAAAATTTAGTGATAAAATCGAAAACAGACACATCAAACCAAATACCAAATTTGTTGAAGGTGTATCCCGGCCCAGCGGCCCGCCAGAAATATAGGAAGGTTCGGGTTAAAATATAGGCCCGAAATATGGGTTTGGGCAAAAAAACGAGGCCTGTTTAGAAAATAGACCGAGCCTCGGGCACCACTTTTTTGGTCCGGCCCGAATATAATAAATTTATATATTTTTATTTTTAAAATACTTTTTTATTTTTTTAAAAAAATTTGGTGTTTATTAAAAAATGGGCCAGACTCGGGCTTAAGAATTTTTCCCGAGCCGGGCCTGGACAAAATTTTAGGCCCATATTTTGGGTCGGGCCTAAGACACGGGTCAAAAAATTTTGGTCCCAGCCCGGCCCAGCCCATAAACACCTCTAATGTCAAGCCTTGACTGCAACACTTTGAAATCTTCTTTCAAAACAATCAAAATCTCCTCAATAAAATTTTATTTTACGTGGCCAACGTAAGAATGTTTATTTGTGCTGCACATTTTGCAAGTTCTCTTACTTCCGATCACATTCCTTAGTTCTCGATGTTTCTTGTACATATTTATACTCAATGCATCGGTTCCTTTGTGTATATTATTGTTAGAACAAATTTCCATCCAATATTTGTTTCGGCTTTAATCAAGGTTTTAAGATTCAGATAAGTGATAAAATCGGTCAAACCATCAATTCCTTAGTTCAACTGGTTCAACTAGATTGATTAAATAAATCATTAAAATTGATAAAAAATATTAAAAGTATTATTTAACCATTCAGTTCAACCAATTTTTTGCCCAGTTTAATCGATTTATACCAATTCCAAAATCAACCGATTCAAAACCCTTCTCTAGAATCAATCAAAATATTCGATTCAAAACCCTTCTCTAAAATCATTCTAAGTATTCGATTCAATCTTATTCAAACAACCTCATCTTTCTGCTATTCCATCTTAATGATTTTGTAAGACTAGACCTCATTATCCCTTCAATGGTGTAAGGTGAAAACTGTGGAGATAAGGTAAATTTGATGACACTTTCAGATTGAGATAATGTTAGCAGATATACATGTACATTCCTACATCCTTACCCTCTTGCATATGAAAACAAATATATATATATAATTTAATATATTGGTACTTTAATAAATGGTTATGTATCTCTTTTTTAAAATATTTTATTATAGGTGAATATTTAGTACACTGGTATTATACCTTTTTATTACACAAGCAGCCATAAAGATTTGACATGTCTTTTTTTAAATATCTATTTTTAAAATATTTTATTAATATTTCTATAAGATACTTGTAACCCCTTAACCCTGTTTGTTTGTGGAGTTTAAAAATTCTATTAATTAAAAGATTGGTTCTTGACTGTTCGAGAGCTGAGTTGAATTTAAACATTAAAGTCAAATTTAAGTACCAAATAAAAATAATAATTACTAAATCGAGCATTAAAACTAAACCGGGTATCAAATAATATATTAACCTATTTCTTTTTACTGCCATGAAATAGAAAGCCAGGGCCATATCGTTAAATTGATTGATGGTCTTGTATAAAGTTTACCATTGGGCTTCAAGAAACCCATCCTTTTGGCCCAAATCACTATTTATAAGGAAAATTTTCTATTTAAACTCTAATATATAGTTTATAAAATTTTAGATCAGTAATGGTAAATTTGCATTTTGACATATTAAAATATAAAATTTTGATTTAATCCTTTAAAGTTATAAAGATACAGGCTATTAAAATGGTAAAATTATACAATTTAATTTCGGCCCCCTAAAAATTTTCTAGCTTCACCCCCGAGCTCTTGTTCTACATGTTTAGTATGTCTGAATTACTTATCATTTTGTTCGTTCCATACAATGTAAATGTGACCAAATAAAAATAAAAATTTCGACTAAAACGATGATGTGGATTTTTTTCTTCTTAAAAACACCGTATCCAACTCATTATGTTGACATGAATTTATATTTTTGTTTCTGAATAAGTGATTTAAAAAAAATAAATTTTATATTTATATTTAACTGGAATAGATAACTATTTTAACTAACTAATTGAAATTACAAAAGTAGATAACCAGATTATGCCAATTTGAAGTATAGAGACTGAATCCTAAATTTAAATATAATAAAGGACCAAATTGATTATTTGACCGATAATTAAAGACCCTTTCCCCAAGTAAAAGATAAATATTACCACTTGCTAAAAAAAGAGACAACAAGTTTCCTATGTTCTAAATTGTCTCATTTAAAAGTGACTTGATAAAGCATTAACCTTGAGAAATTTAAAGTCCTTTTTAAATTGGTGTAGCCTTTGAACAATCAAAGAATTCATGGTTGGTGTGCGTCTAATCAATGATACTAAATTCAATAATTCGAATTTTTAATATTTTTGTATTTTTTTGTAATTAAATTCTTAAAGTAGTATCCGCGTAAAGAAATAGTATTACGTTCAGCTATCAGTATAGCCTTTACCGAATCTGACAGCTTTCAAAACAATTGTACATTATTCAATCCACTAGAAGCTATTTTGGCCATATGATCAGTAATCTTATTTTGATATCTCTGAATGTGATGAAATCTTACTTTTCAGTCTCGCTTGAGCAAACTATGTATTTAGCGTAACTCCCCCAATTTATTATTGGCGGTTCCACCAGCTAAAATTATTTCTACCAAAAATCCATTGTGAATCATGAATAATTTATATAAATAAAATTATAATATAAAAAGGTTAAAAATAAAAATTGAAATGTCTCATATTGGTTTTGGTTATATTTCAGGTTTAGATAATTTCGAACGCATTATTTTGAATTTAAGGTTCAAGTAGTTAGAGATAAGTCATTATGAGTCCGATTTGTTTTGAGTTATTTGTTCGTATTATTTTAGGTTCAAATCATTTCGACTTTGACTTGTTTTCTTCAATTCCGAGTTTGAGTTAGCTTATATTCGAGTCAATTCAAGTTTAAATTTGACAAGTTGAAGGTTTTTTTTTTCTTAACTTTTTATGTTCAAATTAGGTTATGCTGGGCTAGAGTCGGAATAAACAGGTATGTGTAATGATATTACTAAACGCATGTACATGTAGGGTTGTAAATGATCAGAGTGTTCAGTTTTTATTCGTTTATAAAACTAAATAAACGAACATGAACAAAAAATCGAGGCTCATTTATAAAACAAAAAAAAATAAAAGTAAAACTTATTCGATTCATTTATATTTGTTTAAATTTCATTTAATAAATCATTTAAAACTTGTTTACGACTCATTTATTGTTCAATTATTATATAATTAATAACATAATTATTGTTTGCGTGCTTGTTTTTATTTATAATATAATTATTAAGTTTTTTACTTTTATTTTTACATCTAAAAAAATATATTTATTTATTGTTTATTTATTATTATTCGTAAATATTGTTTATGAGCATGTTCGTTTAATGTTTAAGAACACGTTCGTTCAACGTAAATAAACAATAAACAAGTATACATAAATTTAAATAAACAAACACGAACACAATTTTAAAATTTTTAACGAAAATGAACTGAATATGAATAAGTTTAAAAATAAATAAACAAACATAAACAATGGTTCATTCGTTAAGCTCAGTTCATTTACAACTTTATAAACA
The DNA here is from genome assembly GCF_007990345.1 of Gossypium hirsutum. Lineage (NCBI taxonomy): Eukaryota > Viridiplantae > Streptophyta > Magnoliopsida > Malvales > Malvaceae > Gossypium > Gossypium hirsutum. The sequence continues at coordinate 436,217 of NC_053437.1, read as the reverse complement.
TGGATACGAATACACTGTACAAGTATGATATAATATGAAAACTTTGTATTATTACATGTATTCTACCTTAAGTTTCAAAATGGGTAGCTACCCAACCAACTCTATGTCTAGTCGTCGTAAATAACAGCTTTATGACCGGTGGCAGTAGCCGGCAAAGTGGCGGTTTTGTCACCGTAGAAGGCGGAGCAGCTTTCTAATTAAAAGCTTCAACAAATCTACCAACATTAGATATCCTCAGCATCACCTTACATTACAATTAGGGCTTATTAGAAAACTGGCCCTTAAAATATATCGTATTTCTCAATTTGGTACTTAAAATTTTCTTTTGTCAAAAGCTATAGTTAAACTATCAAATTTGTCCGAACTTATAAAAAAAATACCAACCAATAAAAAAAGTACGGGAACTTGAAACATATTTACTCATTTGAATCGAAAGGGTAGTACCAAAAAGGTTAAAATATGTCACAAGTTCCTATACTCTTTATAAATTTGAAATTTAGCCCCTATACTTTTGCTTTTAGGAATTTAGTCTCTCTATTTTTTGGATTCCAAAATTCAAGTCTAATTGTTAACACTATTAAAATTATTTTGTTAAATTCAAGTTCATTACAACGTTATTTTTTTAGTTACATTACTTCTAAGCTAGCATTTTGCTTTATTTCAAAATGTCACACTAAGAAATTTAACAAAGAAAATTTAATAGTGTTAACTATTGGACTTGAATTTTAAAATTTGAAAAGTAGAGAGACTAAATTCCTATAAATAAAAATACAAAAACAAAATTTAAAATTTATGAAGAATACAAGGACCTATAGAATATATTAACCGAAAAAAATTAAATTAATAAGCAAAAATCATTTAAGATTTGGGTTGAAAATTGTATACCAAAAAAACACACATCCCAATTTCTTGTCTATGTCAAATTTAATGCAAAATCTCACATTGGGGCCAAGAAAGAAAACCTTATTTGTCGGTAGAAGGACAAACCAGGTCTTTAATGTTTTGCAATGGTGGACATTGGGACAATGATATTAATGTCTGTAAGAAAGAAGAAGAAGAACAGTCTGCAGAGATTTTCAGACATCTTTGATATGTTACTTGTGTCCTTGGATTACAAAGATGCTGGAAATTTAGTAGAATTTGGGATTTGTCAGTACTAAATTTTGTTGAAAATGAAGTTCATGTTGGTCTAAAATGGCAATTGATTAGAAATAATGTTTTGGGTGAATAATCTTCCGTTCTGTGAACTTGTTTATTTGTTAGGTATTCGGGATAAAAATATTGAAAAGTTTATCGATTTTGGATGAACTATATTCGTAAACTTCTCTCGAAGGAATTGAAAACCCCTTTATCACAAAGATGAAGTTGGGAATTTTGTATATAGAAATGATGAAATTTAAAAATTTTGGGGTGGAAAGGTAAAAGTCTCGTGTTAAAACTTCTTAAATTAAATTATTAATTTTTTAGAAAGTATAAAAAATGAATTTTCCTGAGGTTAAAAGGATTTAAATTGAATTATTATTTTTGCATAATAATAAATTTAGCTTTTTAAGTTTTATTTTTGTGAATTTGGTCCTTATTCTTCTTTGTTTTAACTAAATTTGGCTTTTAACCTTTCAAAAAAGAGATAAACTCGTTTTTTTTTTAGAAAAATGCTTACTAAAACATTATTTTTTAACAATGTTTGTGTGGTAATCCACAATATAGTTTATGTGTGTACTTAATGTTAACATGACACTATTTATATTATATATCACGTCAATAAATAATTTGAGAATTATAAAATATTAAAAATAACAATAAAAAATAGCATGAAGTACATGCGGATTGCAATGCATGTTATATTTAAAATTTTAGCGTTTTAGTTTGTATTTCCATTAAAAAGTAGCAAATCGACTCTTTTTAAAGGGGTCGAATTTGATTATTTTTAAAATGTTAGAACCAAATTGAGTTTAAAAGAACGGACCAAATTAACAAAAAAAATATATAGAAATATTAAGAGAGGCCAAAATCTTTGGTCGCCCTTGGTACATACTTGCTTTGTCGGTTTGAGGGTACTTAACATGAAACTATATCATTTCCTGAAATGAGTTATTAGAATCGTTCTTGATTCGAGTCCAATCGTACTTTTTTAAATCGAGTCGTGATCCAACTCAATTCATAAACAACTCTACATGAAACCTAATCTTTGGATGAATTAAAGATTTGGGGGATGGGAGGATAAATAAATTAATTTTTTGGGGTACTCATTTTGTCCAACCTAATGAACACCCTATTCCAACCAAATCATGCTTTTGATGCTTATGCCCAGGCTTGCACATCGCCTTTTCCATGTTTTTCCTTTTCAATATTTTATAATCTCTTTTCACTTATTTAGATTTAAAAAAAAAGTATGACTATACTAGATAATCTGTTATATAAGATTTTTAAAATCGGTTTAGTGGTCGAGATAGTCAAATTATTGGTCCATTGATCCAATTAATTTGATTAAAAATTATAAAAATAAAAAAAATTTAACCCAATTCAATTGGTTCGCACCAATTCGCGAATCAACAAGCTCAACCTTTTATTTCGGACCAACATCTTAGTAGGTTCTCGATCTAACCAATAATATGTTATATTAGACATAAAAAATAAAAATAAAAATCCATCTAAGAATTCGTTCTAGATCTATTGTAGTCCTTGATAAAAAAAAAAACCAAAATTGATTAAATTAATTGGGTTAATTTTCTCGATTTTAATAAAAAATTGCTCTCTTTTTTAAGAGTGAAGTAGTATTAAGTTTGAAAATTTATGTATCTTATTTGACTCGATTTAAAATTTATTTGGATCCCAATATATTTATCGAATAAAATAAAATAAATAAATGGTTGATGAAAACCTTAGTAGTCAAAGTGAGGACTACTCAATAACTTACCTTTCTTTTCATTCAATCAACAAATTAAAAAAAAGTTAAGGGTATATATATATATATCCCAATCAGGTGAAAACATGAATGGTAGAAGTGAAAAGGAAAACCAACCAAATTTCAACAAGTGTTGGAATTCAATGATTATTACTTATGAAACTTAATAACTAAAATAATTTAAATTCAATTCTTTTCGAGTTTAAATTGATTCGAGTTCAAGTTATTTTGTATTTGAGTCTTTTAGATTTGAGGCTCGTATTTTCGATTTGGTTCTATTTAGGTTCAAATCAATTATGGTTTGAATGGATGGGTTCAGATTATTAACTATTTTTTTTTATTATAATGAAATTTTTGTATAAATTCTTAACCGAACTCGAACTAGAGATGAGTTTGATTTGGTCTGATTTGGTTTTTACGAAGTTTCTAAATCATTCGTGATCATTCAGTTTAGTTCGATTCTCTATTCGTCTATACTACTTTTGTGTTATGAATTTATGGACTTATTTTAACAAAATGAACTTTATTTAATATCTTTTGGACATAATTTAATAAATTTTTAATTTCTTTATAAAAAATTCTAAAAATTAGTTTTCAAATAAATATAAAATAAACAACAACTCTTACATAGTTATTTTCAAATATATTTATATAAAATTATTTAGGTTTTTTTTTATACAATGCCTAGAGCTAGTCATAATCCTTCCCAACCCTTAGATCGGTTCAATTGGTTAATTCTATTTTAACTAAAGTTTAAACACTCCTAATTTATACGGCAATAGTCACGCAGGGATGGGAATGATATATAATATATCCCTAAAAGATATACAATATATTTAGATATTCCTAAAAGATAATATCTCGTAATAAAATATTAATTTAATTTAATTTTCGTAAATTACTGACACAATTATCGATATAATACATATTTAAGTATTCATATTGCAATACAAATAATTATATATATCTAATATAAAAATAAACTAATGTATTTATTCTTTTAAATATGTACGGTTAAATTAAAATTAATTTTTTATTTATACATTTAAACCACAATTAAAACTCTAAATGTGTAATTGCACCAAATCGAAATTCATGTATCAAATTAAATATTAAATCAAAATTAGGGTATAATTTTAAAATTATCCCTTTTAAAAATAGTCCAAACACTCTAACTACAATCCATTTTCAAATTTTCAATTTTTACCTACTTTTCGAAGGTTCAATTTTCACTCCTATACTACTCTAAGTCATTATTTATAAATGGGTCGCCCTCGTGAGACTTCACCAATTTTTTTCCCCTCTCCGCCCACCTTCCCATTTCTATATCTTTCTACCTTTGATTCCCACTGCCACAAATGGAGGTCGAAGTGGTGGCGCCGCTCCCTACGACGGAGTTCAACTTCGACAGCTCATGTTCATCGCCGTACATCACCGCTCCCTCAAGCCCGCAACGCTTCGGCGGGAACCTCTTATTCTCCACCGCTCCAACCAGTCCTTCTCATGATTCGTCGTTGTACGGTGAACTCAACGGCCTTTCTCACGTCGTCGGTTCTTCACCGGCGGTCCCTTTCGGGTGGGAGCCGAAGCAAAGAAACGACGACGATGAATGCAACAATGGGTGTGGAGATTTCGAGTTTAATTTCAGCGGCCAGTTGGAAAGAACTTCATTATCAGCCGACGAGTTATTCGCCGGTGGTAAGATAAAGCCGCTTAAACCACCGCATTTGTTCGAACCAACGGCGGAGAACCACCACGAACCACCGCAAGCGAAACAAGAACAACGAGGAAGAGAAAGGAAATCTGGATTTTCATTTTCATCGTCAACAACATCATCTTCAAGCTATAATTACAATCTAATTCACAAAAAAAGCCGATCTTTATCCCCATTTAGAGTCACCAACATCATTTTGGATGAACAAGATGAATGTCCCTCAAATTTCGAAAACCCCATCAATTTTTCATCAACAAAAACCCCCAAATCCTACGTTTCATCGATCTTTTCAGCCATTTCGTTTCAAAGAGGCAATAAAAAATGGAAACTGAGGGACTTATTGCTGTTTAGGAGTGCATCTGAAGGCAGAGCAACGAACATCAAAGAACCTTTGAGGAAATACTCTGTTTTGGGTAAGAAAGAAGTGGAAGATGTTAAACACGCGCCATCGTCGACGACGGCGAGTTCGAAGCGGAGAACTCCTCCGGTATCGGCACACGAGCTGCATTATACGGTGAATCGGGCCGTCGCGGAGGAGATGAGGCGGAAAACATTTTTGCCTTACAAACAAGGTCTCCTTGGATGCTTGGGTTTCAACCCTGGTAGTATGCATGAGATTTCTAGAGGTGTTGGGTCTTTGACACGTGGATAAATAAAAAATTTCTTTTTTTTTTTTAATTTTTTTATTCGAGTTGTCGAGATATTTTTTTCAATTTTTTTTTGTTTATTTATGAAATTATTCATGTTCGAGAGGAATGTTGATGTGGTAATATTTTTCAAAGACATAAATTATTTAATTTTTAAAATTATTTATATATTTGAAAAATACATATATGGAAAAAAAATAAAAAGTCCAGAGAAAATAACTTCAATTTACCCTTTGGTTGGGCTTGTTTGGGAAACTAATCTTAATTTTTTGTGATTCAGACTATTTAATTTTAAAAGTTTTTAAGTTAATTTTTCGTTGATAATTAATAATTAGTGACAAAAAAAATTAAATAGTTGAGTGATAAAAAGAAGAAGAAGAGATTTTATAACATTTCAGTGATTAAAAAGAAAATTTACTTATAGTTAATTGACTACTAGTGTAATTTACCCATTTTTATAATACATAAAAGTTAATTATTTCGAGATTTGTGAGAATATAAATTTCAATCATTTTGATTGCCTTTTATTATTCCTTTCAATTCTTGTATAAATTTATATCTATAGAATTGGCATACATCGGGGTAATATTTTAATTTTATCGATATTTTTAAATATTTTTTTATATATAAATTCTAGATGTATTTAGGGGATAAGAGCCCAATCCATTCTTCCATTGTATTTGAATTTTTAAAATTTTTATATTTAAAATAGTAATAATTTGTTTTGATTTATAATTTTAGTTTCAAAATTTTTAATAATATATAAAAATATGTATTGGTATATGTTGATAGAGATGGATAATGAAACTAAGGTAATATTTTGTTTTATAATGAAATCGATACGTACCGATTGATACGACATCTATTGATATGATACCAACCACGAGGGATGCTAGAAAAAAATTTAAGGGGGAGAAATAGAATTATAAATTATTGAGGAGTCAAAAAAATAAATTTATTATTATAACATTTTATAATTTTATAATTTTTTCCCATTTTAAGGACCAAGCCCATTATCAGGCTCTCGTATCGACTAAACTTTTTCTATGCATATAAAAAAAAAGTCATAAAAATATGATGGAGACTTCTGTATTAGGAGTTAGATTGTATTTTATCCCATTTACTCAAAAATTCACTATATGTTAGATTAATGAGCAAATTGGTCATTTCTATTGAAAAGTGGTGTTGATGACGTAATAACCAGACAATGATACATAGGATGTCGTGCCTCATGTTGACGTACAAATATCAGTTTTTAACAGTTGAAATGGATGGATTTTTAACCTTTGTTTTAATAGAATGAACAAAATGCAATCCAATACTCAGTACAAGGGCCTTTATAGTATTTTAACCAAAATAAGTTGAGTTTTAAAGCTTTTTATTTCATATTTTAATCAATCCACCGGAAAAATGGTTGTTTGATAACTTTTTATCTTAATTTTTTTTATTATAAAAAACATTAATTTAATGAATTTAAAGCTAAGAAGTTAAGAAAGTTGAAATGTTGGAGAATAATATTACAGCATGGCATGGCTTAGCAAAAAGAAAAAGAGAGAAATAAAGTAAACGTTAGGACCATACATTGGAGTGGATAAAGCTTAATCTATGTACCATAATCATGTGTTTTTTTTAGAGTAATGATGTTAATAATGGCGCTTAATTAGTGTAAACTAATTGTTATACACATTAATTAAGGATCTAATAGCCTCAAAAGCTATTGGGTCTTTTCTGGTGTTCGCAAAATGGGATTTCGAGTATTTAGGTTTAGGTCTAATTCTACGTATTTCGGTTAATATATAATAAGGTATCTGAACTTAGTAACTTATATTTACTAATTTGTATTTAAAATTTTTTTATTCTAACTGGTAACCAAACTTAAAAATCGTAAACCAACTTAGTATTTCTTTTAGGTATATGACTAATACTTAGACTTGTCTATAGGTCGAGTCGGGTGGCCCTTCTGAAAGTGGGCTTGAAGCCTATCAATCGGGAGTAGAATTTTGTTAGGGCTCAACCCGAATTCGGACCAGCCTGGCCCGTGGACAACTCTACTAATACTGTTCAAATACGATGACGTGACACTCACGACCAGTAGCATGGTGGCACATAGTAGCCTCACATTTTAACATGTGACAAAAATAAAAAAACAATTATTTAAAATTTATAAAAATGTACAATACCTCAAAAACAATGATGAATGTATTTGAGAGGTCCCTTTATTATAGAGACTTGATCAAATTGGTTCATATATTATTAAATGGATAAATTTAATCCCAGTACTATTAAAAAGAATCAAATAAGGTCAAATTGGAATAGAGTTAACATTTACTGTATAAAAAATATCATTTATCGTTTAACAAAGTTAAAATATTTTAAAGTTTTTATGATTTTGTAAATTAAATCTTTTGTATTTAATAATTGTAAATGAAAAAATAATAATTTTTAAGACATTTTTTATACAGTAAATGTTAACTATGTTATGATTCGGACTTATTTGATTTTTTTAATAATATAAGGACTAAGTGATATAATCCTTATAATACAGGGACTTCCCGTATACCTCAACCAAAAAACTTAATAATAGAGGAACTAATTTGATATAATTATTATAATACAGGGACTTACCGTATACCTCAACCAAAAAACAACACTAAAAAGTATGTATATATATATATATATCCAATTTCCATGATTTTTGCCTTAAAAAATTGAACCAATCTAACTTGTTGCTGTAGTCTTCTACTTTTAACTTTTGAATTTTCAAAGAGAATGAAAGTTTAACTAATATATATATAATTATAATAAAAATAAAGATTGCTAAAAGTAGGCCATTAAAAAAATTGTATATTGTGCTTTAATGATGTTCAAATGTATCTTACATTTGGAAGGACATATAAAATATGTGTTTTGGTATGAATTTATTTAATTTTTCAAAAGTTTTTAATATGTTTAAAAATTTTACGTGGATCTAATTTTAGTCTGAGTGGTATGTGTATTATTATCAATGTAAGAGGACGTAGATTCGAATGCGCTGAAGCGCATTGTTCTCTTATTTAAGACTTGGGAAGAGCTATGGGTAGTTCTAGACATTTTTGTGTCAAAAAGAGTAGATATGATCAGAACATATTTATAAAATGTATATGATCTCATATTTATGTTTAAATACATATCATATCAAACATAAGGTTAAATATGTTACAAATTTTTATACTTTTTGAAAATTAGGAATTTTACCCCTATACTTATATTTTATTAAATTTAGTCTCTATACTCTTCAGATTTTAAAATTCACCTTAAGTTGATGTTTTTTTTTATAAAAAAACTGCCTTAAAAAATTGAACCAATCTAACTTATCGCTGTCGTATAGTACTTTTTAAGGTTTCAAAGAAAATGAAAGTTTAACCAATAAAATATATAATTATAATAAAATAAATAATGCTAAAGTAGGACATTAATTTTATTTTTTACATGTGCCCTAATGATGGTCAAATGTGTGTTTACATTTGGAAGGACGTATAAAATATATTTTTAGTATTAATTTATTTAATTATTAAAAGTTTTTAATATATTTAAAAATTATACGCCCTTATATTCGGTATAAAGTATTCGTGGAGATTCTTATATTAGGAGTTGAGTTTTTTTTTTCTTTTTTATTCAAATTATGAGTAAATTAGTCTCTACACACTACATCAAATAGTAAATTACTGCTTCTGTTAAAAATTTCATTCATTTTTCTACTGTTAAAAACAAGTCATTATACATTAGCATAAGGTATAAGTGGCATGCCACGTGTCACTGTCTGGTCGTTCAATTAACCAGACCAGTTTTTAACACTACAAACGAATGAAAGATTTAACAGAAAGGACCAAAATTGCTTTTTGATTTAATGCACGTAGACTGATTTACCCAATTTTTGATGGACTGAGCATCTTAGATCAGAGATTTTCATAATACTTGCAACTTTTATACTCGTGTTTAAATACGTATATATCGAAATATACATTTTAAAAACAATAAAAAAAATTCAAATAATGTAGATTTTAGAATGTAATCTTGGGAAGTGGTGAAATTAGATATTTTGTGGAATAATTTGTGATCATTTAGCATCATTTAAATTTGGACAGATATGTTTGATATACAATATAGTTGAAAGTATGAAAAAGGGTGTTTAATTAATCAATGTAGCATGCAGGCCTAGTGATTATAATTTTGATCAAATAGTGCTTTGTATTACAACCTGATGTAATCAATTACAATAAAAGAAATCATAAAAAAAAGTGGTCCAAATTTGTAGAAGGTTTTGGTAAAAATACCTATTCAGTCCCTCTTAATTTCTGACTTTGCCCCTGATTGTTATTGTAATACCTACGAAGACATGTGTTTAAACATGTATTATCATTTAATTTAAGGGTTAGGGATTTATGAGTTTAAGTTCAAATTCTAGCTTTTACGATCCTTATTTTATAACATATTTTATTATAAAGAGGAATAATGATAATTTTTGCCTTTGATGTTTATATTATATTTTTTTGTCATTATTCTTTTTTTAAAAATCTAAATTTAATCATTAAAATTTCTAAAAGAGTCCCGATAGTTTTTTAAATGAAAATGCTAACTAAAACATTATATTTTTTTAATAATTTTTATGCGGCATCCCGTATGATAAAATTATATAAAATTATAAAATTAAATGCTTAAAATGCTTAAATTTAATGTTTTACATTTTAGAGGGCTTAAAATAGCAAGTATACCATTTGGCTGGGGACCAAGGCCACTGTCTACGCCCTTGGTTGTCATGCAAATTGCAAACTACCGTGTTTAAAAACTTAATGTTTTAGTCAATATTTCGTTAAAAAAACCCAACAATTTGATCCAATTTTTTTAAAAGTTGATGATCAAAGTTGACTATATCTAAAAAGTCAACGGTCAATTTAAGCTATCAATTTGATAAAAAAATGTAAACATTAAGAGCTAAATTTATGTTGAAGACATTATAGTAAACCACCATAGTATCATTTCCTTTATTTATTAAGGTTAATTGCATCATACGTTCTCAAACTATTGTTAGATTTTCAAATTAGTCCTTAAACCTAAAAAAATTTAATTATCAATATTATACCAATCAAATTATTCCATTAACCAATCAAGCAAGTGTTAAAGTGTTAATTAAGGATGTATATTTAAAACACAGGGATTAAATTGTAAATATGTATATACTTAACATATAAATAGAGGCATAATTAGAAAAATAATTTAACACAAATTTTCTTGAGGATCAAAATATAATTTTATCATTTTTGAGGTGAACTAATGTCATTATATTTTTTGACTAAAGAGTAAAGACCCAATGTTTGACCACCTAACATATAAACAGACATTTGTTGTCCAAGCAACGTGATAGTGTAAATGAAAATTTGTCTCTTTATTACTGATAATACGGCCGATTTATTAGACTTTAACGAGTTGATAATGGACCATATAAATCAACGTTTAAAACATCGGCGGAAATGAGTATATTAAAAATATAGTAAAAATATAATTTTATTTTTTTAATAGTTTGTATATTTATAATTTGTAAAGAATTAAATTAAATTATTATTTTAATTTTAATCCGCCACTGGTTTAAAAAGGTTTTATTCGTAAATTACTTATTTTAATTTCTAAAATCATTTTGAAGTTTTATTTTTGTCAAATGTTGCTCATTCGTCAGTTTGATTAAAAAAAAATAAGAAGTAAAATTTTTTTCGATCCCATCATTATTTCAATCTATATTTTTGTCGGTTCAATAGATTCGTATCGATTTGTGAATAAATCAATTCGATACCATTATCTGAATTGATATCCTAACCAATTCCTGACTCAACCGATCCGGTTTAAACATTATGGTCTCACTTACATCGATTGTCTGGTATGAAAAGAAATCAAATTTATCGAAATTTTAATTACAGCATGCATTTCAATACTTAAATAATTTAAAGATTTTTTATGATATAATATAAGAAAAAGTTAAATCAATGGTTACTACCTTTTTATAATATGTATGAACCAGTACTGGTGGATCCTTATAGGAGCTAGGGACCTTGGCCATCAAAAAATTTGGAAAATTATCTTTAAATTTTGGAAATTCTTATTAAGACCCTCCATGTTTTTGACAATTTTAGTTAAACTTTTCAAAATTTTTAGTAATCCTAACTAAGCCTCCTGAAAGTTCTAAGAATTTGAATTAAACCTTTACTTTTAATTTTTTTTAATTAATCTCCAAAACTTAATATCAAAATCCGTTATTGTATGCACATGCGAATTGAAGCAGAATCGTTCGAGTATAACATGTAGAATACAAGTAAAGCTTTTTTTTTCTTTAAAGTTACAACTATATGAACAAATTCAACCAAGATTAATCATTACAACCAAAGGCGGAGCCATGAAATCATTTTAGGGGGACAAATTTGAATTATAAAATTTTAAAGGATTAAAGTATAATTTTACCATTATATTGAACTATAATTTGAAAAATAATATCCTATTTTTATAGAGGTTGATGAGCAGCAGTAAATCTTAAAACCATTATTCAAATGTTCAATCTCAAGGCTTTAATTAAGAGGGCAACCAGAAAGAGCAGCATATTTATTGCATTCCTTATGTTTTTCAAATTAATATATAAATATGGGACATATGTATATGAAAAAAAAAAGTATAAATGCGGATTAATCATAATTCGATTGGTATTGGTATTGTTGTTAGTATAAGAGAACGTGAGTTCGAGTGTGCTGAAGCGTATTATCCTCCTATTTATGAATTGGGAAGGGACTATGAGCAGTTTTAGGCATCGTATCAAAAAGAGCATATATGATAAGAACTTATAATGAGATTATTGTTAAAAAAAAGATGTCAAAATTTGACTATGTTAGTCGATTATTGAATTCTAAAATATAATCTATATTAATGTATATTTAACGGTTGCAAGATTTTTATTTATTTATTTAAAACGAATAGTTATAATTTTTTAAATGCTTATTTTTAAGTTTTTAATGCATTTGGAGGAATTTTCAAGTATCATATTCGATATTTAAAGGCAGACAAGGGCTTGGTCCCAAAAATAAAACATTAACCTTTTAGTCCCCATAATAATAAATTTATAAATTAATATATAATACTTTTTTAAAAAATAAAATTATAAATTAATAAATGATAAAATTATATTTTAAGATCACAAAAATTTATAATTCCTAGATTCACCCTGATTTGAATATTACAGATTTAAATAATATTTTTCGAATATTTTAATTACTATTTATAACATACTTCATATTTGAAGTAGAGGTGTCCATGGGCCGGGCCGGGCCCAGAAAAAATTTCGGCCCGCCTCCTAGGCCCGGGCTCAGCCCAAAATATGGGCATGGAATTTTGTCTAGGCCCGGCCCGAGAATAAAATCCTAAGCCCGAGTTCGGCTCGGCCCGGTCTATTTTTTAATAAACACCAAAAAATAATTTTAAAAATAAAAAAATAAAATAAAAATAAAATAAAAATATTTTAAAATAAAAAATATTTTTATTAAATTCGGGCCGGGCTGGGCCGGAGCAAAAAAAGTGGTGCCCGAGGCCCGGCTTGTTTTCTAAACGGGCCTCGTTTTTTTGCCCAAACCCAAATTTCGGACATATATTTTTACCCGAACCCTCTCATATTTTGGGCGGGCCGAGCTGCCCGGCCCATGGACACCTCTAATTTGAAGTAAATACAGATATTAATATTCAAATATTTATTATCCGAATCTGTTTTACTTTTACAAATAACGGATTTAAAATTGGATAATAAAAATCTAAATCCATGTTTCTCTTACGAATTTTAATTTCCGAATCCATTATTTACTTTATTTAAAAAAATTGTTTAATTTTTTGCTTAAAAAGTAGATTTACTTTTATGTCCTTGCCTAGAAAACTACGCGAAAACTCGTGAATATATATATGAACGGTGAATATATATATGAACGGCGGGGCATTTGATATTTCACATTTTCTAACAACAATAACACCGCGCATTTTTCCCGAGAAAGTGATGGAAAAAAACATTCTTCAATAATAAATTCTTAAGGAAAAAAAAAGTGAAAGTGTAAGGGAGGGAAAATGGAAACTGATGATACAGATAGAAAAATGGAAGAATTAGGAGGCAATAAGAGATTGAGTGAAACCCCTCCCGATGATGATTGTTGCCCAATTTGCTTTGGCCCCTTCACTGTTCCTTGTCGATCTAATTGCGGCCATTGGTATTGCGGTACTTCCCTTTTTCAAATTCCTTTGTTTTTTTTTTAAACAAATTTATTTAGCCACTTCTGTCTTGAGCTTCGTTTTGTTTGGTTGGTTAGAAAAAAAAATTCAAGAAAGAAACGAAAAGGAAAAAGAAATAAGGCTTTTTCTCTGAAACTGTACTTGGTATTTTAGTTTCCTGCGCGAATTAGTATTTTGAATTAGCACAAATTAGTTAAAATTTCTCACTGGTTAACATGAATTTGTTGGTTCTTTCAAGAAATTGTTAGGAAACCATTTTTTTCAAATGGTTAAATTCTGCTATTAGCCACTATGCTTTGTGAAAGTTATGGATTTAGTTGCTGTACTTTCATTTGATCAATTTTAGTCCCAGTACTTTTCAAATTTGTTAATTTTAGTCCTTGTACTTTTGAAATTTTAGTCTAACCCAAACAGTAGCACTTATATCCATTCAGTATGCTTACAATTGTAGATTTAGTCCATATTCTCTAATTGAATCATTTTAAGTCTCTACACTTTTCAAAATTTGAACTTTTATTCTTGACGCAAATGACATTAGTTAATTCATTAATTGAAATTTCAGTAGGTATTACTTGTAAATAACAAGTTGACATGGCATTACATATACGGTTTGCTACATCAAATTTTGGAAATAGCAAAATTTAACTTAATGAATTTAACAGTTACTTTTTGGTGAAGATTGAAATTTTAAAATTTGAAAAAGTACAAGACTAAAAATGATCAAATTAAAGTATAGGGATTAAATCCATAGCTTTTGTAAAGTACAGGGGCTAATAGCAGAATTTAACCTTTTCAAATAGTTTGTTCTGATTTTTATTGTACTTTGTGTATACAATTTTTTATGGTTTATATACATTTACATGATATGCTTTATTTTGTTCTTTTCTGAAGCTTGTGTAAAGGTGGTATATTGCTTGAAGAAAAGAATTTCGTTGTTACTAGGAAACAAGTCTCTTTTTACTCATTAATTTATTCTCTCTTTTATTTTATAGTGGAATTGGTAAAGAATCTTGAGGTTTAAACTATAAACTATGAACACTTTTAAAGGAGGATTCGTTTCTTCTCACTATAGTTTTGCCCTTTAGATGCTGATGACTTAATGAGATTGTTATCGAGTCGTGTAAACAGGAAGAGATATTAGGAACTCACATGAAATTGTGGATCCCCCAAATGGCAAAAATTTCAGTATTAGTACAAAGGTGGTTGTTGAGTGCTAATAAACTTCTTTTTTCCCTTCGCAATAGGAGTAATGGATGGTAATTTTTTTTTGGGGGGGGGGGGAGAGGGCAGGGGGTTGCATTATCTGTTTGTCATTGCCTTTGTTTCTGAAGCTGAAATTCATTTATGGGTTAATATATACAGAGGTATTTGATCTTGGCAACTAAACGTGGAAATCATAAGCCAATTTGGTACTTTTTAGGTACTTGGTTAACATTGTTAAAATACGCCGTGGCGTTGACGTGACATTGACAATCAATAACATGGTGACACATGACAGCTTCACATTTTGATATGTGGCAAAACTAAAAATTATAATATTTTTAATTAATTTTTATCTTTTGCCATGTGTCAAAATGTGAGGTTGCCATGTGTTACCATGCTATTGGTCATCAGTGCCATGTCAACACATTTTAATGGAGTTAGTCAGGTACCTAAAAAAGTACCAAGTTGGCTTACGGTTTTCAAGTTTAGGCATCAGTTAGGTCTAAAAAAAGTTTAGGTACCAAGTAGGTATAAGTTGCCAAAGTATTTAGGTACCTTGGTATATATTAACTCTTCATTTATTTACTGTTGTTATAGTTGTGCAGCTAGTGCCTTTGATTGCCAGAACTTGTGTTAAGTTGGAACTCTTAACTTGCTTTTTGCAGTAAAATGATTGTCTCGATAAATTATAGTCATTGAATACTCCCTGGATTGGGGAACTGACTTATGTGTTTGTCCTCTAATCAACTTTCCTTAAGTTGGTTTCTTTTTTTCTGGTCTTGTTTCGGTTTTTGGCAGGCAGTTGTATTTTGCAATTCTGGAACTATTCCTCGGCGTCAAAGCCATGTGGGTGTCCCATGTGTACCTGCATGATTGTTAATTTGATGCCAGAGGCATCATTGGAACAACAGCCACAGAACCAAGAAGTTGCTGAGGTGCTTAAAAGTGTACGGAGGTATAACCTCCTCTTTCTTGGAGGTGCATGTGGATTCATTCAGGTATGCATGCTAATTATAGCCATCTGTATACTCTAGTAAACATGTATGCTAAGTTGATTTCTGTCAGACACATACAACTTTAAAATTAATGGTTTTACCATATAATTTAATGGTTCTGACATTGCTTTCGAGGTGAACTGCAGAATAATGTTGTTTTGTTTTGTTCACGCTAACAATCCTTATACTCGCTTCTTGTTTATTGTTCTGTTTGTCTTACAACTGTAATGCTTGATGTTCTGCTCTGTTGTGAGCAGGCCGTGAACATTTTCTTCCTTCTTTTCTTAGCAGAAAGTGCGTGAGTTACCATTCTTCATCAAGAGAATCTTCCAGGGATTGATGGATCCTGATACAAATGATACATATATTGCCGAGATACGCCTTTTTGCAGTTAAGTTCAGTGCATATATATGCTGTGAAGATATATATATATATGCATATATACAGCAGTGGCATCTAGACACAGACATGCGTTTATGTGATTTGCACATGTGCAGACTAGCCTGCACAAGCATTTTACGTCTGGTGGCGGTCATGTGCTTGTCCTTGTCTTTATTTTGAATTAATGTTATGTTTTACTGTTTTCAATTAGAAAAGTTAGCACTTCTTCAATGTCGAGAGTGTGCACTATCTTCGATTTTCTTACGGTGCATGTCATACATTAACTTTATATCTTCAATTCAAAAGGAAACCGGTAGAACTTTTGAGGATCTTATAAACCAGAGGTTAGTCAAAGCTTCTATCAGTAAATTTTAGGAAGGGCTGACAAAAAGGTGACTATTTTATAAGCTTTAAGTATAACAAACTGATAGGTTGTCATGACGGTTTAGACGATAATAAATCAAAGTTAGGTGACTAACTTGCAAGACATATGTATGTTGAACGAGTTGCTCATTTCATTTAAAAACTCCGGTTCCCGGCTGTTCTCTGCTAAAACTCTTAACCACTATTTTGCAGATGTTGCTAAGTATCATCTACAGAGCCACACCATTAGATTTTATTCCAACAGGTATATATATGTTGTTCATAGGGTCAATTTGATGATGGTAGTAATAAGTAACCATGTGATCGATATTTTCAGATCATTTTGGTGTTGGAAAGCTAATTATTATTTTCAAAACTGCATTGAACTGGTTGATCGGATTGGGAATAGGCTGGGGTACCGGTCCAGAATAAGGGGTCAAACCGGCTGGTCGATTCGGTTGAACCAGTTTTTTTTTTTTACTTTTTAAAATTTTAAAATAATTTATTTAATCGAACTGGACGAACTGGTTGGACTGAGAATCAGTGATCTGACCAGCTCAACCATTGTTAATCTGGTTCTGAAAACCTTGGAGCTAATGCATTGCGGTACGTATATGCTAGCCAATTGTACAAATTGGTGTTCTTTTTTTCCCGTTTTGCAGGGGGGATAGGAATCGGAAGGGTGTTTGATTGTTCGGCGATTATTCTCATACTCATCCTACGTCTGGTTGGTATCTATCGCAGACGACGACTTATGCAGCGTGTGAGGCGCTTAGCTGCCATGGAACTTTTACAAGAATGAAACTTCGATATGGTAGATTTTGTTGCCCCCCCCCCCCTCCCTCTCTATTATTAACACTTTATTATGTCTATCAAAGGAGAATAGCCGTAAAAATGGATCAATTGTGTGTGTGTGTGAAGGGAGCTTACATTAGGCTGTATATATTTTATCAGTTGAATTTGGAGTGTGTGATTCAGCAGTATTGTATTGGGGAGCCAATAGCGAATAGGCCTTTCATTGTATTTGTTCAATGTTTTGTTTTACCTTTTTATATATTCACGGCTCGGGTTTAAGACATAGCTTAAGCTAACCTAACTACACGAGCTTGAGTTCGCTTAACCTTGCTTATCAAATTTTTATGCACTTAAATTTTCTTTAAATAATGATGGGGATATGCAATTTAGTAACATTAGAATAAATTGAAATGAAAATCTAGATTAGGTTGGCAACCTGTTTGAATTGGGTATTATAGTGTTTTAATTCGGTTCATTTTCCAGTTTGTGAGCATTAAAATATCATTTACATTATTAGATTTTAAGTTGGTTTTCAGATTTTAAAATATTTAAATAAATGTTTCTTAATCCTCCTCGTTACCTAGGATGCAGCAGCATAAAAATGGTATGAAATATATTTAAATACGAGTCAAATTACAAATATATACATTTTTCCGGTAAAAAACTTAACATGTTTAAAAAAGAATTAACTCTTTTAAATTTTGATACGTTAGACCTATGTTGTCCACGTGTTCATGTAGATCTTAATAGATTTTTAACATCTAAACTAATAATTTATTTGTTTTTTTTATATTTAAATTATTTTTGAATTTAAATATGGGATTAACTTTTTTTTGTTCAAGGAACTCCTTAAGAACTTTAAGGTACTTTAAACCGAGAATAATTAAGTTTAAAGATTAAATTTTAAGCTTCTTTAAGATTAATTTAAATAAAAAAAATTAGACTCCAATAGAAGAAGTGTGCTAAATTCAAGATTTAACTTGAAAAGAAAATTACAACCTTAATTATCAAATTCAAGCAAAAATTGATTTACCCAAAAAAAAATTATAAAAATAAAACATAATAATTTAGGAGCCAAATCGTCAGATAAGAGTTAAAATTTAAAATCTCTGACCTCTCGGAAATTAAAAAATTAACACTCCTGAGTCTTAACAGATCTTCTTCGCCGCCGGTCCGTCATTCCTCCGATCAGCGGCGGATCCCTAAAATCTGTAGCTAAGAGAAACCAAAGATGGCTCCGACCAAGAACGTCCGTACAATCTCACAAGAGGCCTTCGACGAGTTAGTGAAAGAGAACATAGATGACCTCGGGATGGATCCCGCCGAAGCTCTAGAAGACGCCATCCAAACACTCTCCCTTCAAGGCGTCGATCTTTCTGGTATCTCTACAATCTCCCTTTCATTTTTAATCCATTTTGTCGTGGATTCCCATTTTTAACTGAGTGTTTTTTGAACGACCGATTTGAAATAGGGATCGTGAAGTGTGTTCCTGGAGAAGGCGGCATCAAGGACCATCCGGCGATGCAATGCTTGGATAAGCTGAAGCAACTGAATGCTGATTCGAAGGATCAATTCGGCGGCCAAGATTTAGTCCAAATCACTGCCTTGCTTAATGACCTAAGTGAATTATGTATTTCTAATAAAGAAGATTCGGGGAATGCAGTGATTGTTGCTAAAAACGGCGGTATCGAATTGGTTTGTTTGATCTGTAGTAAAATTCCAACTGAATCAAGGCAGTGTCTAGTTTCTTGTTTTAAGGCAATGGCATCATTGCTTACAGGTTTAGAACAATTCAATATGTTTTAAGATTTGGTAATAGTTTATGTGTTGGAGTTAAATTAGTTTATGCTCTGTTTTGTTTGTCTTTTAGATGTTCAAAGTACAGAGAGTTTTAGGGCAAGTGGAGGACCGAAGATTGTGGTTGGTATTCTTAGTGATGGGATTCGAGATTTGGATATTTTGAAATCAGGTTTCACTGTTGTTGCTGTGGCTGCAAGCGGTAATGAAGTTGTTAAACAATCATTAATGGACTTACGAGTCGATGAGCTGATTCTACAAGTTTTGAGTGGACAAACTCAGGGAAGCATTCAAAGTTTGTATGATGCTATACGTGTTTTGTTAACCTCCGATGATAATCGGGTTGTTGCTTCCGAAGTAAGTAAAATACGTGTACTAAATCTTTTAGTTAGTACTGTTATTGTTCCTCAAAACGGTTGAGCGATATTTTGTTGCTTCAGGTTTATGGTTATGCACGAAGATTTGCGAAAATTGGAATTGCAAAAGCTCTTGTGGAAACTCTTCATGGGGGGATTAGTTCACCTAGTCTTGTTTCCGCTAGCATAGCACTAAAAGCCGTTGCTGTCAATGTAAGTTATTAGAATTAGTTGAGATATAAGAGACTACTTGATTTAGGTTAATATAATAGGCTTAAAATACTAATTATGTATGTGTGATGAACATTAGCCTTTGAATTTACTATAATGTGTTTCATTTTGTGCAGGATGAAATATGTAAGTCCATTGCCGATGCTGGTGGTATCGATGTGCTTCTTAAGTGTGTTGATGATAGTGGTGAACAACGCAACAAAACTGTAGCTAGAACTTGTTGTTCATTGTTATCCAAGGTATAGACATAAAATGCTCCGTTGAAGGTTGTTTCCTTTATTGTAATCTTTCACTAATCTTCTCTGCTTTCATGGCATGAAATATTTTGTTTTTAGAGCTGTACAATGGTACCATTCAAAAAGGGTTTTCTATTGTAGGTGACGTGATACTTGAACTGCGTGCACTTGTATATTTTAAATCTGTAAATCTTAACTATACGGATTATGAATCAGAAGCTTGTACTTTCATGAAGCTGCATTATCTGAATTTTAGTTTCATGTCTTACCGGAATCATCAATGCCTTCTTTTTTCCCCTATTTGGCTAGTTGGCAGGAAGTGACTCAAATAAGAGTGCTATAGTCGAAAAAGGAGGTATGGACAAGCTGATCAAATTATCGGCTAGATTTTCTGATGATCCATCTGTGATGCAAGAGGTAAGGGATTGATAAATCTTATACCCGTGAAATGCTTGATGATCCAGTTTTCACAACCATTTTAATGTTCTGCTGAATTAGTATTTGTACAACATGATAGTCTTACTTGTTTTCAAACAACAGTTCGGATGCTCTGAGAAACACTCGATGTAATAATGGATGTGAAAGTCATGTGCAGTTTCGTGATAAAACATATGCATGCATAACAATATAGGATTGACATCATAATGAACTCGACTTTAGGTCATGGCCATCATTTCTGTACTCTGCTTGAGATCACCCGACAATGCAACTCGTGCCGTTGAAGCTGGAGCAGGTGATCTTGCTATTCAAGCCATGCAGAAGTTCCCTGCTGCTCAGCCGATGCAAAGAAGTTCTTGTCTCATGATTCGGAATCTTGTTGTTAGGAACCCGGAAAACAGGCAAGTTTTATTTCAGCACTTCATTTAAGTTGGATATAGACAATTCGAGTATCAACGTTCATAATTTTTTCAATCGCTGAATAATGCTATTAAAGAAGTTACTAGTAATACTAGTAATACTAGTCTCGATTTATCAAAAACTGATGCTTTCGTTTGCAGAACGCTTCTGCTGAATAACGGTATTGACAAGTTTATCCGTAAGGCGAAGGAAAATCATGAAAGCTGCAAAGATGCTGCCACCGATGCGCTAAGAGATTTGGGGCTTGATAACTATAACTCATAGTTAAGAACTATTAGGGGACCTGTTCTCTTTTTTGTGTGTGGTTATTTTTGGGGTTTTCATTCTTCATTTTCAATTTTGCATTTTGGAGAATCAAAACTGTTTTTAGTGTTCCTTGATGAAGTTAATTTCCTTTAATTTTGGAGGCTTGAAAAATAATTTCATAGTAATTTTAAATGATTTTCACTATGAATATAAAAATATTTATTTTTACATCATAAAAAATAAAATTAATTATAAATTAAATAAAAAATAAGATTCATCTTGGTTCGGGTAATTAAAGATTTTTAACTTGTGAACTAAAATATGTGGTAGAAAGAGGAAAACAAGGGCAATAAAATTGTTATCAGATAGTTTTTAAGAAAAATACTAAATTATACATCTTGAATTATTGATTAACATATTGTGGACTACGCTATCCATGGCTAATAAAGCCATTTCCAAAAAAGAAAATACAGATTATTATAATATCATACCCCTATTTGGATGTACATTAGACACGAATTTCTCAAAAAAAAATAAAATAAAATAAAATAAAGAGTCGGAGTAACATTAAATGTCATTCTTCACTCTAAATATGAAGTTAAAGGCTTGCCTCGTCCCATGGTGAAACCCTTGGTTCCATCTGGTATTCTCGGACCCTTAAAAGTCTGTTTCATAGATGCTTCACATTGCGTCGTTGGGTTGATAGGTTGAGGTGATGTCCGGAGCTGGCCTCGTCTGTTGTGGTTTTGAACACGCCCTCGGCCCTTCCCGCGGCCTTTCCCGCCTCCCTTTTTTGATCCCACTCCAATGTCCTCAGTCTATGGAAGAAAAAAGTTGAAACCATGTTACTTGGATTTGAATGTCTCTGATACCAATACAATGTATTTGTAAGGTTATTTCTTCAGACTCATATCCACGAATGTGTTAAAGACGAGAATCGGATATGATTACTTTAGGAAAAATAAAGAGTACTGGTTGTGGATAAAAACATAATATTGATGCCTACCTTATTTTCAGTTGATTCAACATTGTTTGATTGAAAGGAATTTTTAAAGTCTTCTTCGTTCAATATGGCCTCAAATTCGGATTTTCGGGTTTTTAGAATAGGTTTTGGCTGCATTTTTATTTCAAAATTTAAAAAATGTTTTAATTAAGGAAGACTAGTATGTGAAAAATATAATATTATGAATAATATAGATACCGAGAGTCTAAGCAGCAATCTTACTCGGAGCCCTTTTCTCCAATTCCTTTCATCATTTAACTTCTCAACCTGAGCAAAGATTATTTGGATTTGAATGCGAGTGTCAAATAAATGTATATATTCTATATGTATATTGTTGAAGGGATGTTGACTCCTTTCGAAGAAATTTTTAAACTCCCAATGGACCCTTCAGTGGGTTAATATTGTCCCAAGTGAGGGTTTTATCTCTTGACTTTGTTAAGAGCCTGAGTGGATTCACAAAATAAACTTTCTGAGAGTCTGAGTGCCTTGAGAAGACAGTGTGTTGACAGAATGAGAGTGCCTTGTTGGGACAAATTGTGCTTGGCGCACGACTACCTACCAAGGCATTCTCGCTCTGTGAATCCGCCGCCTCCTCAAAGTGCTTGGCTCTTGACAGAGTCGCTCTGTGAACCTGTTCGGACTTGCTACAAAAATATGTTCACTTTTATATTCATTTTTAAAAAATCATATATTCGGTAGGTTATATCATCATATCCACATCTGAACATATATTAGACACTAAATAATTTGAACTTTGAAGAATTACATTAAAAAAAAAACATGTTTGATTTTACTTAAATATTATCGTACCTTGTTAGAAGTGGAAAAATCAGTTTTAGAGCGAGGAGAATTGGACTCTTGAGGACGACATATTTGAATGTTCTTCACACTGTATTTGAATATCATTAGCAATTACGGTGTTGTAAAACAACCTTTTAGGACATACAATTGCGTATGTTTCTAAGTTGTTGTAGCTTTTGTAAATTGGAAATTTTGTTCTTCGACTCGTATTTTTCAAGAATTTGGCTTCTTTATTTTTCAGATTTTAAAATTTAGATCAAATTGTTAATACTGTTAAAATTTTGTTAGGTTCATTGGTGTGGCACTTTGAAAGAAAAACAAAACTCACTTGATAGTCCATCAGTGGTGGAAGGTGCGGTTAAGTTTTCGGGGTACTTAAAATTTTCAAAGATTTTAGGGGGATAATTAAAATTTTCAAAAGATTTAGGGGCTTAATAGGAATTTCCAAATCTTTCTTTTGGGGGGGGGGTTAATTAAACTTTTTAAAAATTTTGAGAGGATTAATGAGACTTTCCAAAAAAAATAAAATGGAGAGTCTAATTAAAATTTTTAAAACTTTTGGGAAACTTAATTAGAATTTCTAACAATTATGAGGGGATCTAATTAAAAATATTTAAAGGGCATAATGAAATTTTCCAAAAACTTGGGAATAGCCCCTATGGATTTAACGATATTCTGCCCCTAAATTTAATAGAATAAATTTAATGATGATAATGATTGGACTTGTATTTTTTAACCCGAAAAGTGGAGGGGCTAAATTTTTTGAAATAAAAGTAGAAGATTAAATTCAATTTATGAAAAATTCAGGGACTTGAAACATAGTTTAACGAATAAAAAAATGTAATAGAAGTGATTAAAGAAGGACCTTCCGACAACATTAAAAATTTTGTTTAGGTTCTGATGAGAGTAATCTTCAGGCAAATTCTCTACAACAACGGTACGAGACTGCAAGAAAAAAAGAAATAAGGTTGTTATTTGTAATGAATCATACATAAAATACCCCCCCCCCAAAAATCTTGAAATAATTTGGAAGTGGGTAAACTCGTATTGACATGAAAAATCTAACTACAAATATGAGTGACCCGAGCTCAAAATAACCAAAAATCGAAATGACTTGAACTTGAAAGTGAACCAAACTCCGAGATTGATTTGAACTAAAATGACCCGAAAATTTTATAACTTGAATTTTTCCAATTCAAATTGACTTAAAAAGTTAACAACCCAAATCCATAGTCGTTCGAACTTGAAATTGATCTTGGACCGAAAGCCTTCGATTTTGAACTTGAATTATCGAAACAAGTAAACCCAAAACCACTAAAACTTGAAATGGTCAGAACCCATAGCAACCTGACTAAAAAAACTTAAACTTCAAATCTGAATGATCAGAATTTGAAATAACATGAACTCGAAATGACTTGAACTTAAAAGTGATCCCAACCTGAAAAAGACTAAAACTCAAGTGAAAGGATGTTTACGTTTAACCTTCTTACCATCATCACTAACAACCTTCATTTCAACCAAAAAAAAAATTTATTACTTTAAATTCCAAAATAAGATATTCAAAGGGATATAGCAACATTTAGTCCTTCAACTTTGCAACTTTTCTCATCTTGATCCTTCAACTTCTTTTTGATCCATAGTAGTTTCGGAATTTGGCAAATTTTCTCAATTTGGTCACTAAATTTAGATTCCATTAAAATTTGATGGCATGATGGCACCAAATTGGAAAAAGCTAGCAAGTTCAGAGATTAAAAAAAAAAACTTGCAAGCTTTGAAGAGGATCGAAGTACTTTGGCCAGCAACTGGTTGTTAGAGATGAGAGACTTGATTTTCTTTGTTGAAGAAATGAAAGATATGGGAACTAAAAGCATAGACAATTTTTTTGGTTAAAATATGCTGTTAGTCCTTGTATTTTAATAAAATTTAAGATTTAGTCCCTACACTTAAAGATGTTAAAATATAAACTTCTTTTACTTTTTCAATTTAAAAATCAAAATCCAGTCTTTAACATCGGTAATATTTTCTAGCAAAATTTATCAATTCGGCATGTTAATTAGGTTATTCTCCTATGATGTGGCTTGTCGTAATTGATGTACTAACAATGTTAATGATTGGATTAAGATTTTTAAATAGAAAAATAATAGAATTTTAAAATTTAAGTATAAAGACTAAATCTTAAATTTTGTAATAGCAGATTTAGAGCAAAATTTATCGAGAAAACAAAACTTTTCTTTAATTGAATAAAGGAATAATTATAATTTAGCCTTCAACATTTGCATTTTTGTATCAAATTTGCCCTTATTATTATTTTTTGAGCTCAATTTGGCCACTAACCATTCAGGAAGAGTCAAACTGTTTTCTTAACAGAAATGCTGACTAAAACATTATTATTTTCTAATGATGTTGGCATGGTAGTCCCTACGTACGTTATGCTGACATGAAACTATTTGTCTTATATACCAGTATACCAAATTAATAAATAATTTAAAAGTTATAAAAATATTCATAAAAATTTTAAAAAATATAAAAAGTTCATAAAAATTCAAAAAAAATTAAAAAGAAGAAGTATGAAGTACATGTAGATTGATATGCGGGTTCTCATGTCTAAAAATTTAATATTTTAATTAGTATTTCCATTAAAAAAAGCAATTTGATAGTTTTTGATGTTGATGGTCAAATTTGACTCTTTTTAAAAGGTTGAGGGTTAAATTTAGCTCAAAAAGAGAACGAGGGTCAAATTGACAAATGGTGTAAACATTAAGAACTAAGTTTGTAATTATACCAAAATAAAATAAGTACTTTTTAGAACCCTAAGTGAGTTTCCCCTTCTTACCACAACCTTCAGGATCTTTGCTTATTTGCCTTGACAATGATTCGTTTGCTAAAAGGCTCATGTCACTGAATTGGCATTCCACCTGTTTTTGACCAAAGCAATTTCTATGCTTATTCCGACTTTTCATTTTAAAATAATTATATATATATTTGACATGTGTTTTGTGCATATTTCTATGCGATTCTGAGATATAATTCTTTAAAAATCATCTAAATCGAATAAAATCGAATATATATGATTTTGGTTCAACTTCGAGTAACATGGTATAACTGTATCTTGAAAAGGTTATACTTATATTTAATACTCGTGTTGGACATATATCGGGACACGAATATAATGATACAATATTTTAAGAATCTTTCAAATTGCATGAAGAATTAGAGAAAAAAAATGAACCATATCCGGTTCAATACATACTTGACCCGAGTTCAGGTAACATAGCATAGCTATGTAAATAATAATTTTAGGGATAAAGTAACATATAGTCCCTAGACTTCACAACTTTTTTTTCACCTTGGTCATTGTATTTTTTGGTTCACATTAATCTCGAAACTTGGCAATTTATTTTAATTTAGTCCTTGAACTTGAATTCCATTAAAATTTGATAATCTAATACTTTGAGATTATGTCGCATTGTCACCTAAAAATTATATAGAATCTACAAAATAGTTAAAAAATTTTAAAAAATTTAAGTAATGCCGTGACACAATCTTAAAGTGTCGCGTCATTATTCATTAACGGAATCCAAATTTATGTACCCAATTGAGAAGAAAAAAATCTACCAAATTATGAGATAAATGTGGACAAAAAGAATTTGAAGGACAAAGGTGAAAAAAGTTACCAAATTCAAGGACTAAATGTTTTATCCTTTGAAAATTTAAGGTGAAAATAAATAAACAAATAAATAAACATAACTTGTTTGATGATCTTTAAGCGAAGCTCATCAGGGAGCACATTCTTGGGATAAAAATTAGGGTTAGAAAGATTATGATTCGGGATAAAATAAGTACCACAATCGGCTCTTGTTTACCAACAAAAAACCAATCAAATCCTCCACCACCACCACTACCGTCGCCACCGTTAAGGTAGTGAAAGAAAGGGTAATAATAAGTCGAAACGGGTAGCATTTGGGTACGCGATCTCGACACGAATTCAGGTGCATACGCATTGAATTTGAACCTCACGCCATTTTTATCCATTTGAAGCTTTTCTATTTTTTTATTACAAAAGCTTAATGTGTTTGAAAATAAAAAAAACATAGATTTGATTGTCTCTCCTGAAGATTAATAACTGTTTTCTTGAGAGTAGAATCCATGTCAATGCGGAGACAAAAAGGATTTTTCTTACACGACCGTTGTGTTCGGAATTTCAACATCATTGATGACAACCTTAATTTTCCCTTTTTC
Source organism: Gossypium hirsutum (assembly GCF_007990345.1). Taxonomy (NCBI): domain Eukaryota; kingdom Viridiplantae; phylum Streptophyta; class Magnoliopsida; order Malvales; family Malvaceae; genus Gossypium; species Gossypium hirsutum. The sequence goes on along the minus strand of NC_053437.1, from coordinate 409,164 downwards.
TTTGCCAACCCACTTCTTTTAAACCTCGTGCTTTAAATCAGATGAGAGTCGAGTTTAAGAAATTGAAGTGGATAAAAAATGTTTCAAAAATGTTACTAAATTCAGATTAAATGTTTTTTATCCCGTATTAATATAATATTAAAATCTAACCTTTGTCGATTTTAATTGAGTTAAATCACTATTTGAGGTCTTGATTTGATAAAATCTCTTACATTGGGGTTTCAACTTTTTTTTGTTCTAAGGTAGTCTCTGAAATTAATAATTATTCTCATACTTAAGTTTGAATTTACAATTGATCCCATATTAGGACCTAAACTTTAAGATTTTCAAGACCAAAAAAAGTTTAGGCCCCAATATGAAAATAATTATTAAGTTTAGGGACTAACTTGTAAGTTCAAGCCCTAATGTTAGTAAAACTTGGGAACAAAAGAAGTATTAAGATCAAATATATGTATAACCCTACCCGACACAAAGTGGAATGCGTAAGTATTGGACACGAAAGCCTGTAAGGAAACAAAAACATATATATACACATAATATGGCAAAAGATCACTACTGTACATACAATTTTTTTGCAAAGGCAGCTCAAATTTCTTTGATGAATGCGTTATACCAAAGAATGGCACTTTTACTTGTGTAAGCCTTATGGATTATCATCTTCGCTATAATCGGAAGAACCCTTTTCATCGGAATCGGATGCACTGTCAAAGTTTATGTCTCGAGATTCGACCGCACAATCATCAGCGGTTTCGCTGCCTGCTTTGAGAAAATCTTTCAAGTCATCTAAGACGTATGGTTCCACCAGTTTCCAGAACCACATTGAATCTGTCCTGAGAAATCCGATCCAAAACACTCTCCCTTTTCGCTTCACTCGGCAATTCAAGGATTTTGATTTCAATGCTTTCACCACTTTCTTGACGCCTTCGCTGCTCCCTTTCAGTTTCAAAAGGATATCCCCGGCTGATGTTCTGTAGCCCCCGTACATATACCAGTATGCAAGTACAATCGGAGACAGCCACCGGTGTATTAGCTTTGGGATCACGGGTTGACCCTTTGGCCAAAACTGGTCCGCATAGAAACCGAAATACGAGTGTGAAATGGTATTGAACTTGTGCGGGATATCACCATTACCAGCAGTTAGCTTACTCGAAGGATGTAACCACTCGTGGTATTGATCGTGAATATGTCTCTTTAAAATAGAATGTGGGATGGAACTTGGATTAAACTCGAACCGTATCATGTGGTTCTTTCTCTCTTCATCCGAGTCTATCCGTAAACCGCCTAAAAGCAACCCCATTAAAATCTCTCGTTGTTCTTTGCTTAGCTTTAAGCTCACGGGTTTCTTAACCTCTTTCCGGCTCGATCTAAGGACACTTTCCAACTTTTCCATCAACGGAGATTCGATTTCGAATTTCTTCTGGCACATCAAATCATATATCTTTTCTGCTTTCAAATTATCTCCGGAAGAAAGGTATCCATATAAAATGGTATTGCATGATTTCGCATTAACACCAATTGTGACATTCTTGCCCATGTGATTGAAAATTTCCTCTGCTTTGCCGAGATTTCCAACTTTCACCAACGAGCTCAAATATATACTATAAATAGTACGATTCGGTCGGCATTTCTCAAGGCACTCTAAAAAGGTCGACTCGAGCTTATCGTGATAGTTCAACCGGAGGTATGTATCTGTTAGCTTGATGTACGATGGCATAAGTGGCTTCATACCACTCTCAATGAGTTCCTTCATGAACGATTCAGCAAGGTCCATTTGCTCGGATTCACATAATACCTCTATAATTTTGTGGTATGATGCGATGCTAGTATACCCCAAACACTTTTTCATCTCCCGGAATACCTCCAAAGATTTCGTAATTTCCCCAACCTTTGAATAAACTTCCATTTTATAAACAAAAGCTTGAGAAGGGATACTATCATTGGAACCGAGTAGTTTGATCCAAGTTCTTTCGGCTTCTTCAACATCCCCATCCTTCGAACAAGCTCTCAATATCGAAATGAGCACTTCTTTTCCTTCTTCCATACCCGATTCTCGCATCATTTTCCTCAACAATTTTATCCTTTCTTTATCCACCGTATCTTGATAGCTATGCAACCAAATTAGGCCGGTATAGATTTCTTTTTGTATCTCTAAACCACATGTTTCTAAATTGTGAAAGATAAACTCGGCTTGCTTTAAGTAGTATTTCGAAGAACCTCCCGGTCTGTTTAAAAGAGCTCGGAAAAGCGAGTTATGTAAGCTAAGACGTGGTTGGTATCCTCCTAACTGAATCATACGATTGTAAATACCGCAAGCCTCGTCTAAACAACCTTGAACCGGTGTACTAAGATATGCAACAATCAGAATATGAAACGTAGACTCACTAGGCACACGTCCCTGGTTGATGATATCATCAAATATCTCCCGACATTTCGTAAACTTCCTCTCCTTCCCCATGTAATCTGCTAGCTTGGTAGCAAGAGCAAAATCGAATCGATACCAATGCTGCTGCATCATCCACTTATAGACCTGCAATGCAGAAAAAGATTTTCTCAACATCGATCATACAACCAGAGCAGCAATTCGGATGATTAAACGACACACAGATTCCCGTTCTTAAAAGTCATTTTTCTTCGACTCTTGAAAAACTCAAAAGCAATATATAGCAACAAACAGCATATATCAACAATCATAAACACAACATAGCAGAATCAGTAAGGAATCAAAGTTTCATAGCTTCAGAAATTTCGTAAAATTGGGTTCTTTTCGAGAAGTTACTTGCGAGTTACTACTTGTAACACAGGAATCTTAACTTCAGCACAAACTAAGAACAATCCTTAAACCCAAAACCCTAAAGTAACTAAATGTGAAAGATTAACATAAACTAATTTGCAATGGCAACCAATTGTTCTTTGTCATTCACATAAACCCTAAATCCTAAAACCCTCAATCATGAACTTTTAGCATCAAATTGGGCAAACAAAAACAATAATGAAATCGAAGAAAGAAATCAATTAATATACCCTGAAACCAGTTTCATTTTCTCGAATTCTCATACAATGAACAGCCAAGTAAGTAGCATCCTCTTGCTTGAGCCACTTCCTTTGCGCATTCAAGATCCTAACCAAGGTTCCCGCCTTATGAGCCGGCAACTCTTTGCAAAGCCAAGCGAGCTTTGACCTTCGCCACTGCTCCGGCAACTCGTCTAGTTCCTTAACCTCGATCTCCGGTGCCACCAAGTGCTTCATATCGTTATCCGCGAAAACCCCATCATTGTCTTCGAAAACGAATTTCGCTTCTGTTTCGTTGTTGGAGAAATCCCACCTCTCTTCTTCTTCCCTTTCCTTTTCGTCAACGAAACCAACGGCGGAGGCTGAGAATGGGGCGGAAGATACACTGAAGTGGCGGGAAAAAAAAGGGGAAAACCGAGGAGCGGCGTAGCGAGGGATGAGGGGGCGGAAAAGGACGGTTTGAGGGCGGGAAAGAGGGCGGAAGAGGCGGAGGAAAGAGAGGGAAGTGCGCATGGGGGTTTTGGAGGGTGTATTAGGGTTTAAAGAAGGGGTATTGATGGTGATTATGAGGGTTGAAAGAGGCGGGGAAACGAAGCATTGAGCTTTGTTTGCTGCTACCATCATTTGCTGCACATCCATAATCCTTTTTCAATCTAAAAGATTGTTTCAATTTTTTTTTCAAAGGCGACCATGAAAATGGTAAATCTTTGGGCCAGTGCCCATTAATCTTAGGCCCCTGTTCCATTACATGATACAATTATTTTATAGGTTCATTAAAAATGGGGATAAAATAAAATGCAAAATAGTGATTGAGTTATTCAAAAGTCTTCATTGAAGTTATTGAATTATTCAAAAGTATTTATTTAATTTTCTAGGTTGTTTACTTTTTTTGTTAAAGTCCGGCCAGCAAGCTTCAAGCGTCAATTTAACGATCGATATGGTGAATCGGTACCCATCAACAAGTAGAATAACATACCTTAGATCCAAGTCAATCTGACAGTTAGTGCCGGAGATTGGAAAAAAACTGTTTGGATTTTGGTTCATAAATTCGTAATTTCAAAGTTGTTTTGTAAAGAGAAAAACTAACTTGTAGAAAAGATGGGGAATGCGAGCTTTTGGTTGATGGAAGCAGTGCAAATAGAAAAGACTATACAATATCAATTTTAATATCCCAATTATTTAAATGAAAACTTGTAAATAGTTCAATAACTATTTTGTAACTTTCTGATATTGAGTAACTAAAATTTAAACTTACTAATAGTTTAGTGGCCTTAGGTGTAATTTGTCGTAAAGAAGAGGATAAACTAAAACATTTACTCCATAAAATTGGTAATCTTTTTCAATTTGGTCCCTAAATTATTTTGATCCATGTTAGCCTCTTTAACTTTGTAAATTTTTTTCCCACTTTTGGTCCTAAGCTTAGATACCCAATTAAAAAATTAGCCATCAAACTTTATCTTTTTTTACACTTAGGTACCTAAAGCTTTTTTTTTTTGTTAAAAGTGGTACATATCATCTCATTTTATCTAAAACATGATACTAGTCAATAAGAGCATGTCTTAGGTACCACTTTAAATAATAATAAAAAAAACCTTTAGGTATCTAAGAGGGAAAATCGGATAATTTAGTGGCCAATTTGGTAGTTAAGCCTATATAGTTTCTTCTAGGATTAAATATTATTTGGTACTTGATTTTTTTGTCCTAATTTTGTACTTGAGTTTGGCTTCAATGTTCAGTTTGGTACCTAAGTTTTTTTCAATCTGGTACTTGATTTTTTCTTTGTTTTATTTAAATACTTGAGTTTAGCTTCAATATTCAATTTAGATTCTAAACTTTTTTGTCCTAATAACTACATACGTTATTTTAATTAGAGCACATGTGTCAAATATTCATAAAGCGGCGTAATGTTGTTTGGCCTAGGTGCCAAATTGAGCATTAAAACTAAGCTAAGATGCCAATTTGAAACAAAAATAAAACTCAAATACCAAATCAAACATTAGAATCAAACTCAAGTACTAAATAGTACATTAACCATTTCTTCTACTATTTTTAAATTTCAGGGCAAACTACACCTAAGGCCACTAAACTATTAGTAAGTTTTTGTTTTGGTTATTTAACTTTAAAAAGTTACGAAATGATTACTGAACCATTCGAAAGTTTTTATTTAAGTCATTGGGTTGTTAAAGTCATTCTTGTACAACTTTATTTGTTTGCATAGCCTGCACCAATCGAAAGCTCTCCTTCCGCTTCTCTTTTACAATTCAGTATTTTTTAATGAAACATCTTTAAATGTCATGAGTCTGTGAACCAAAATTTAAACAACTTTTTTTTCTGATCTTCGACATTGACTTTCATATTGAATATGACTCTAAGGTTTGTTCTTCTACTCATTGATGTGTATTAATCCATTATATCGATCGTTAAATCATCGCTTGAAATTTGCTAACTAGACTTTATATTAAAAATAAAAATAAAAATAAAAACTTAACAACTCAATAACCTAAATAAAAACTTTTGAATAGTTCAATGTCTTAAATGAAAACTTTTGAATAGTTCAATGACCATTTTGTAACTTTTTAAAGTTGAGTGACCAAAACATAAAATTACTAATAGTATAGTGATCCTAGATTCTTGGGTGTAGTTTACCCTATATTTTATCAGTAGCAGAAACTTATAAAAGACGTAATAAATGTTAATGCATGTTTTTAAGTAACTCAAAAATGGTGTCTTCAAGCAATGGACGGTAAAAAAGAAGAAGACAATATTGCTGAAACAAGATCGCCCATTGTTTGCTTGCCTTGCACCCCTCATTTTCAGAAAAAAGCCATCGTCATGGTTCAATGTTCCTATACACACACACACACACACACACACTCATATACATATATAGATATAAAGAGAAAAAAAGAAAAAGCCCCAAACAGTTCACGAGCTCTCTCATCTGTAAAATTTCTTTCTCAAATCTCAATTCAAATCCCCAGAAAGAAAAAAGTATAGTTTCTTTTTGAGTTAAACAATTTCACGAGCCAAAACCCATTTATTCAACAACCCAATCAAACGATCGTTGTTTTGCCACGTTTTACAATCACAAAAAACCCAATCACCGACTAAGCTTTGATCTGGGTTTTTTTTAGTATATCAGATGATAATGTGATGTGAGAGGTTTTGGGTTTTGCTTCTTTCATATTTTTCCTCTTTGGGTTTAGTTTTTTTTTATTTGGGGGGGGGATTTTAAAGGGTTTTAAGCTTTGAGTGAAATGGATCGACCAGCAATGGGAGCTGGGATGGATTTGCCAATTATGCATGATAGTGATCGTTATGAATTGGTTAAAGATATTGGTTCAGGGAATTTTGGGGTTGCTAGGTTGATGAGAGATAAACATACTGATGAGCTCGTTGCTGTTAAGTATATCGAGAGAGGTGAGAAGGTTAGTGTGTATTTTTCTTGTTGTTGTTGTTCTTAATTTTAAAACCCCATTTTTTCTCTATAGTTTTTAATGGTGTTGAGCTTGTAATTGAATTTGATTTGAGCTTTGGGAATTTGATTTTCTTTTCTTAGTTCATTGCTTTGTTTTGATGATCAACTTTTATTTTGTGTTATTTGCTTGTTCTTTGTAAATGATTGAGAAGTAATAGCTGGTTGATATTTGAGTTTGTTTTCAATAAATTTGAGGTTGGAATTTTAATTCTGCAATTGATTTGGCTGATTTGAGCTTTTGGAATTTGGTTCTGTTTTTAGTTCATTGCTAACTTTGACAATGTTAAAATTACCATAGAGTTTTATTAGATCAAAGAGTAAATTGGTTCTTTCTATTAAAAAATTATTTATTTGTACTATTAAAAATTGGTGCGCTTTACAAAATTACCAAACAATGACATGTAGTGTCATGACATACAGATACCAATTTTTAAAAGTGGAAATGGAGGAAAATTTTGACAGAATGATCAATTACTTTTTGATTTAATATATAAAGATTAGTTTGCTATTTTTTAAATAAAAGTGTAAAATGCAATTTGACTCTTACTATAGAGGTCTCCACGGTATTTTTACCCTTTATGATCAACTTGGTAAAAGTACCACGGAAGTCCAAACTGGTAATTTTTGTTAAAAATTTTATCTATTTCTACTATTAAAAACTACCGTGGTTGCTAGAATAACCAGAAAATTACACGTGGCGTTCCACCTGTATCTCATTCTGACGTAGAAAGATCAATTTTTAACCGTAGAAATGGATGAAATTTTTAATAAAAGGACAAGTTTGTTCTTTGATTTTATGTATAAAGATTAATTTGCTTATTTTTTGATGGAACAAAATGCAATTCGACTTCTAATACAAGGGTTTCCATAGTATTTTACTGATCAACCTTGATTTTGTTTTTCTTGCTCTTTTGTTAATGATTGATCCGGTTGGTATTTGGTATTTGATATTTGAGTTTGTTTTCGATTTTCTATTTTCATGTTCCTTTTTTTCATAATATGTTGTATGCAAACAGATAGATGAAAATGTACAAAGGGAAATTATCAATCATAGGTCTCTAAGGCATCCGAATATCATTCGGTTCAAAGAGGTCGGTCCTCAATCGAGTGTTCCATCAATTTTTATCATATTTTTCGTCATCCTTGATAAAGATTTTTAACTTTGTGAATCCATGGTGTTACATTAGGTCATATTAACACCAACACATCTAGCTATTGTGATGGAATATGCTGCTGGAGGAGAGTTGTTTGAACGGATATGTAATGCAGGCCGGTTTAGTGAAGATGAGGTGTTTGATCGATTACATATTAGTCTTTATTTGTTTGTTTGGATTCCCTTTCTTCTTCTTGTCTAAACTTGTTTCCCCGGTTTGTAGGCTCGGTTTTTCTTTCAACAGCTTATATCAGGAGTGAGTTACTGTCATTCAATGGTGAGTAAACTATTGTTTCGTTGCTTTTACTAGTTAACTCGGTTTGATCCCTTTTCCGGAATTCCTCTCTGAAGCAAGTATGCCACCGGGACTTGAAATTGGAGAACACATTACTGGACGGGAGTCCAGCTCCTCGTTTGAAGATTTGTGACTTCGGGTATTCCAAGGTATAACAAGTGCTCTTCAATTTCTCGAAGTATCCATATTTGATGCTTGTAGCTCTGTTCAAGTAACATAGTATACTTTGCTTTCATTGTCTTTGATTTCCGTATACGATATGTTGATGTAGTATACTTTTTTCCCCAGTCCTCGTTATTACATTCTCAACCGAAATCGACAGTCGGAACTCCTGCTTATATTGCCCCCGAAGTGTTACTCAAGAAAGAATACGACGGAAAGGTAATGATGCTTCGTATTTGCTTCAGATTGCTTAGTATCACCTCTCTTTGTATTTTCTTGCAAGTAAAATATATGCTAAAATTTTAATGTCGAACTAAATTTCAGGTTGCAGATGTCTGGTCTTGTGGGGTAACCATATATGTTATGTTGGTCGGAGCATATCCGTTCGAAGACCCGGAGGATCCAAGAAACTTCCACAAAACAATACATGTAAGCTCATTCCTTGGTTAATGCTAACATAGCAACTTATATCTCGACTAATGGAATCGGTTGGTTCGCAGCGGATTATACATGTCCAGTACTCAATCCCTGATTACGTCCATATATCCCTTGAGTGCCGTCATCTGATCTCGAGGATTTTTGTTGCTGACCCGGCAAAGGTTAGTTTTCTCTTTGTGCTATCATGGCTTAGTCTATGATTGTACCTGAAATGTCAGAGTTTAATTCATAACTATGCTACCCGAACTCATTGGGAATCCAGATGTGTTAGAAACCGGTACCTTAAGAAAATAGAAAAGTCCGAGCAACATAGATTTATATATTCTAAGCATATATAATATTGATTCGATTTTTATTGCAACAGAGGATATCCATTCCTGAAATTAAGAATCATGAGTGGTTTCTAAAGAACTTACCAGCAGATCTCATGGATGAGAACTCGATGAACGACCAGTTCGAAGAACCCGATCAACCTATGCAAAGTGTTGACGAGATAATGCAGATCATTTCTGAAGCTACTATCCCTGCAACGAATATGAATAATCTCGATTCTTATTTGACTGGTAGCTTGGACCCTGATGATGATATGGAAGACCTCGATAATGATTCCGAACTAGATATTGATAGCAGTGGTGAGTTAATATATGCGATGTGACTCTCATCATGCTCGTGTACTAACCTAGGGTGGTTAACTGATGTTAATCTAAGTTTATTCTCGGAAATTCGGGAGAGCTTCTTGGAAGAATCCAGCATTTGTTGCAATTAGCTTTCAAAATGAAGTGTTTATGTTCTTTTAATGAAAACCTTTGTCTTTTACTGCAATGGTGACTCCTCGTCTCTCCATTTTCATAAAGTTTGTAATAGATAACTGCGTGAACTAATTGGATTAAGTTCAATTTTTACTGTAAAGGCAAGTATTGATATATTTGTTGAGGGGGTCGGCTCCTTCACGAGAGAAGTCTTTGAAGTGTCGTTTATCAGACAGCTGATAGGATCTCTAACAATTTAAGGTATTGTTCTTGTGTTAGAGTTTTGTCCCCAGCCTCCGCGAAGAGCGGTGTACGGTTCACAGAGGGGGCGTCTCAGTTGGTGGTACCTGTAAGACTCGGGAAAAGTTTCAGTATGAGGCATGTGAATAATAATGGAAATATCTGAGCGTGAGGCAACTCGAACCACCAACTTGAGGCTTATAGTCCCTTTACTTGCAACCATGGTACCATTTGGGTTACACATTTCCTGAATCTTGCAATACCATCAACTGAGGCGCTCCCCTCCATGAATTGTACATAGCTCTCCGCGGAGGCTGGAAACAAAACTCGATATGGAGACAATACCTTCGGTTGTTGAGAATTCGGTTGGTTGACCGACGGACGATACTTCGAAGATTTTTCTTGAAAGAGTTGACTCTGTCAACAACATTAATTTATGAAAATCATATGAAAACAATCTTTTTATTCAACTTAAAATCTTACATATAATCACGTAGCCAAAACATACTAAAAGCATATAATCACGTAGCTGAAACATACTAAAAGCATATTTTTCTATATGATACAAACTATGTTCATTATATCATATGATGACAACTTGAAGCTGAAACTAAAAAACAGGTAATGGTTTAGAATCAGAGATGATAGAGTGCAGCAATTATTCGGATTCTGGCGTCTTGAAATGGTCGATTTGAAGGTTTTCAGCCTCGAGTTTCTTGTAGTTGCTGCCGGTTCGATTAATGTAATACTTTCCCCAGCTATATTCTTTATACTTCGCTGGGTTTTGCTCATTCACTAGCTCATCTAGAGGCGCCACTTTGACATAGTGGGAAGGGAAGAAGAATAACGGAATCGAAAATCTTTCCTGTTCGGAATTCACCACAACTCTGTGCTCCGCACTCACATAAAGATCATTGCTCCAGACCTGCAAAATGCCATCTCGTTTTAACAATATGATCTTCAAATTTGCCTTAGATTCAATCGAAAACGCAAGTAACTCGTCTAACTAGGCCCGAAACCGTGTTTGGGTGAGCCTAAAGTTCAGCTTAGTAGTTAAATGCAACTATTTTAAGGAAATAGCATATAGCAAATTTGGGTTTTGGAACCCAACTTTTTTGTATACAACATTCAAATATCAACATCTATAACCCTTTCCTTTCTCCTCAAGCTACCACTTTTAGAGGTGGAATCCAATAGATTCGGGGTTTGAACCCTGCAAACCCCTTTTCTTCTCCTAAAGAAGCATCATGGAACCCTTTTTTTGAGAGGTTGCATACAGTAGATTCGAGATTCGAATCCTAACATCTACGACCCCTTCTCTTATCCCTAAGTTACATTCATACCATCACTTTTAAGAGATGACATCCCGTAGATTTAAGGTTTAAGAGTAAACTGCACCTAAAATCACTAAACTATTAATAAGTTTACGTTTTGGTTATGTAACTTCAAAAAGTTACAAAATGATCACTAAATTATTTGAAAGTTTTTATTTAAGTCACTGAGTTGTTAAAATTATTATTGTATGGACTTTTTAATTTATACTGTCTGCACTAATTGAAAACTCTCATTTTTTATAGTTCAGTTTTTTTTATGAAACAACTTTGAATAGCACGAATTTACGAAACAAATCCAAACAATTCAATGACTTAAATGAAAATTTTAAAATAGTTTAGTGCTCATTTTGTAACCGTTTAAAGTTAAGTGATAAAAATATAAAATTACTAATAATTTAGTGAAGTTTACCCAATTTAAACCCCAACAACCAACAATCTCTTCTCTTGTCTCCTTTGTACTAATAAAAGTAAGGTTACCTGAAGAGCATCAGCAATATTAATGATGTAGGCATTTGGGATTGGTTTGATAGGAATCCACTCCCCATCTGATTGCCTCCTAATTTGTAATCCACCGACATCGTCCTGAGCAAGAACAGTTAAGGCACCACCATCCCTATGCCTACCGACGCCAAGTGCTAGCTCGGGTGAAGGGCAAGGAGGATAGTAATTCAGCCTCAACATACCAGTTTGGTGTTTAAAGAAATCACTCAACCGGTTAGCAGGCAAACCTAAGCTTAAAGATATGAGTTCCAGCAATTTGAAAGCCAGTTTCTCCACCTCTCTACAGTACTCCTGGCATGTCTCCCTATATAGACACAAACATATTGCATCAAACAAGCACAAACCTACATACATACAAACATATATACCACCAAAATCTTAACTGAGCTTAATTTAAGTAAAATATTCAAGTGAGAATTCATTCAGACATTCAAGCAAGCATGTTGTGAGAAAAAATGTAAACCCTTTCTTCACCTAAACTCAGGGGGATTCTCAGGCCATTTGTTACTGTACGTCCTTATTTCCTCATCATCGGGATCCGGCGAAGCTGGGAGAAATGTTGGGTCTTCAATTAACATATCAAAAACCTCTTTCCAGTCTCTAACATTCTTAGTATGTTCTTCATCATGGTAACCCGTAAAATTCAAGTCATCTCGCTTAGCTTTCCTTTTTTCCTCTATGGGAAGATCGAAGAACGCTTTAGCCACCTTCTCGACTCTTTGGCGTAATTCCAAAGGCACCCCATGGTTGATCACTTGAAAGAAACCCCATTTCCGGCACGCATTACCGATCTCCGAAGCCAGTTTTTCGATTCCTCCGGTGCCGGAAACCGACATGTCGATCACTGGGATTCCATCGACTTCGATTGTACTTGATTTTGGCCTTTGTTCTGGTTCTTGAACAAAAGCTTGATCGATTCCTCCCATGGCGATCCTTTATCAGTGCAGTAGGTAGATAGTTGACAATGTAGCTTAGCAAGCTTTATAACCATTGGATTCCAAAGAAATTTTCTTTAGAAAAAAATATTTTCGTTGGTTGGTGGTGGGTAATAAGAGAAGGAAATGTACACAAATAATTAGCGTGAATTGGTTTATTAAATTATTAGTCATTTAATTTTAAAATATTATAAAATCACCATCAAATTATTTGAAAGTTAAGTGCGCTTTAAAATTATTGTTATATGAGATTCTCTGTCCGCACATTCTACACCAATTTAAAATTCTCATTTTTTTTACAGTTTAATTTTTTTCATGAAATAACTTTGAACATCACGAATCCACGAATCAAAATTTAAACAGTTTTTTTCTCCAATCTCCATAATTGACAGTCGGATTGACTTGGATATAAGGTATGTTCTTCTTCTCATTGAAGAGTACTAATCCATCCTACCAATCATCAAATTGTCACTTGGAGCTCACTAGTCAAACTTAAAAAAAAAAAACTTAATAGTAACTTAAATGAAATTATTTGAATAATTCAATGATCATTTTGTAACTTTTTAAAGTTGAGTGAATAAAACATGGGTGTAGTTTACCAAAAAATATTCATTTTGGTACATGAAAAATAAATAAATAATGCTTATTTCAACTCGGTTTAGTTTTAGTATTTTTTGCTACTAACCCTTATATTGGGTGCAAGTTGCGAATTTTGTCATTTTAAATACTGTTTTTTTTTAAATTTCAGTCTTAACACAATCTGTAACTGTTAAATCAGTTAATTAAATTCTGCTAATAATATTGTATTATGTGTAAGAGGTGGATTTAGTCTTTATTCTCTAATTGATCATTTTTAGTTGTTATACCTTTTTAAAATTTATTTAAATAATAATCATTAAATTCACTAATTAAATTATGTAACTTTTTTGTTACTAATACGTGGAAATAGCAATGTGACATGATATTATATATGATAATCTATTTGTCGTATAAGATTTTGGAAAATCAATAATATTTAATTAACATATTTAATCGAGTTAATTACATTAGACATCCTTAGATTTTGACCATCATTCTAAATTGATTCCCAAACTCTAAAATGTTTTAATTACATCCCTAAACTATCGATGTTATATCAATCAGGTTCTTTCATTATTAAAAATGTTAATTTAATCGTTAAATGACACGTCAAATCTTATGTGGCTAAATTTGAAATGAAAATTTTAAATAAATAGTAAGTTATCGTATATCTTTTAAAATTAAAAACTACAAATAAAAAAAGTGAATGATAAAGCTTTTGTAAAAGCTTTGAAAACTTCAAAACTAATATTTTTAAAACATTTATTTTTACAATATTCATTTTTCTTAAAATTTTTATTTTAAATTATGTTACGTAAGATATTACATGTCATTTAACAATTAAATAAATAATTTTAGTAATGAAAGGACTTAATTGATATAACATCGATAGTTTAGGGATGTAATTAGAATGATTTGAAGTTTAAAGACCAATTTTAAACGAGAGTCGTAGTTTAGGGATTTTTGGTGCAATTAACTCTATTTAATTGCTACCGTTGAGTTTGGAATGAAATATCAAAATCTATTTTTTCAAAATTCAAAAAATTAAAGAAGATAAAAATGAACAAATTAAAATACATAAACTAAGTCCATAATTTATGCATAATATATGGACTAATAGCATAATTTACCCTTTAACTTTTATTGAATAATTAATTGGCGGTAGGTAATTAGTGGGTTTGCCGTGTGGAACCAGGTTGGCTTCATCTTGTATCTTGCTCTATGGTACAAGATATTGTAATAATTTCGGTTTTCAATAGTTTAACTTTACTTTTAGTCCCTTCACTATATTAAAATTCTAGATTTAGTCTACCTATTTTGAGTTTGATGGTATTTGGTCTTTCAATTTTTATAATGTTATAAATATGCCCAAATTGATAATATCATTAGTTGCTATTATTAAACTTTAAGTATTTAATTGACATATAAATTTATTATTGATTAATTTTTATTTTTATCTTTTTTGGATTTTCACGTGATAATGACTGAATGGCAAAAGAAATTCACTTCACTTTAATAGTAGCAACTAATGATTTTATCGATATGAACTAGAGGTGCTCATGGGCCGGGCCCAGAAAAAACTGGAAATATGGGCCTAAAATTTTGTCCAGGCCAGGCCCGAGAAAAAATTCAAAAGCCCGAGCCCGGCTCTGCCCGGCCCATTTTTGCATAAACACCAAAAATTTATTTTAAAAATAAAAAAAATTAAAAAAAGTATTTTAAAATAAAAAATAAAAAATATATTTATTATATTTGGGCTGGGCCCGGGCCAAAAAAATGGTGCTCGAACGGGCCTCATTTTTTGCTCAAGCCCATATTTCGGGCCTATATTTTTACCCGAACCTCCCATATTTCGGGCGGACTGTCGGGCCGGCGGAGCACCTCTAATATGAACTAATTCATAATTAAGAACTAAATTATATCAAACTAAAATAGAAGGGTTAAATCTCAAATTTAAACAAAATTAAACTTTTTTAATTAAAAGATAAATAAATTCACTGTTTTGATTAAGACATGTTACATTAATCCTTTGCTATGACGTGTTTCTTAAAATGGAATTGGATGAATTAATTTCCCATTTCCATGATTAAGTTAATAGGGAAAGAAAAAAAAATTTAAGCATTCTCAATCAAACCAATTCGATTTTATTATAAAAAATTAATATTTCGAATCTAGGAACATAATTTAAAATTTTAAAATCGATTTAATCGAAAATAATTTGAATAAGCAATTCAAAATAATATAAGCTTGAAGTAACCGAAATCGAAAATTAGTTTAAACATGTAATGATTTATTCTAAAAAACCTGAATTAACTTAAATAAAAAAAAATTAACAAATCAAAATGATTCGAAAATTTTAATATCCGAATTTATTTGATTCGATCGAAATCTGACACATCACGCTAAATTGACAAGTTTACAAATATATGCAATAATTTTGTTTTGGCTTAATACATTATTTGGTACCCAAGTTTAACACTTTTTTTCTAATGTAGTACATTTATTGTTTAAGTCTAATATGATACTTGTATTTGACAAGAGTCATATATTTTGATACAATGCTAACTTTTTAGTGTTTATCTAATTTGTAATCTCGTACGATGCACAGATCGGTTGTTTATATTAAATTTCTAATATTAGTTTTTGTTTAAACTTTTTAATAAAATTGAAAAAGTAATTTAATTTTAAAAATATTTAATATTAAAATAATACAAAAAGTCATTATGGTTTAAATATTAATATTAATATAATATTATTAATAATTTCTTACAAGTTATTTATTATATATATTATTAAATTAATTTTTTAATGTGAATTTTTTTTGTTATTTTATATTTATCTTTGCTCTACTTTAATCAGTCAATGTAATTAACTCTTATTATATTTGAAAAACATAAATTTAAATTGATAAATGTTATTCATATTTGTATTTAAAAAAAACTGTATTTTAAGCTTAATAATTTAATATTCACTAATTTTAATATTATAACATTAAAAATTAATTTAATTAAGTAAAATATTAAAATAAAAAATAATTTATTTAAAATCAAATTTATATTTGACATATAAAAAATTATAAACAAAAGTAATGTAATAACTTTAAAAAAATTTAAAAGGTAAAAGAGTAAAAGAATAATTTACCCAAATTGTAAAACCAACCTCATATTGCAATATATATATATAGGTTTGATTAACTAGAAGTAGAACTACTAAGTATAACCATTTGAAAATTAGAATATATCTAAACTTAAACTAGAATAAATCGGGACTGAACTAGTATCCCGAGCAGCCCCAACCTTTTCCGACCGTCCGAAAACGGCAAAAATTAGATGATCTTAAAGTCACTAATTTGGATGTTTTGGACCTCAAGTTTCTTGTAATTACTGCGGTTTCTAGCCACATTGAACTTCCCAAAGTTGTATGGTTTATATTTGGGTGGGTTTCCCTCGTTCACAAGCTCCTCCAATGGCTTCACCATCACATAGTGAGAAGGGAAAAAGAAGATCGGAATCGAAAACCTTTCCCGTTCCGAGTTCACCACCACCCTATGCTCCACGCTCTCGTAAGCTTCGTTGCTCCAAACCTGAAAATCCAATATCATTTGACCATCTTTGATAGTTTCGTGTAAAACCATAGTATTTTTCATCAATGCGATCATACCAACTTTAGAAGCAAATTGTTATGAACTCAATAAATATATATGATACTAAGCAATTTTTTGACAGAAAATACTAATGTTGTCGATGATTGAACTAAAACTTTTAAATTAAAAAAGCAAGAGGATTTAATAATAACTTTTTAAAATATAGGGACTGATAGGCATATTTTGACCATTTAGTTAATTTTCAGATTTGCATTTTGTCTTAGTCTGCCTCAACAAATCTACATGCAAGAGCTTGGATAAATTAGCCCAAACTAAACTGAAGTTACCTGAATAATATCACCAACATTGATGACCAAGGCATTTGGGGTCGGTTTAACAGGAACCCAGACACCGTCCGATTTTCTCTTCACTTGTAATCCTCCGACATCGTCTTGAGCGACGATGGTTAAAGCACCGGCATCCTTGTGTCGACCTACACCGAGTGCTAGCTCGGGGCAAGGGCATGGAGGATAGTGGTTAAGTCTCATCCTGCTTAGTTGGTCTTCAAAGTAGCCATTGAACCTATTAGATGGCAAGCCTAAGCTCAAAGCGATGAGTTCCAATAGCTTGTAACCCAGCTTTTCAACCTCTCTTGCATACTCTTGGCATACCTCCCTGGCAAACATTAATAGACTGGATTAACATGGGGCGTAAACTAAACACTTGTTACGATTCCATTTGAAAAAGAGCTCGCATTCCACTTGATCATTGTTAGCCTCAAGTTAATATTGAGCAAATTGAATTTGAGTACCCTAATGGGTTAACTTGAGGTTCATCTCGTACTTTAATCTTTAATTCGAATTCAAACTCAAATATAAATAAGTAAATGATCTTAATCAAACCAGCTTGAGCAATTTCATTTCTATCTTGAATCAAAATAGTTAAAGAAACTAATATGATTTGTTAATTTATAAAGCAATTTTAAACAACAATCCCAAGATTTCTATAGGCAGCTAAACTATCAAATTCTACTACTGAACAGTCATAAGGGTGTTCCTACTGAGCTCAAATATTAACAAGTTTGAACTTGATCTGAAATTCGGAGCTCATTACTCAATTTGAGCTCGATCAAACATCTATTTTTAAGTTATTTTTAAGTTTAATTTATGTTCGAGATATAATCAAACTATTCAAACTTGAGCTCGATTAAACTCATTTATCGGTTTTCGTTTTCAAACTAGATATTACTAAATTTGAATTTAACTTGATTGATAGCTTGCTCCTCGAGCTCAAGCTCGGCTTGATAATAACTGAATTGAGTAAGAATATTTTTCTATTCAAACTTGAACTCGAATAGCTAATGCTAGTCTCGTTTACACCCTAATCACAGATTTGATCATCTCTACCAACCAATCTATCAAACACACCAATGGGAAGGTTGATAAAAGTACCATAAGGCTCCTATAGTAGGAGTCGGATTACATTTTACTTCATTCACTCATAAAATGGGTAAATTAATCATTGTAGTTTAGATTAAAAAGTAAATTGACCATATTATAAATTTCATCCATTTATAATGTTAAAAATTATTCTTGTAATTAGTATGCGGTATATGCGCATATGCGACACATCATGTGAAATTGTTTGACTATTCTTTTAACAGAAAGATTATTTTACTCTTTGATATGACCGGTAAAGAATAATTTTTATATATATATATATATATTAGTAAATACGTACAAAATATAATCTAACCAGTGCATCCAAGAGTTTACTTTTACCTAACAACATTAAAGAAAAGCGCCAATGAAAGATTAATCACCTAAACTGTGGAGGATTCTCGGGCCACTGATTACTCAACGTCCTCATTTCATCATCCTCAAGCTCAGGCGAAGCTGGCAAAAAGGTAGGGTCTTTTATCAAGAAATCAAACACTTCTTTCCAGTCTCTAACATTCTTTGTATGTTCACTTTCATAGTACCCCATGGGATTCACTTCATCTCGTTTAACCTTACGTTTTTCCTCCATGGGTTGATCGAAGAATGCTTTAGCTGCTACCTTAATCTTATCGAGCAATTCCAAAGGCACCCCATGGTTGATCACTTGAAAAAAACCCCAATTTTTGCAAGCGTTTCCTATCTCTGAAACGAGTAGGTTGATGTCTGTAGTGTGGGATAGTGAAAGATTGATTAATGGGATTCCTTCGATTTCGATGGTATCGAGGTTGGCTCGGTGTTGGATGGATTGAATGAAAGCTTGATCCACTTCTCCCATGGAGATTAGATTGATGATGATGATGTTGTTGAAGTTTCTGCTATAGAAAGCTTGCTTTAAAAGAAGGTTAGTAATATTATGTGGCTATGGCTTATTATATATCACTTAGTTTTACATTCATTGAACATGGACGCTTTTGCTAAAAAAAATTGTAAACTGAAAACTGTAAAAATATTAAATTATTAGTAAATTTATATTTTCATCACTCAATTTAAAAATGTTATAAATTGATCATTAAACTATTAAAAGTTTTCATTTAAGTCAGTGGTTGTTTTTTTTTTAGTCGGGTTAGTGAACTTCAAGCAACGATTTGATGATTAATACGGTGAATCAATACTCATTGACGAGTAGAAAAGTATACTGCGTGTTCAAGTTGATTTGACGATCGGTATCAGAGATTGGAGACGAAAGTTTTTTACATTTTGGTTCATAAATTCATGACATTTAAAGCTGTCTCATGAAAAAAAAAACGAATTGTAGAAAAGAAAGAAAAATAGAGCTTTCAATTGATGCAAACGGTGTGAGCAAGAAAAGGCCGTACATCAGTGATGTTAACATCCAGTGACTTAAATAAAAATTTTTAAATAGTTTAATGATTATTTTATAACTTCTTGAAATTAAATAATTAAAATGTAAACTTTATTAATAGTTTAGTGACCTTATTGTAGTTTATCCAAAAAACAAACATATAAAAGAATAGGTAAAAATACTTGGCAGTCCCTCTAATATAAAAAATTGAACAAATAAATCCCACTTTGGATAGTAATTCTGAAAAAATAAGAGATCATCCAAAATTCTGACGTGACGTGTATGTTAACACAAATTTAACATGATAGGGTATAATGAATTTTAATTAAAAATATATATCATACATACATTGAACATAGACATATATATGAAATCACATAGTTTCGCATACATTTAACATGGACAGTTTTGCTAAAAGAAACAAACATACAGTCACACCAAGAGACCAAAACCCAATGCCTTCTCTCTAGATTCCTCCCTTTCTTTATATGCCAAAGTTATAATCAAAGTTTTCGGTCGGATTAATTTAATAAAAAATCAAGTCCAATCATCCGATTTAACTCGTTTTTTCACTTAATTCTCAAATTAATCGATCTAATAATTTTTTTCGAACCGATACTTTAACTGATATAATCTAATGCAAACAACACTAATTCTAACTAAGAGTTAATTTGGAGTAATAACTAAAATCTCTATTTAGCTATTAAGTAACACGGGTTTTGAACTCTACTCCCCTTCCCTAATATTGATATTGTAACAGCAGGAGAAACGGTTTCATTTCCAAGTTGCTAGTGTTGTTTGAATTGAACCGGACTAATCAATCGAATCGATGAGTCCTGCATGCATACCGTTGGTTTTCACAACTGCTCTCTCCCCCATGGACTTTCATTGTATGTGTTTAGACTTCTTTTAACCTATTTGCTGTAATTGTTCTTTTTCTAATGAGATGGCTTATTTATTATTATTATTTTTAAAATACATTTTCTCTGAAAGAACCAAGTCTGCTATTTGTGTGGAATTGCGTAAATTGTACTTTGATCTCTGTATTTTTGAAGGGTTAATGTAATTTCGTGTTCCACTCTGGTAGATGAACTTGGTAACCAACTGTACTTTGCTACCTGAAATGCGATGACGATTCGCTCTAAAATTATATCGCATCATCAATAGAAATTTTGCATAGAGAATTCGGGTTTTCAAGTTGCCGGCATCGAGGTCGAAAGGACTACACAAGACAAATATTGGAGTCCATCCTAGATTTTGCTCACCGCGGTGGCCCGATCATCGTGGAGGTGTTTGGAGAAGGACTTGGCTTTCTCCTGGATTGATGCTTGTGGAAGTGCTTCATGCGAATCCACGGTAGCGCTCTCACGGCTGCTACGTAGGCTTTGGTTACATAGGATATGCCTGAAAACAGCATCAAAGATGGATCACCTTAGCTATTGGAGCTCGAAAACAAAGGTAACTGCAAAGAAACTAACCAGTGATAAAGTTGCTCGATACAGCTTCCGTATAACATGTCATGATTGTGCCTTAACTCTTATTAATTTCGCCTTTTCAACAGGATCCTCAGGCCATTCGATATTCATTATATCATCACCATCATCATCATCGGGATCTTCAACTCGAACTTTGTTGCCATTAGATATACAGATTTACCAAGCATCAGGAGGTGAGACACCGCTAAACAGCACGTTTCCGAAACCAGCTGCAGCATACACATTATTTTAAATTCAGTTCGTATCCAGAAACAAACATCAAAATGCTCGGAAAAAAAAAATAAAGAACATTTCGATACATGAACTCCCTCCGGGTGGAGTGACTCTAGCCTTCTAGTAGTTCTTTGGATTATGTCGTTAACAGCTAATCCGGCCAATGCATTTATGAACCTGAAAAAGTTGTGGATTAACGACACCAAGCAGCATCGAATATAAATAGTACTGCAGAAAATACGGGAGCCATACTATATAGCCATTAATAACTCAGTCGGGAAATTTTCCGAGCTAAGGTAAAACGAAAAAGAAACAGTATTTAGTAAATTACCCGACAGCCATATCCGCATACTTTCGAATACTTGAATCATGTAAAATTTTCATCTCGTCATGACTGTCCTTGGTCTTTCCTTTGGCTGACTCCAGATCATTTCCATCCATTCCGGAATCGGAAGTGAAAATTAGTTGGATTTCTTTAAGCTTTCCCTCATACATGGATTTCTGTTCGGTTGGTAATGTTGTTTTTCTTCGATTAAATAGAAGGGCGTAATGGCTGGATAATGCTTCCAGTTCCTAACATCATTATAGTTCAGCGATTCGAAAAGATTATAATAATTTGAATCGTTAAATTCCAACTTCGAGGATAAGAAGCTAAACCTCCAACTGTTCTGAACCTCCGTATATGTAGAACCATTGATTGAAACTAACTTTCTCTAATAACCGGTCCTCCTCAGATGATTGTTCGTTTCTCTTTAGTGTTCATTTCAAGTTCTATACCGGTTTCATTGATTAGTAACTCCATAGTCTCCTTTCCTACATACTCGAGCACTTGCATTCCCTTTGTTGTAAAAGGTTTTCTGGTCTTAGAAAAAAAAAGATGAGGATTTTACGAGATCATCATGGCATTATTAAGAAGGATAACAAGGCCTGCACAAACCTTGATCAATGATGGTGCAACGGAACCAGCAGGTAAACCTCCATGGTTCATGGAATCCGCAAAATTTACAGCAGAATGCTCGAGCCTAGAAAATACAATGGAAAAACGTTATGACATTCGGAGATAGACCATTAACACGAAATCTAGCAGCAGCCTACGTTATTCGTGTTTATATTAGCATGGAACTTTCCATTCTCAAATTATCTATCTACGGCATTTGCATGTTCTAAGTACCAGGAAAAATTTCTACTCAAAGTCTGAACAAGAAAACACAAAACATAGGTTCAAACACAAACAAGAAAACTAAACTCTGCTGGTTTACTATCATCTCAGATTAGTATAGTTTCAAGGTATCAGAAGGTCAAATTATTGTTTTAGTCCCTCAACTATAATCAAATTGGAGATACAATCTTTGTACTTAATTTGGCATAAATTGATTCTTTACTTTTATATCATTAGTTAGTCGTAGATTTTTTTCTTAAAAGCACCTAGACTAACTTGCCACAGTGATTATATCTAAATATATGTTATACCTTTACCTTAAGCTCCCTCACCAGACCATCCTAGGGGCCTGGCGATACAACCTTGGCAGCTCCTCGCCAGAGAAACCTGATTTCATGCCTAAATATCATATTTAGTGAGCTTATACAATCTGCAAAAGATATATTGGGAAACCTCCTTGACAGCACCCATCAGTTCAACACATCCGACAGCTAGGCCCTTCAGGTCAATTCCAACAGTGCCTTAGGCTAACACATGCCACCGTATCACTCCATCCCGAAAAGGAAGCTCATGTGGTTGGAACCCACGTTCAGCCTCCATTCTCCTATAAATACCCAATAGTCTTGGCAGCTTGAATACCGCAATAGTCTTAGCAGCGTTCTCTGCAACCCCAGAAGCCTGTCACAGCCATATGTTATCGAAGATCTAAATTTCACTTAAAAACCCAGAGATTCAAAAGAAAACAGATCTTTAATTCGAATACAAAAAAACCCAGAAGTATTAATAAAAGGGAAAAAAAAAAGAGAATAAAATTACATTGAGAGCGATCTCCTCGGCGGCAACAGCGGCGGCTTTTTGAAGATCAGATAGAACAGAGAAAGTGGAGAAAACCCAACCACCCCAACCTCCTCCATTCTTTGGTCCTTCTTCATCTTCTGGAGATTCCTTTTCTTCTTTATCTTCCATTTGTTGTGGAGGTGGAATCTTGGTAGCTTCCATTTGTTTTTTTTTTCGTATCAAAGCTTGAAATGGAGTAGAAAAATTACTAAAAAGAGATCAAATTTTGGGTTGAATTTCTTTTTCCTGGGTTTTGTTTTAAAGATTGAAATTTGCATGAGATGTGTGTGAATTAAGGGAGAGCTTGAAGTTTGGTTGGTGATGATGGCGGTAGCGGTTGTTTACAGTCGAAAATGGACCCGCCAAACGGCAATTCAAATGCGCGTTTAAAAGCAAAATCTCGCCTTTTCTCAAACGACGCCGTCCGGGTGATCCCTCTATATTAAAGTAAATGAAACGTCTGCGTTATGTGGTGATTGAGCATACTTTTTTGTGAAGTACACTGAGACTAAATTATTAACAAATTTACGTCTTGATCACTCAATTTAAAAACAATTATAAAATGATCATTAAATTATTTAAAAGTTTTTATTTAGTACATTAATATTATACGAAAATTTTTATCTAAGTCAATAAGATGTTAAGTTTCTTTTAAATAATAGTCTAACTAGCGAGTTTTAAGTGACGATTCGAGTGGAATAACATACATCAAATCCAAGTCGATTTGATAGTCGATGTTGGAGATCTGAGAAGAAAGCTTCACAGACTTTGGTTCCCAAATTCATAACGTTCAAACTTATTTCATGAAATAAAACTGAATAGTAGAAGAGAATGGGAATGATAGTTTTCAATTGGTACAGATTAGCAATTTTAACAATTTAATAACTTAAAAGAAAACTTTTGAATAATTTAATAATTATTTTGTAATTTTATAAAACTAAGAGTTAGTTTAGATGGGTGGTGCGTTTACCTACGGTTAGTGTAAAAACAGTGGTGACAGTGAGATTAGATACTGTAACGATACTGTAGCGTGAGACAAAAAGTAAGCTAAATGCACCGCACCGCACCCAATCGGGCATCCAAACCCACCCTAAGTAACCAAAATAAAAGCTTAACAATAATTAAAATAAATTTTAAAAATAAAATATTTTGAATTTAAAATCCAACTCGAGCAATTTACCAACTTATATATATATAAATAATTTATTAAATGAATTATTTTATTTTCAATTATTTTCATTATGTTGGGCGCATGTGATTCTGGCATGGTCTAATCCACCCTAGCTTGACACGTTTTTAAAGTATTTTTATATATTATTTAAAGTATTAATTAAATAAAAAAATATTTTGCTGAGAGAGTTGATGGGTTCACGACTCGGGACCACACTGTCTTCTTTTGCCTTTTGACTCAGTGATTCTTCCTTTTTCTCACACTCTTCCGACTCAACTCACTTATGAAAACGAGTCCAACGGATTTCAATTTAAAAATAATAATAGTAAATTACACACAAGTTGATACGTAAACTTATGTTTCGATTATTAAATTTTCAAAATTTTCAAAATGGTTATTAAAATATTTAAAAATTTTTATTTAAGTCACTAAACAATTAATTTTTTTAAGTCATTACACTGTTAGTTTCAAAATAGTAACAAAATTAATACTAAAAGAGTTATACAATATTAAAATAATAATAATAAAATAGTAGTAATATAATAATGAACTTATAGCATAACAATAGAAAATCAGTGGCAAAACAAAAAAAAAACCATAGTTTCCTTTTTTTTTTGCAATTTTGGGTCGAGTCGAGTCGAGCCTGAGCAAAAAAAACTTACCCAAAATCCGACTTGTTTAGAAAACAAGTCTTTTTTTTGTCTAATCTCATTTTTCAAACTTATATTTTGTTATTTTTCAGGTAGGCATTTGGGCAGGGCCATGGCAAATCTAGTACATCTAAAGGAAACATAATTACATCACTTGGTGTTTTGGCTTTTATTTTTCCAGATAATTTTAAAAATATTGAAGATTAAATTAATTTATTTTAAAAATCTTGAAAAATTTTATGAAAAAAAAGATAAATTTAAATTAAATCACTTTAAATTATTTTTAAAATAGGAAAAATGTTAAATTATATTTAAAATTTAAGGTTCGTTGTGTCATACATCCTCAAACTATGGCTAGGATCTTAAATTGGTTCTATATATCAAAATGCTTTAATTGAATCTTCAAAATATCAATATTGTATCACTCGAACTAAGGGCGAAGGTAAAGGGCAGGTAGGTACCCTCCCTCATATGATAGATAATGGTAAAATTACATGTTAATATAATGGTAAAATTACTCTTTGATCTCTCAAAAAATTTATGATTCATCCTTATCCCCTACTAAAGTAATTTTCTAACTTTACCCTTGACTTGTGTTTTTCCATTAAGCTAGCTATTAGAATGAGCATTAAATACCAGTTGAAATTCGATGAGCATATTTAAAACACATTAATCAAAATCATAATCGCATATGTACTTGGATTTTACAAGTAAAAGAATAAGAAATAGCCCTCATAAATTTTATAGGCACTGCTTTTTAAACACGTTAGACCCAAGCTATTAGTGTGATGGCTACACACGTGTTCACAATTTGCTCGATATACTTTAAATATGCTCAACATCAGATCCAAATAAAACGACCAGGCTGATGGAAGTAACCAATCAATACAATACTGATATTTTGAGAACTTAAATAAAATGCTTCATAGTTCAATGACCAATTTAAAATTTAGATAATAAGTCGTGGGTCCTTGTACTATTTTCAAGTTTGAAATTTAGTCTTTTTCCTTTTATTTTTAGTAATTTATTCCCTCTACTTTTTAGATTTTGAAATTTAGGTCCAACTATTAACATTGTTAAGATTATTTTGTTAAATGTAAGTTCATTATAACACTATTTTTCAGTTACTTTGTTATCAAATGAGTATTTTTATATATTAAATGTCACACCAATAAATTTAATAAAAAATTTTAATTGTATTATCAATTGAACTTAAAGTTCAGATATTAAAATCTAAATTTGAGAAAAGTACAAGGACCTATGACATATTTTAACAAAAAAAAACTAAAAGAGCAAAAGGGCTACTAGGTGGGACACACGTTGGTCGCCTTCGTTTAAGAAAGGCGCGACGAAGAACTCAGTAGTGAGTAAGCGAGTTCAGATTGTGGTTCAACTCGGTTCAACTTTTAGGGGAAGTTGAGTTTTTTTTTTTTGGAGCTTTAAAAGCAGAAGCAGCAGTGAAGACCAGATCTGAAATCTCCATTTTCTCTCTCTTTGAGCTTTCTTCTTCGGTTTATCTCTGAAGTCTTATCATTTCAATCACTGTGCTATACACACACACACACATACTTTGAAGAAAAAAAAAACCTTTAAAGCTCTCTTTGAAACTCAAGCATCACTGTATAATCTGATCATCTCTTCAAATATGCCACGCCCTTTTTTCCATAAGCTTATTCTCTCCTCTACTCTCCAAGATAAGAAACTGGTAAATTACTAAAACCCCTAATTTCCTCTCTGGGTTTATAATTTATTTGATTCTTGTGTGTTTTTTTGTGTGTTTTAATTTCTCAATGTTAAAACCCAAGTTTTTCTTTTGTTTTGAGCTCTGGGTTTGTTTTATTTTCCTTTGTTTTTGTAGATTTCAGTGTGTTTTTTGAAATTTGATTGTTTGGGACTTGTTAGAGTTTTTGTTTGCTTGATGTTGAATTTTAGTTCATTTTAATGGATTTTTTTGTTGATTTTTCTATGTATTCTTTCATGGATGTTGGTGAAAAAGCTTGTTAGTTAAGAAATTTCTCACGATGTTTATGAAAAAATCTGCAAAAATTCCCAATTTTAAAGAACCCTAATTTTGGATTTTGGGGGTTGTCTGCAGAGGATCCCTGATAACTTTGTTAAGAAATTCAAGGATGAACTTTCTGTTGCAGCTGCTCTCACTGTCCCTGATGGTCATGTTTGGCGTGTAGGGATTAGGAAAGGTGACAACAAGGTCTGGTTTCAAGAGGGTTGGCCCGAATTCCTTGACCGATACTATATCCGAATAGGATACTTTTTGATCTTTCGATACGAAGGGAATTCGGCTTTTAGTGTTAGTATCTTTAATTTGTATAATTCTGAAATAAACTATCAGTCTAATGCTCTTCTTGGTAGTCAATACAATCATGGGAAATCGTATCCGTTCGATGAACTCGAAGACGATGAATGCATGTCTTCAGCTATGCAGCATTTGTTCGGGGGATCCAAACTTAACCATTGCGTTAATTGGAGCGGTGAAGTTAACCTTAATGCAGCAAAAAGCGCGAATAATCAACCTATTCGAGGTATGGTTCTTCGTTTAATGTGCTTGAACTTAAGATGATTCTGCTAATGGAAGTGAAATTGCGTACTTCAGGTTCAGAGACGCCACCACCAAAGAAACCCGGGAGGAAAAAGCAGAAGTTCGACCCTAGTAAGTGTTCTTAAGTTTTTGCAGTATGGAAGGGATTTGCGATTTTTCTCACCGGTTGTTTGGTGAAATGCAGATGATCAGGATTTGTCTGTTGGACATGAAGACGATTCGGAAATGCGGTATAGGTTTTACGAAAGCGCTTCAGCTCGAAAGAGAACCGTGACAGCCGAAGAAAGAGAAAGGGCAATGAATGCAGCCAAAGCATTTGAACCGAGTAACCCTTTCTGCAGAGTTGTCTTGCGACCATCGTATCTATACCGGGGATGTATCATGGTGAGGCATTGAATATAATTGATAAAAGTATCATGGAAGTCCTTATATTAGAAGTCAGATCGCATGTTGTTTCTTTGATTCAGAAAATGGAGAAATTAGTCTTTTTTTACATTAGATTAAAGAGCAAAGTTAAGTCTTTTTTTATTTAAAATCTCATTATAACGTACAAGGATTGTTTTTAATAGTAAAAATGGACAAAGTTTTTAATAGAATGATCAGTTTGCTTTTTGATCTAATATATAGAGATAAATTTTCCCGTTTTTTAGTAGCGGGAGTAAAATGTAATCACTTTTAGTACAATGACCTTCATGATTCTTTTACCGAATATAATCTTATTTTGGTTCCGCCATATTGCACGTTTTTTAAATGTTCTCTTGCAGTACCTACCATCTTGCTTTGCCGAGCATCTAAGTGGGGTTTCCGGGTTCATTAAACTCCAACTTCCCGACGGGAAACAATGGTCCGTTCGATGTCTTTATAGAGGAGGCAAAGCTAAGTTCAGCCAAGGATGGTATGAATTCACAGTGGAGAACAATTTAGGGGAAGGAGATGTTTGTGTCTTCGAGCTGCTTAGATCGAGGGAGTTCGTGCTTAAAGTGACTGTATTCCGTGTAATGGACGGCGCCTGACTAATGCACCGATCTCAATACAATGCCAACTAAGTTAAAACCGGCGGCTTGAGTGGACCAGCCGATACGCAACTCTTTTTCAGGTGACATGTTGACTGAGCCTAGGAAAGTGAAATACAAAAAATTTTGTGGCTTGATTAACTTTGTAAATAGATTGTTCATTGAAGTTGACGTTGAACTGGATTTGAAAAATGGGGTTTTAAGCTTGATTATCATCTGTTTGATTGGTTTAAAATTTTCATGGCATATATATATATATGTATGCATATGTATTGTGTTACTTGTACTTTTCAATGGGTTTTTTAGGTTAAATTTTGTTGTTAATCCTGTATTATGGTTGTTAATTTAGTCCCGTTTTGCTATTTTAAAAATTTTATGCGGCAATATATAATTATATGTATAATATCATGTCAGATTGTTATTTTCATGTATTATTCACAAAAATCAACTAATGAATTTAGCGATTATTAGTCAAATTTGGTCGGAGAATATAGACTAAATATTAAACTTTAAGTGGAATTTAGGTTAAAATGTGTTGATTGTCTTTGTAATTTGACAAAATTTGGGATTTGATCATTGTATTTAAATAATAAAAATTAAGTCTTTATTTTTCTAATTGAGAAATCAGAGTCTTAAGCACCATCATTGTTAGTGTTTTCCATTAAAATTTATTAATTTGGCACCTTGTTTAGGCTGTGTTCTTTAGTTGGAATAGAAGTTAAAAGAGAGAAAATTGTGGGGTTATTTCACACGCATAAAAAAAAACCCCACCTATTTACACTGCCTGGTTTCTGTACCTTTTTAAAATTTTGTAATTGGGTCCCTTTTACTTTCGGAAATTTAATCTTATATTTATCTGATTTAAAACTTAGCATTTGTTAATTGATTTCCGTTAAATTGAACTTGAAATTCTGAATTAAACCTTTGAGTATTAGAATGATACATATTCAAATTTAATGGAGGGAGACTAAATTTAAAAAAGTTGAAGAGTAGAAGGACCAAAAGCAACAACTTGAAAGTCTATAGCTTTATTTGTTTGCTGTAAAGAGCTGATTCTAAAAGATTGCAGTGTTCAAATTACCTTTTTCTTCTTGGAATTTCTCTTTTGTGCTTTTCTAGGTGTCCAACATGATTTTTTTTAAATACAATATAAATATGCAAATAATTATATAAATTTAATAACTTTATAATTTACCTATTTATTTAATATTTGCCTTTGGACACCCAAACATGTTTTTCCAGCAGAAATTTGCTACTGTCCATCAATTTTTTTATAAAAGTGGTTTGCAAATTGTGATATTATTCCAAAGTCTAATATAAGTGGGGTTTAGTCCACAAGGATTCGGTATAGTTGGTAAAGGTTGAGATTTTGAGTGCGTAACTTCAAGTTTCATAATGCGCAAATGTTATGTGTGATTCTCTCTTGTCAAAGGCAAGAAAAAAGATTTAGGAAGGAGTTATATTTGAACAATAAATTCTTGGAGGGCTAGAAGATAATTTCATCATTATATTAATTTATAATTTTATAATTTTTCAAGGGGCTTAAAAATAATTTTACATTTTGTTGCGGAAGGCCCTTGCCGTTTAGATTTGCTCTGGTTCTCTCCTAGATTATTATAGGTTTAAATCTCACGTATGTAACATTTGGTATGGATATATTTTGATTTTCAATCCATTATCGCTTTGTATCTTGTTGTTTCTAGTTTTATTTGATTGGACATTGTTGAGAGGGCCTGGCTCCTTTGGGAAACTAAGAGCTTGTTTGGTTTGGTGTATTGGCTAAGCCAATACACCCCTAATCGGTGGGGCCCACCTAATACCAATCTAAGACGCCGTTTGGTTGAGCGTATTGCTAATACGCGTGTATCCCCTTACTTCCCTAATCGGTGAAAAACACCGATTTCTACTCCCCCCCTTATTCTCAGATTAGATGACCCTACCCTAAACCTTCCCTCTTTTACCCCTAATCGATCCCCTCTGTTTCTCTTCCGTTTCCCACCTTCATCCGAATTGCTTCCTTGTTTCATTGCTTTTTCCCAGTATTATTTTCTTCCCTTTTCTGCCGATTTGCTCCCCCGATTATTTTCTTTTCTATTTCGGCCGATTTGCGTCATCGGTTAGTCTATGTTTCCCGATAGATTAATATCCTTTGCTATTGTAGATGAAAACCAATACTTTCGAGGTAAATATGATCTATTGTTTTTATCTAATCGGTTTCCCCTTTTGCTTTTTTCAGGTTCTTCATTGTGCCCCGATTTGCTAATAGGTTAGTTTTAGCCAATTTTATTCTGTTTGTATTGCATGTTGAATTGAAATGTGTTTTCTGTTGTTGGTTAGGCTTAAGAAATGCATGCCGTTCGAAGTTGTTCTCTCTTCTCTGCTAATCTTCGATTTCTGTTTGTTCTGTTGTAATTTTCGAGTCCTTTTCTGATCTTCAAAACCGCGAATGAGATTTCTTCCAATGTTTGTTTGTTTAAGTGCCTGAACTGAGTAGCAAAAATAGGTAAGATCATTGAGTTCTTTTGGTCCTCTGAAAGTAGCAAAAATAGGTAAGAATGCTGCTCAAGTTTTGTCAATTTGATTTGCCTTTTGCATCTTGCTCACTCTTGATGCTCTATAAGGAAAAGAAAGAGACGGAAAATGGGAGTCAAAGTAAATGGAAATTGTATTGAGAAATTCTGGTGGTAGAGACTAAGAGAGTATTAGTGGTTATAAGAAGGTGGGGAACTGAAAGAGCGTCAATACTGAGGAAAGGCTTAAAACTTGATATGCAAGTGATTATAGGTATAGACCATAAATCCATGAGATAAATTGAGCTTCTAAATATATCCGTACAACAAAAAACCCTAATAGAACCTTAAAGCAATATCCATTATTCATCCTTGTTGGAAGAGATTGTCTTTAGAGTTAAATTGCATATACCCCTCCTTCCTTGAGTCAAAATAGATGACCTTCCCAATGAACAGAGATTATGTCATTGATCTAGAATTAAAAAGCTCATCACCAAGTTATTTCAATCCATCAACTTATTGCAATCACTAAAACACTTGTAAGGTGTGTAATGGAAAAAACATAAGGCTCAAAGATGTCCGATGAAATAATTTAGTGTTAGAATTTGCAATTTGTGTATCCAAGGCTTGTTCATTTGTTTTCTGTGTCATAATCATGTTTAAGGTGTCATGTATTTATTATAAGTTTTGACATTTTAAAAAAAAGTGGTGTTATATTGATTTTGATATGCTTTTGTGCTTGTGTAATATTGTATTTTAGCTATTTTTCTTGTGTCTGTTTAGTAACAATATTATCTCTACTTTTGCCCATAAATTTTGTCGTAGTCTGGTTTTATTTTGTGAAACTTTTTGATGTTGAACAAAAGTTTCCAAATCTTTATTGAATTAAATTAAATTATCATTCATATTTGAAAATTACTCCCGACTCATTCAGACAATAATAGTGCCTCAAATCCTCTTTTGTTTGTTTGTTCTGTTGTAATTTGGTCATCTGAAAGTAGCAAAAATAGGTAAGATGAAAATGTTAGATGATAACGAATGTTCAAAACAATTTATAATGTTAAGAATATTGAATTTCATGCTGAGTGCAGATCAGTGAAACTAGAAGCTGTTAGATGCAATTTGTGTAGTCTGGCTTTGGGGTTTAGGGGTGAAGATACTGATACTGGTACTTAGAGGTCTTTCATGTATTCCATTTTTTCTAAATAGTTAATTAGGATGAACAGAAATATGATTTTTTTAAGATATTAAACATTTTGGAATTTGACAGCTTGTTATTGATTGAATAGGATGTTTGATATGAGTAAGAATTTCTATTTTCTTTTTGTGTTTTAATCTATGAATTTGGGCAAAATATGAATTTGAGTCATATGTATATAACTACTTTGTTGTAAATTACGAATAAAATTTGATATTTTCAGCCTTTGATAAACAGAAAAGCAATGATGAGTTGGATTTTCCAATCAGTGTAATATGATTTTTTTCTTCTAACCAAGCTATCTATATGTTTATGTTTAATTGTAGGTCCAAAGTTCTGAATTCTATAGTCAAACTTCTAATGTTTCATCGGAACTTTTTAAAAAGCAATAATATTTTTGCAAAATTCCCTACAACTACCTTTTATCAACTTGTTACAGTCATTAAGTTCTATTGTTGGTTTTTGAACTTATCAAAGTACATTGTGTTTGGATCATTTATTAAACATAATTATGTATTTTCTGCTAGTAATATCACAAGATTTTGTTGGTTTGTTCTGGACATTGTTTTGATAGTCTGCTGGAAAATGTTATTTTAGTTTGTTAGTGAGTATAAGATGAAACTGTTGTGGAAGATGAAATGTTATTTTAGTCTGCTGGACCTTGTTCTTGATTTGTTAGTCTATAGAATTTGTTATTTTAGTTCTTTTGGACCTTGTCTGCTGGAAAATTTTGATTTGTTCTTGATTGGGACGAGTATAGGATTTGAAGAGCATGTGTTTTGAACATAGGCCATGATAATACAAAGGAAAAAGTCAGCCATTAAAACAAGCAAGTAATTACTTTCAGTTTCAAATAGCATTCAAAATAGGCTTTCCTCATTTGCTTTCAAAAAAATGCTGATGTTATTGAAAAAACTTGTAAAAGCAAGTAATTAATTTCATTAAAATACCTTACCTTTCAAGCATCACTTTTCATGCCCTTCATGATGTTTTAGGGTGAAAGTTTGTAATCTATTTACCAAAGCTAAATTATAATTATATCTTTCTTTATATGACATTTCACCGACCAAAGTAAGCTAATTTAATGTGATTAATTGCTCTCTTTTTATTATGGTTTACGTCACTATCGCTCAAACCATATTAATTTCGTTTACTTTTGTCTCTAATTTTTTTTACATTGGTATTTAAATTATTTATCGATTACTATTTTTAGTCAAATAATTTAACGAGTTTAAAAAATAAATAATTCATCCGATTATTATTTTTATTCATATTTAACAATCTTAAGATTTGCTTACCTAGTTTATTACTTGTATAATATTTGTCATGAGAGCAATTTTAAGTTAAAATTGTCACTTAATCCAATTTAACAAAGTAAAAGGATTAAATTTTTAAAATTATAAATAAATAAATTAAAATTTAAATGTGTAAAAAATATAGAGACGAAAGAATAATTAAACCAAAAATGGGGCTTGTGACCTAATCTATCAAAAAAAAATTCTTCATGCGGCAAAGGTTGTTATTATTTAAAATAGTACAGGTAATTTATTATAAATTCGATGTTTAATTAAATTATAAATATTATGATACTAATAATGAGAACATTATTAATAACATAAATATAATTGTAATTATTATAATTTTTATCTTTAATATTAATAATTTGAAATTAATAATAAACATGAAACCTGTTTGTTAAGTATTAATGTTGATATAATTATTATAATTTTTATCTTTAATATTAATAATTTGAAATTAATAATAAACATGAAACCTGTTTGTTAAGTATTAATGTTGATATAATTTTATGTGGAGAGAATTATATTTTTATATTAATTAATAAAAATTATCATATATATCTAAAATATACGTAAAATTAAAAGATTATACATACACCAACAATGTTTTTTAGGGTAAATAACATTAAACCAACAATTATACATACACCAACAATGTTTTTTAGGGTAAATAACATTAAACCAACAATTATACATACACCAGCAATGTTTTTTAGGGACAATAACATTAAACCAACAAGTAATTTTAGGTCAATTATACATACACCAACAATTAATTTTAGGTCAATTATACATGCTTTATAATTTCTTTATTGTTTGGGTGATTCATAAAGAAATGAAATTAAAGTTGCAACGATATCATTTAGTATCAACTATTTTGCTTCGTGTGTTCTAAATTTGTATTGTTTATTTTTATTTTATAATGTGTAATTGCAACTTCAATTCATTGATAGTGTGTGTTATAATTTTAATATGTTGCAGTAATGGCTCGTCTGCCTTTAATTGCACAAAGTGTGAGGCGTAAAAGAATTGGTCTTGCTTTGACATTATGGTTGGAAATCTGTAGAATTGCGATTTGGTTCTTGTTTAGAATGGGTGCCAGCCTTAGCCTACAGACTTATCAACCAAGGATTAGGTCCTACACCTTAGATTTTTATGCAAAACGGGATTATGTGAAGAGGCTTGTATATGCTAGTGACGAGACTTGTATTGAACAAGTTAGGATGAATAGAACTGCCTTTTGTAAACTATGTGAGATGTTAGAATCGATAGGGGGATTGAAGTCGTCAAGGTTCATGCTTGTTGATGAGCAAGTAGCAATGTTTTTACATATCATCTCCCATCACCTGAAAAATCGAGTTATCAAGCATCACTTTAGAAGGTCCGGGGAAACTGTAAGCAGAGCATTTCATAGTGTTTTAGATGCTGTCATACGCTTACAAGATGTCTTATTTAAAAAGCCGGAGCCAATTACAGCCGACTCTTCTGACACAAGGTGGAAATGGTTTAAGGTAGTAGACTGAGTTTTAGATATAGCTTGTACAACATTTAGTTGACTTAGATTTAAATTAGTATTCTAACACAATGTTTTATATCATGTGAATAGAATTGCTTAGGTGCTCTTGATGGAACCCACATAAAGATTAGGGTGCCAACAGCTGATAAACCTAGATATCGAACCCGAAAAGGTGACATAGCAACAAATATGCTAGGTGTTTGTACACCTGATATGCAATTTGTTTATGTTCTTCCTGGTTGGGAAGGTTCAGTTGCCGATGGACGGGTGCTCCGAGATGCCATCAGTAGAAGACATGGACTTAAAGTTCCTCATGGTACAGTGTATACTTAGAGGAATTTGAATTACTCATTAAGATCAAACTTTGTTTGCTGAATTAATCATTTTTTAAAAAATTATTTTATAGGTTGTTATTATCTAGTTGATGCTGGATACACAAATTGTGAGGGATTTCTTGCACCATTTAGAGGACAGCGATATCATTTGAACGAGTGGCGTCAGGGTTATCAGCCAAGTTCTCCGCAAGAGTTTTTTAATATGAAACATGCCTCAGCACGTAATGTCATTGAAAGATGCTTTGGCTTATTAAAACTTAGATGGGGAATACTTAGGAGTCCATCGTTTTATCCTGTAAGGGTGCACAATAGAATTATTATTGCATGTTGTTTGCTCCATAATTTTATTCGAACCCATATGAGTATTGATCCCATTGAAGCGAAGGTGGGAGAAGGATTACCTACTAATGTGGTGGATGACGATGAACCGAATATCACAAATATTCATCCATCGGATGCTTGGGCAACTTGGAGGATGGAACTAGCCAACCAAATGTTCGATGAATGGCAAACATCTAGAAATTAGTTAGGTTTAGGGACAAATTGAGTTTGAATTGATTTGTTGATGTTATTTTATGTATCTAGTTTATGAAACTTTGGTGGTCTTTGATTAATATTCTGTATTGTACTAAACTTTGTTGAATTATAATTTAATTATCTTTTCATTCAGCATGTGTTATAAATTTAAAATTAGTATTGAACTACCGATATAATATTATAAATTGTTCACCTTTTGATTCATGATATTCAAAATAGTAAATAATGTTAATTTGTTTTTTTTCTTAAGAACAATATGTCAGGTGTTCCACCAACGGGTGCTTCTTCTCAAGCTTCTCGAGGAAGCAAGAGAAAATGGGTTCCAGAAGAGGATGCAGCCTTGGTTTCTTGCATGGTGGATTTGCACAATGTAGGAACATTTAATGCTGATACCGGATTCAAAGCCGGTTATTTGAACGAGCCAGAGAAAATGCTAGAAAAGGCTTTACCAGGAGCAATGTTGAAGGCGAGACCAAATATTGAATCTCGGATTAGGTGCTTAAAAAGGGAATGGTCAGTCGTCTACGACATGCTTAATGGTCAAAACAACAGCGGTTTTGGTTGGGACGAGCATAGGCAGCTCGTTGTTGCTGAAGATGCAGTTTGGGAAGCCTATGTTAAGGTAAAATGTATTTCAAGTATTTATTTGCTTTTTTACAAAACTTATAACTAATATGATTTCCTCGTTTTTTTCAGAGCCACAAAGAAGCCTCTCAGTTCAGACATCGTTCTTTCCCTTACTACAACCAGCTTACTGCCATATACGCAAGAGATCGGGCGACTGGGAAAGACGCTCAAACAGCTGCTGATGTTCTTGAGGAAATACATGCTGAAGATGATCGTACTACAGATATGAATGAAGAGAGAAACACATTCTATGACTGCGAAGCTGACGTCTCTTTAGACGACATGGATGTTTCCGGTATGGATCCGCGAGGAGATAGAGATCAAGGGGGTTCCTCATCTTCAAACAAGAGAAAAAAGAAATATGATGCTCGTGATAATGTGTATGCTTCATTTGAGGAGGCTGCCACCTTGTTGGGGGAAAAAATCCAGGCCGTTGGCGATAGAATCAGTATGAGTATTGCCTCCGAGGTGGTAGTTCAGCAGAAGTCTGAAGAAAAGATGGAAGAGAAAGCTTCAAATTTATATTCAGCCTTATGGTCAATTGAAGGTTTAACCGACGATCAGCGGTATGATGCTTTGAGTAAAATTCCCGATCATCCAACTCAAATGATCGTTTTCTTCAGTTTACCTTCTGTTGCCCGATTGGAATGGGTCAGAAGATTTCTTTCTCACCATTAAATATCAATGTTCAAACTTTTTGATGTTGTAAAACTTTTGAACATATTGATTATGATGTACAATTTCATTTTCATCTAACTTTTTCTTAGTATAAGTTAATTATGTTTATGCAGAATATAATTTTCAAGTTATATATTTAATAATAATTATGTTAATTTATATTTTACAGTATCATATATTATGATTTGAGTAAATTAATATAAGAATATTAATTATTAAGAATTTTATTAAATTTTATAGTTTAATTAAAATATATTTAATAATAATTATGTTAATTTATATTTTACAGTATCATATATTATGATTTCAGTAAATTAATATAAGAATATTAATTATTAAGAATTTCATTAAATTATATATTTTAATTAAAATATATTTAATAATAATTATGTTAATTTATATTTTACAGTATCATATATTATGATTTCAGTAAATTAATATAAGAATATTAATTATTAAGAATTTTATTAAATTATATAGTTTAATTAAAATATATTTAATAATAATTATGTTAATTTATATTTCACAGTATCATATATTATGATTTCAGTAAATTAATATAAGAATATTAATTATTAAGAATTTCATTAAATTATATATTTTAATTAAAATATATTTAATAATAATTATGTTAATTTATATTTTACAGTATCATATATTATGATTTGAGTAAATTAATATAAGAATATTAATTATTAAGAATTTTATTAAATTATATAGTTTAATTAAAATATATTTAATAATAATTATGTTAATTTATATTTTACAGTATCATATATTATGATTTCAGTAAATTAATATAAGAATATTAATTATTAAGAATTTTATTAAATTATATATTTTAATTAAAATATATTTAATAATAATTATGTTTAAATATGATTAAATTATTTATTATTGATAATAATAATCTTATTATAATTTAAATAACAATAACAATAATCATTTACCAAAATAAATTTATGCTAAGGGTATTCTAGTCATTTTAGTTTTTTCCATTATGCTATTACACCTCTATTCCATTCAACCAAACACAAGATTACTATTACGCCTCTATTCCATTACATTCAACCAAACAGTGGATTAGCTATTACACCTCTAATCCAATACACTTCTAATCCCAATACACCTCTAATCCAATACGCCTCTAATCCAATACAGCGAACCAAACGTGCCCTAAATCCCTAACAATGGTAAGGTTTTGTCTCCCGTCTTTGCCGAGAACCCTGTGAGTCTCACGAAAGGAGAATGCCTCGATTGGTGTTGTAATGTATTTGTACTTGAAATTGTGATTGTAAGCTCCTTTAATATATGGGGTAATTCTGCTCTCGATATTTGTATTCTTTGGAGTTTTACAAATTTTAAAATTTAGTCTCATTACTTTTGATTCCCAGAATTTATTCTCTCTATACTTGTTTAGGTTAAAAATTAAAATCCATTTTATAACATTGTTAACGAACTTCCGTTAAAATTTCGAATATGTAACATTTTTATATTTAAAAATTAAAATAAATAAATAAAATGATTAAATTCGTAAAATTAAAAATAAAGAGTTGCAAATTTGCAATGCCGTTTTATAATGGATTAAATCCAAAATAGTCCCTCAAACTATATTAGTTTTTCCACTGAGTATCTAACTGTTTTTTTTAGTTAAAAATGATATCTAAACTATTAATTCGTCTCACTTTACCCCAATACAAATTCCAACCAATCAAAACGTGTCATACGTCACATTCATATTGGATGTCGTACATTTTTGAAATAAAATGAGACGAAATTAATAGTTCAAGTATCGCTTTTAACCATAAAGCTTTAGCCTTTAAATATCTAAGTGGAAAAATGATAAAAATTGGGGGCCAATTTTAGAATTAAACCTTTTATAATCAATGACTATTACAAGAAGTACATGGCAATACATATTCAAACAATTCTTTAAATATCCGGTTCAAACATTCCTGAATTCGAACAAACATAAATGAAATTGCAAACATAACCCTAAAAAAATATTAAAATTCAGCTATAAAGATGTAAATGTTCAATTTCGATCCAAATATCTTCACCCATTAACCTCAAAATTTTCCTTTTCACTTCAATCCTGTAAGGCACATCACCCTCAACAACACCCTTCGCTTTGTACACAACAATTTTATCATAGGCTTTGAGCCCTTTAGCATACACAAATTCAAGCCACCCTTTAGAAAAAACCGGCTTCGCATAAACCCCGTCTCGACGAATACATCGGAAACTCCATACTACGTCGCCGGTGTCTTTAACTTGCAAATCGAAACATCGATGATCAGTGGCTGTGTAAGGAAAGAGATACAAAATACGGGTCGGGACGGATAATCTTCGTTCGATATCAGTTTGTGTTAGTAACTTGGAAAATATTAGCTCCATATGTAATATATGTTTCATTAACTTACCAAATTCTAAAGCTTCAACACACACTCATATACACACACGCATATATCTCTATATATAGAATGCTATGTGGGGGTTTTATCTTCATGGGATTTTCCTGGAAAATGTGGGAAAATAATAGAATGTTGACTGGGGAAGACAAGTAATTTCCGTTGGGAAGTCTTCCAAGTTTCTTAGGTGTTTTTCTAATGTCTTGGAAGATTGCAGGTTAAGCTATTATTAAAAATTCAAGGCAATGTCGTGTATCTTCTCGAACAATGGTCTCCTTTTGATATGTATACTAAAAGAGAAACCTTTTTATAAGTATAATGAAATTACGCCACGCCACACGATGTGGTAGAAATTATTTTATTTGACAATGACAACATTTTTAGAATTAAATAAATTATTAAAATATTTATAAAAAATTGGCTCAACTGGTCCAGTTTAGATAACGATTATAGGTGAAGGGGTAAAAAAACATATAATTTTTTTTAAACACGGATTACATGATCAGTTTTCAATTCGATCGATTTGATTGATTTGTGTGATTTTATTAATGAAATTATTTAAAAATCATAAAAAAGATCGGTTCGATCATCAGTTCAAAGTTCCGAATGATTCACGGGTCAATTAATATAACCTCTATCTGGATCAATTCTTGATCCAATCGGTCAATTTAATTTAAACACCATTAAAAATGAACGAATTAAAATACAAAATTAAATCCATAACTTAACCTTAATAAAAATATTAAAAGCAAGTTTTGAGAAGTAAACAACTACTAGAATTCTTGTAGACATGGAATATATATATGACTAAATTAAGTTACAAGTCCATCTCCAAAGTCAATTTTATATTAAAAAATGAATTTTTATTTATTTCTTTTTTTTAACGAAATTTATTCCTAAATTTATTAATTTTTATAAACTACAATAATATGATAAGAAAAATAATTAAACAAATCTAAAATAATCAGATTTTAATTGGGTTGATATTATTATTGCAACATTTTAAAGAATGTGAGTGGTCCATTATTAATTGATGTAGCGATTTAATTTTTAAAAAAATATATATTTTCAAATGAATATTAAAACTATACACGAACTTTGATTCAATATGCAATGCCATACGTGAACTTTGCTTTTGTACAATTTAATACATGGAATTTTGATTTGATTCAGTTTTTACAAATAATTGACAACATTATCGAATTAGCACCACTTTATGTTAATATATCGCATACACAAATAATTATATTAATCCAATATGAAAATAAATTTATGTATCCATTTCTTTAAATATGTACAATTAAATTAAAATCAGGGCTTTTAAAATTTATAGTTGTTGGGCTCTTTGCATTTTTTGTTTATTTATTTTTTAAGATCCTAATATAAGCTGCTCGATTTTTATTTTATAATTCATGTAATGTAATATTATTCAAATAGTTGAAAATAATTTAGATATATTAATTGTATTTTTAACATTAATCTCGTTATAGTTTCGTATCATATCTGTTCGTTTTGATACAATACTTAGAACTATCCATAGCTCCTCCCCAACCCTTATAAATATGAGAATAATACGCTTCAGCGCACTTGAACTTACGTCCTTCTACACGGACAATAATACCGATGTCAATCGAGATAAGACTCAATAAACAAATATATTAAAACTACTATAAATAATAATTTAAATACAATAACTATGTACAGAAAATAAATTAATAAAATAAAAAACAATTTTGAATAAAAGCAAAATCAATTTTTATTTTTTACATTTACTCATTCTTCGAAACTGTTGGTTAACTTTGTAAATTTATTTATTTTATATTTGATTTAATACCACGTCAGCCATCAATAAATCATGTAATTCCAATAGTAATAAAATTAATATATGAAGACTAAAATATTAATTTTTTAAATATTAGAAAGATTAAAATACCAAAAAATGCATTAACTCTAAAAAGAAAAAAAAAGTTGGCCAAACAATCTGAATAATGTGGACGTATGCTTTGCATGGTATTAAGCGCGCGACAGAATA
Organism: Gossypium hirsutum; assembly: GCF_007990345.1. NCBI lineage: Eukaryota > Viridiplantae > Streptophyta > Magnoliopsida > Malvales > Malvaceae > Gossypium > Gossypium hirsutum. The sequence continues at coordinate 367,668 of NC_053437.1, read as the reverse complement.
ATCTGACGCCAGGTTTTCAAAGCGGAAACGTCCGTCCACCACGTCACTCACGCCACTGCCTTGGCCATAAAAAAGTTAAGGGTAAACTACTAAACTAGTAATAAGTTTATGTTTTGATTATTAAACTTTAAAAATTTATAAAATGGTCATTAAACTATTCGAAAGTTTTTATTTAAGTCACTGGGCTATTTTTGCTTCTTTTTTTTTAAAAAGTCTGTCTAGTGAGCTCCAAACAACGGTTCAACAATTGGTACAATATATCAGTACCCATCGACAAGTACCTTAAATTTAAGTCAATTTGGTAATCAATGTCGGAGATCGGAGAATAAAACTGTTTAGATTTCGGTTCGCAATTTATGACGTTCAAAGTTGTTTCATGAAAAAAAAAACTAAACTGTAGAAAGGAAATGAGAGCTTTTGTTTCGTGTAGGTGGTATGAACAAAGAAAGTCATATTACAATGATTTTAACAACTTAGTAACTTAAATGAAAACTTTTGAATATTTTAGTGACCATTTTTGTAACTTTTTGAAGTTGAGACCAAAATGTAAATGTACTAATAGTTTAGTGACCTTGGGCCTAGTTTACCCAAAAAATAATAATTAAAAAGAGTTAATACGGTACTTGAATTTGGCTTCTATATTCAAATTGATACCCAAATCAAACGGCATCATGTGGCATGTTTGGTCAAGTAAAAAAACATAGGTATCAAACTGAATATTGAAAACTCATTTGCTTAAATGGGACAAAAAAAAAACTCAACTGTCAAATTGAAAAAAAAATCAAGTACCAATCTGGACATTAAACCAAACTTGGGTGCCCTGATAAAAAAACCTCAAAATTAAACATTAAAATTAAATATCAGTTCTTCCATTAGTCCATGTACTTTACAAAAGTTACGGATTTAAACCCTATACTTTAATTTGGTCATTTTTAGTCCATATATATACTTTTAAAATTTTAAAATTTCAGTCATTGTCAAACGATAACTGTTAAATTTATTAAGTTAAGTTCTACTATTTTCAAAATCTGGTACGACAAAAATATCATCATATGTATATAATGTCATGTTAGCATGCTATTTCCACATATTACTCACTAAAAATCCAGTTAATAAATTAACGACCGTTGTTTGTATCAAGATTGAAATTTTAAAAATTCAAAAAGTATAAGGACTTAAAATGATTCAATTAGAGATAGTAATTGAATTTAACCAAATTTGGGTCAAGATTAAAATTTCAAAATTCGAAAAGTACAGGGAGTCAAATTGACCAATTTGAAAAGTATAAGGACCAAATCCATAACTTTTATAAAGTAAGGGACTACTAGTAGAATTTAACCTACAATAACTATCAAAGATTTGAATTTATCCAGATTTATACACAGTGAACCCCCTCAAACTTTAATGGCGGAATCTCCAGTTCTCAGCCATGTAAAAACCAAAAGTAGGGCTATTAAACCAAAAACTTTAATTTAGATTTGATTTTTTCAACAGTGAGAAAACTGAAATTTAGAATGAAAAAACTAATAGAAAAAGGGATATAGACGATGTGACGTCACTGTTTCATATAATTCTCCTTTTAAATTTTATTTAATGAATTAAATTCATTTCGTATACTATTATAATTAAATTGATAAGGGATTAATCAAAATATTTTGAAAATTTTGAGGGTTTTTTATTAAAATAATATTTACGAGAATGGATTGTTTTAAACAGTAAAAATAAGGTCATCAATCTATCAAACTACACTCCTATAAAGTAAAAGTGGGTCGAATTGCACCCCCTTTTCACCCACTTTTAGTTACTCTACTATTAAAATATATGTGGTCACCGAACAGAATGCTAACGTGGCCTTCTTTTGATTGGTATGTTAATAAATTTAGCCTATAATATTTTTCATATTCTATCAAGTTGAGTTTATTTCTAAAAGGTTTTATCGATTTCACCTTCAACGTTTATACATTATCACTTCAATCATTATTCTAAATATTAAAAAAAGTATAATTATAAACTATTAAAAATATAAAATTATAAAAATAAAATAACTCAACATTTTTTTATGAAATAAAAATGGGTGTCGATGTCACCCTTTTTAAATTATTTTTGTTAATATTTCATTCATATCACAATTTCTAATTTGATAAATACGACAAAAAGAAATAGTGATCTTTATCATTCAATGATGATATTGATCTTATTATTTTTCTAATGACAATTTTTGCCAGCCAAATTTATATGCATAAAATCCATCTTCTTTATTTTTTTTGACATAAAAATTATATTATGAAATTAGGGTAAAAAGGTTGAAATTCGAATTTAGATTTATTAAATTTGATCTCTTAAATTAGGTTAAATATTGATTTTAATATCATTAGTTTTTGCAAAAATATATAATTTTTTAAAGAAATTAATCCGAGGATATAAAGGTGATAAAAAATAAAATTTATACAAAAAATGTATAACACTTACACCCAAACTCTGGAAAATCCAAGAAAATTCTTATCACTAAATTATTTACAATTTATTCCTTAAATTTTTTTTTTGGTGATAAGTGAACAAAAATATTATTCACAAGAAGATATATTCAAGGTTCATATATATATATATATATATATTCAGAAGGACTAATTTTTAATTAAATTTGGAGTTTTGGAAATGGCCCAGTTTTACTTTGGTGTTCAAAGATCAGTAGATATGGTATTCAGTTTGATCTCCTTTATTTTGATATCAGTTTCACCTTCAAGTAAGTGTTTTTAATTTTAAGTGTTGAATTTTATTGAAAAATGTATATTTATTGGAATATTTTTTAATTGAAAAATGCAGATGGATATGATCCTTTGGATCCTCATGGCAACATAACTATTAAATGGGATCTTTTGCAATCTAATCCTGATACAAATGATGTAAGTTTTATATATATATATGATGTTCATATATTTGTATAGTATTTAGGGTTTTGTAATTGATACTCGACCTATTTATTTGTATTTGCAGGTGAGGGTATCAATATTTAACTTCCAATTATACCGCCATATAGAGCGGCCGGGGTGGCAGCTTGGTTGGGAATGGCAAGGTGACGAGGCGATTATGAGCATGCTCGGTGCGGAGGCAACCGAGCAAGGCAATTGTTCGAGGTTCAAAGGAGGTGAAAACCTCCCTCATTGTTGTGAAAAGCAACCAATGATTATTGATCTATTACCAGAAGCCTCATTCAACATGAAAACAAGTAATTGTTGCAAGGGGGGAGTATTGTCTTCAATGGTTCAAGACCCTAGTAACTATGCTGCAATTTTTGTGATGAAAATTGGGGCTGTCAATAGTTCAGATGGGTTCAAAATGCCAGGGAATTTTAGCTTCGGAGTTTCGGGTTATACTTGTGGGCAACCGGTTCGGGTTCCGCCGAGTCGGTATAGTTGGGATAGTGGCCGTAGGTGGACTCAGGCTCTCGGTAAGTTGGAGTTTGGATGTCAGTGTTTGATATATTCCCCTAAGTTATTGCCAAAGGTGATGAACATAGGCGTGAACCAAGTAGTTAGTCTATTTTATTGGAGGTGATTGTATGTGCTAACTAAACTAAACCCGTGTTCATCAACTAGTTTCTTTCGCAATAGATTTAGGTTTCAATCACCATTCAAGCCAATTTTTGAGATTAGACTCAAGTTTCAACTAGGGTTTCAACTATTATAACAATGCCAGATTTGACTCGGAATAAGCTTTCGAGATCGGACTCGGGTAATGTCATGTATCTCACAAATGTGGTATGTATTGTGTTGCAGGAACATGGAATATTACATGTATGTACTCCCAATTCGTGGCATCAAGTTCACCACAATGCTGTGTTTCCTTATCAGCATTCTACAACACAACCATTGTCCCTTGCCCTAAATGCAGCTGCAGTTGCCATGCATCCAAATGTGTCAAGTAAAAATTCCTCTTAAATCTCTCCTCTTTTTTATTCGGATACAGATATGAATATAAAATTTTGGGAAAATTCCATATCTCCCTTGAAGTTTTTAGAAAATTTTAATTAGCCCCTCCCCAAATTTTTGAAAATTTTAATCAAACTCTCTTAAATTTTTTGGAAATTATCACTAATCTCACAAAAAAAATTAAAAATTTTAATTAGACCCCCAATTCTTTTTAAAGTTCTCTTTAACCTCTTAAAAGTTTTTGAAAATTTTACTAGGGCCCCCAAAATTTAATCCCATATCTGCCATTGTATGTGCATTTGAACATATATACTTATATGTCTTATGAATAGGTTCGGGGAAACGCCACCGGTGTTGCAAGAAACGAGAGATTGGAATCAGCAGTTACCGGCACTAATAAGATGTTCGTCACATATGTGTCCGATACGAATACATTGGCATATAAAACAAAGTTACAAACAATATTGGAGGGTGAAAGTAACTTTGAATAATAGGAATATATTGAAGAATTACAGTCAATGGAATTTGGAGGCAGTACACCCAAATTTGAAAAACTTGACACAAGTTTTCAGCTTCAATTATGAGCCACTTAATCCATATGGGCATATCAGTAAGTTCAAAAAAAGTTCATTATTACTAAATACTGATGTTTTAATTTTCTTTTCTAAATATTGATGTCCGGTACTCATGTCAGATGCATCTCTAAAATCTCTATGAATGCATGGAAATCTTGGGAAAATGGCATAACTATAAATTTTGTTGCTAATATTTACTTATTTTGTAATTTTTGTCCATATTTTCTTTTAGAACTTTTTGTTTTGGATGAAAAAGATGTTTGAATTATAAATATTTTAATAGCATTGACGTGATAGTCTATATGTGCTTCATTACTAACATGATTTTTTTGAACTTTTGTTGAAAATTTTAATATTTTTATTAGTTTTTATAAGGTTTAAAAAAATTAATAAAAATATTAAAAAATTCAACAAAAGTTTAAAAAAGTTTATAATTTTTTTTTAAAAAATATCGATGTTAGAAATGAAGTACATATAGTCTATCACATCAATACTATAAAAATTTTAACAGTTCAGTCAACTTTTTATTTAGAGTCAATTCAATTTGACTAAAATTTGAAGGTTAAGAGCCAAAATATTAAAAAAAAAAGGATAATGACAAAATGATAAAATGTACAAATATTATGAGCTAAATTTATTTTTGTCAAAAGAAAAATGAACATACTTGTATTAGACACTCACACACAAGGGCGGATAAAGGGGTCAGGTAGTGGCCTTGGTCTCTCAAAAGTAAATAATTGCTTATATAATTTCTTTATTTTTTAACAAGTTAGTGTAATGATAAAATTACATCCTCCAAAAAAATTGTATTCATTTTGTAGCCTCCTTAAAACAATTTCCTGCCTTTGCCTTAACTCACACGAGTCCTGAAATTGGCAGATGATTCGGGGATGTTTTGGGGGATTCGTTATTACAACGACATGTTGTTGCAGGAAGGTGAAAACGGGTACGTGCAAACCGAGATGTTGATGCGTAAAGGCGAAGATTTTCTGAGTTTCAGACAAGGATGGGGTTTTCCGACAAGGGTTTTGTTTAATGGTGATGAATGTGTTATGCCGCTTCCAGATCAGTACCCAGCGTTGCCTAACAATGGTGGAAATGGTCCTATATTTAGCCTTTCTTTGATCGTTCTCTCTTTATTAGTGCTAACAATTGTTTGCTTCTAAAAAATGTGAGAATATTGTTTTCTTTTTGCCACGTAGGATTTTTGGACAGAAAACATTATTGGCGTTATTTTATGTTCTTATTTACACGCTTTTAAAATTGACAGAGACTAAATTGTTAAGTCTTTTTTAAGGACCAATTTACTCAATTTCGAATTTAAGAGAGATTGGAGTCTTTTTTTTACCAAAAATTTATTGTTAGCACCAATAAAATTAGTTTTTCTTTGATTTTTTTTGATTTTTTTCAACAATTGTTTGGTTTTAAAAAATTGTGAAAAAACTTATGAAACATTCATTAGATAAATATTGGTTTAATTCGGTTTAGGAAAAAAACTTGGAAAATGTAGAAGTATGATAACGTGCTCAATCTTGGGGTGCTAGTTGCCTCGTTACAAAATTTTGACAGTTTAAGGATAAAAATAAACTTAATGATGAGCTTAAATTAAAAGTAAATTTGGTTCTCAAAACTTTGGCCACTATTATGCTTACTTTGGTTTGAGTCTAGGAAGTGATAAATAAATTGATATATCCTAAATAAACTTGAGAACCTTTTATTTGAATTTTAGCTTGAATGGATGAACAAGTTAATTTTAATGTTTAATTCAAATTTTTTGGACTAAAGATTCAAAAATTTCAATTCAATCTCAAATTCATTTTGACTTGCGTAAATTCTCTCGAACTATAATCCGAATTGATCCAAACCCTGAAATGACAAATAACCTAAACACATAATGATCCAACCTTAAACCCAAAATAAGGGCAAATACGAAAAACAAATCCAAAGGGAATTTAACCGATCATCACAGTTTCAATTCTTACACAGAAAGCATATCTATGTATGCAAATAGTATATAACAAAATGAGGGGAGTTTTAATTTTTTTTTTTAAGCTAGCTTTTGAATTATAAAACAATGATCTGAATTTCTAAATCAGGGCTTCCTATTACAAACCCGGGTGAAAAAAGGAAAAAGGCGAAACAAAAATCGTGGGGTTTACCGTGGTCCATGGAACCGAGAGTCCATACCTACTGTTAAACCCTGTGATTTCGTTTGAAGGCTTTGATGGGGTCTCTATACCTTAAAGCTTCCTCTCGATGTTTATTGCCTCGACAACTAGAAAAAAAAAGAAAAAGAAAAGCTCATGGAAGCACCGATGGTTCTAGTTTCTGACAACAAAAGGTTTAATCACACTTGATGTTTCTGTAGATCCTCCTTACGAACAAGTTCGAACCGAGAAAACCAATGGCTCCTGCGTATTGAAAAAGGAAGTAATATTAAATAACATGAAAAAAGATGACATAATAAACAGCAAACAACACGTGCACAACCCCCTTTCCATAAGCGACATGATAAAAATGGTTTGTGTTGTGCAAACTTTCATGTAATCTACAGATGTTTCGAGACATCCCAACTAGTTCTTCAAAAATGTTTGAAATTTTAGCCAAGGAAAACGATCCAAAATTTTTTTGGCAGGACTTGGTACTGTGCCGGAAAAGTCACGAGAGAAAATGCTTATTTTTATTACAATTATGATAATTTATATATATTTTTGAAACTTACCACAGAGGATTCCCAAACCAAGACAAAACATCAAAGTGTATCCGAAGTAGAAGCTGGTCTGGAAGAAGCCTGACATCTTGGTTTTCACGGAGTAGTAGTATACGGAGTACAAATACACGTAAATAGCTGTTGAGGCAGCAGAGAAGAATGATGTCCACTGCCAGTGATAGTTCTCAGCATTTAGCAAGAAATATGTCCCCACAATCGTAACGCAAATGGTTACAATGATGAGAATCAGGAAGACCAGCAGCATAAAACCATAGACATAATAAACCTGCAAAACAAAAGTATATTGCATATGAAATTACATGAAATGGACTGACAACTTCCATGTCGTATAAATTAAGACTGTTCTAGTAATCACTATAACCCTACAAATTTTATTTCCGATTTTACAACATACATAAGTGTGGAAGGCTACTCCAGTTCGAGTTTGCCTATATTTGACTATTATGTTTTCCAGATAGTATTGTCAAAGACATTATGAAGGTAACATTAGGAGTAAGAGAGACTCCTTTAAGTTATCAAACATGCATCCAAAAGCTTTTGAATAAAGAATTGCAAATATGATTCAATTTCCAAAAAAAGGGCTCATTATCAAGCAATCAAAACGTAGGAAAAAGAATTTCACCTTGTAATTCCAGAAGGATGTGAAGACAAAATACATTTCAATGAATATGCTCCCAAATGGAAGAAGTCCTCCCATCATAGAGACCACAGAGGGTGTAAGATACCATTTCTTCTCTGGAATTGGGCGAGGAATGGTCTTTACACGGCATGGATTATTTGGAGCACCACTCCAGTTTCTTCCAACAACTGTACCAAGAAGCGCCAAGGGGAAGGAAATGAAAGCCCAAATTACAAAAACAACCACCATTGTACCGAAAGGAATAGCTGCTAGAGATCCATAAAATATAGCAACTGTGTTCAGGAGGAATCCAATCCCAAAGCACAAAAATGGAAACAGAGATGCTGTCAGGATCATTGACTTTATCCAATTTTTACCTGAAAAACACAGAACCCAACTTTTTAGAATGAAAGCTGGCCAACAACGAGAGGGACTAAATGCAAGCCAGAATGGAAGGGATTAAGCACGTACCCCCATTTCGTGAGTACATTCCACCACTCACATAACCAGAAATGAATGATGTAAAAGCATAACACAGTATAAAGGTAGTGACAATTGCTCCTCTCCTGAACAAGATAATTAGTATATGAGATTATAGCAATCAAAATGCTGAAAAATGAAATGCCAAAACCAGCAGACAACGTAGTTCACCATTATCAACAACAAAAACGAGGGGAAAGACAACAAAAATTATGGTTGAAGTTGACAATGCTATGAATAGAAAAGCTCAAAAACAGAAATCATGAAAAAATATGTTTTGACAGCTCCCACGAATTTTGAATTTCATTATTGTCTTCTCAACATACCCAACATACAAAGTTCCCACAATTGCCAATAAGATGACAAGGAGAACAAGCAACGCTAGCTGAGCACCTGTGCCAACAACAGCAGAAAGCAAAGCCAAATTGCTAGGAGGCCTAAAAACATCACCATGGACCAGTTTCCAACCACACTCTTCACTCACATCCCTTTCCTGAGAACATAGGAAATAGCAAGAAAAACATGAATTTTCAGGGGAAAAAAAATAATTTTCTTAAAGAAGAGCAAAAAGGAAAGGGGGGCAAGTAATATCACCAAAGTTTCCAGATCATCATCTTCCCGAGCATACTTCGCATAGTCATTTCTCAAAGTTCGCATCAAGATCATTGACACCAAACCAGTGAGAAAGATAACCATCATGAATGAATTGAAAACAGAGAACCAATGGATCTGCATATTGCATCATGTATTTAAAGCACTTGATAATCTAAAAGAAAATAAAACAACCTAATGCAAGAGTTGTGCAATAAATAAAATATTTGTAGCAGTAGTAACAAAAAAGAATCTCATAAAGGGGAAACTATCACCAATAATGCCTACTTACTTGGTGCTCAAAGAAAGGATAGTCTAAGTAAATATCAAAGCGACGAGCAAAAGTCACATTAGTTGGAAGCCATTTAACAGAATATGTCATGTCCAGGGTTCTCCCTGCTTCCAGTTGTTTTGGACTCTCCTGAGTGAGATTGACATGAATAATCTGCAAGATAGAACAGTCAACAACAGCTGATTCCAAAAAATGGAACAGAAATCATGACTATGTCAGAAGAAATAACCTGATCCTTATTGTATTTAATAACAATATTCTTATGTGTGTAGAGGACATGCTTGCCATTTTCACTATTCCTATCGGGATGCAGCTCGCCAACAAAGCCTAAAAAAGTTTAAAGATAGTCTTCAGTAACAAAGCATATAAGGATTACCAGACCAAATAAAAATCAGAAAAAGTAGAGTAAGGCATACCCCATAAAGGCAGATCATCTGAACTTTCAGCATTGCGAAGAGCACGAGACATTGCATCAACAATAAAGACAAGGACAATAAAGAGTCAGTGCTCCAGAAAGTAAGCCATATCAGACAAAGAACCCCTTACTGTGAATGAACATACAATACAAAGAAAGTAACACTCAAGCATCCATGCTCTCTGCATCTACTTACATGATTTGAAATGTATTTCTAGCTTGCATTATGCAACTATCTGTAATCACGTATCCAGTAAAGGATGTGAAATTGGTATACTCCTAAAGAATTTTATAATGCAGATAAAAAAACTTATGTCTTCTTTGAGTTAAGCAAAATAATAATAATATAACCTACGTTTTAAGTATAGATCCCAAGGAGGCAAAATCTTGTAGAAAAATTTTACGAGAAAACAATTTTCATCCATTATGTGAGCCAAGGAATGTGATGCAGCTAACTTATCCACCCAATGCTCCCAATGCTTTTAGATCCAGGGATTTTAAGTACGCAACTGATATATCAAGTATCAATATCTTTTGAGACCAACCTATGCCCGTTTATTATTTTCATACAAAATAATGAAAAGCTAAACATACCCACAAAGAATTCAAACCAGTAGCTGTTCTCAATTGCATCCTTGAACTGTCTGACCTTTGCTTCATCAAGTTCCAATTGACAAATGGTACCTCTGTCCACATTCTCTGTTGAAGAATAAAGAAATCAAAATTAATTATTAGAAAGAAAAAAAAAGCAATCAAAATTACGAATCAAACAAGAAGAAAAGAAAGCGTACTTTGAAACTTCATATAAATTTGGCTATCAATCAGTTCATTTCCACCAAGGACCTCACCAAGACCACCCCATTTGTGAGCAGGATTAGTACCCGGTTGACAAAACGGAAGGCTGTAGTAGTTATATGTTTCTTGTGGATTATTGTACGGACCAACTTTATTCACCCATAGAGTAATTGGATCATCGGGTTGATACTACAAGAACAAAACAAGAACTTACAGAAACCTAACAATACAACCACATCAATGAAAGCTAAAGATCAAACACGTTTAAAAAAAGAAACGATTACTATCTAAGTTGTCCATTCATAACAAATGCGATTCGAATACATTACAAGGAAATGCAAAAGATCTAAATTCGAAATCAAGAAATTACACCGAAAGAAAAACACGAGATCTAAAGCGTTACCGAATAGTACTTGATTTTTTACCTTGTGATCTGACTCGGAAGCGAAAGCGAGGGAGAGGAAGAGTAAAACGAAGACGAAAACAGAGAAAGATCGGACGGCGGAGAATACGGCGGACGACATTGCGATCGTCGGACGGTTGATCGGATCTGAATGGTCCCGACGCCGATTCGAAATGCTACGTGACTGAGTTCTCTCCCTTCGTTTTTTTTTTTTAAATTCTCCCTTTGAATTTCTCGTAGATTTTTGGGAGAGAGTTTTTTCAGTTTTTTATTCCTATTATTTATATGAACCATCATCTCCCTCTATTTTTTTCTCGCTAAAATTAAAGGATATTGTTGGTTAAATTTCATTTTAGTCCTTGTACTATGTGTAAATTTTTAATTTAGTTCTTGTAATTTAATTTGATCTTTTTTAATCTTTATATTGCTTTTAAATTTTGAAATTTCATTCTTGACCAAACAATATCCAAAATCTTACAAAAATTATTTTATCACATGCTTGTCATATCAGATTGTTATATTCACATAATACTCATAAAAAAGTCAAGTTTTTTTAATAAATTTAATGGTTACCGTTTGAGTTACGACTTCTAAATTTTTGAATGAAAGCATATTTCTAAATTTTTTTCAAGCCCAAGCTGATTTCTACCTAACCCACCATAAAAAGTTATATTAATGTTTATATATTTGTATAATAAAATTTAAATAAAGATAAATCAAAATAGTGTGCAACTATTTATGATGGAAGGGACAAAGATTAAAAACACTACAAAATGTAATTAATAGTGTTAAGAAGGCTTTTGTGTATATATGTGTATATGTGTATGTATAACTGACCTATTCTTATGGCTAATAAAAGCTCCTAACAAATTGCTTTGTGACGACTGTTTGGGCATTTCACCAACATTCTCTCTTATTCCATCTTCTCATTCTTTTTTCTGAAACCTTCTCCTCAATTTCTCTATTTAGTTTTTTTTTTTTGAAAACATTCATTTAATTATTGTATTTTATAGTCTTTTTGATGGGAGATCACTCTCATTCTCATCGTCGTCGTCGTCGTCTTGATCATGAGGACGATCATGATCAAGATCAAGATGAAGACCACAATCACGATCGTCATCGTTCGAATACGTCTGGCATTATTGGCTTATCATGCAAAGCATACAAATCTATTGTTAATAAATGGTGTTCTGATAGAAATTCTCCAAAGAAAGAGGAAGGCAAGATCAAAGATCATGATGATTCTTCCAAGGTTTGTACATAAATTTTCAATTCAAATGTATGTATGTATGTATGTATGTATGTATGTATGTATGTATGTATGTATGTTGATGTTTGATTTTCTTTAAATTTCAGAAAGGTAATAAGAAGGAACAAGAAGATAAATCGAAAAAAGGTGAGAAACATTTAAAAAGAGAGAAACAAAATAGGCTAAGTGCGGACGAGAGCATGTTTTCTCGTCAGTTTTCGTTTCTTTCGAAGAGTTCGAGTAGAAGGAGCCACACACCTACACCTGTACCGACCTATTTGTCAAAGAGTTCGATCCGGACATCTAATAGCCCTTTGAGATTCTCGCTTTCGAGAACTTTTAGTAAAAAGGGTCGAGATGAAGATGAAACACCACAAAAACAACAACAGAAGAGAAGTGTTAGTGCCAATCGAGCTTCCACTCTTTCGAGAAGTTTGAGCCGAAAAGGCAATTCAGAAACCGAAAAACCTAACCTTTCGAGAAGTACAAGCCAAAGGAGCACCACTCCTATTATATTCTCACACTCCATTGCTCGGAGAAAACCTTTGCCAGTCGAAAAAACACTTGAATGCACCTTGGAGGAGCTCTGTCATGGAGGGCTAAAAAAGATCAACATCGTAAAAGATGTCATCTCTGAAGAAAGGTATGAAACTCTATTTCTTTTTATATGTACACCATCCTTTTCTCGAGTATATCTAATGTTCATAAGACTTAAATATGCATGATGCTATGATGAACAATTAAACTGAATCTCGGGCTTGAGGTAGACTTATTTATGGGATAGACTACTAACTTAAATCTAAAGTCTTACCCTATATTTGAAAGGGTTTGAACAAATTAAGCTCGAAAAGTGTGATTTTGAAGAAAACATTAAAATTTATTTAAAATACGAATTGAGCTTGAGCTCCTATATTTTGGTCCAAGCTCATCTCGACCTGTTTTCTAATTTTAGAATACATTGCCCTTTTTTATATTCTATAATAGATTAAATATAAATTAATTATAACGTATAAAATATAGAATTTTAAATTAAGGGAAAATATTTGGCATATTTGAGGGGAGTTTTTAGATTTCACAATCAGTGTAAGAGATTGACAAGTGTCCTATAGCGATATAATAAAATATTAAAAAATTAACTACCTACAAATACAAACGAGTTCGAATAAAATTTAAAACTTATATTTCTTGTCGGGCTAGGCAAGATTTCAAGAAGCATGTATAATCTTAATATAATACATAAGCCCAGCAATTAAGGATGAGCAAAGAAACCAATGAACTAAATCAATCCAAATTAGTATGGTTCAATTTAGTTTCGGTTTCGGTTTCAGTTTAGCTCTTTAAAAACTATATAATGATAGTAAATATTTTTAAAGACATAATGATAAATTTAGTCCAAACTGTTTGTATTTTTTCAATTTTAGCTTTTAACTTTTTAAAAAGTGTCAAATTTGTCCATCAAACTTCAGAAAGAGTCTGTGTTTTTTAATGAAAATATTGACTGAAACATTAAATTTTTAAAAGCAACAAACATCATGCATGACAACTCACATGTACTGTTAATTTTTTTAATTTTTAAAATTATTTTATTTTTACTATGAAATACACATAGATTGCCGCACAACTTGTCACACCGAAATTGTAAAAAAAATAATATTTTAGTTAATATTTTCGTTAAAAAAATAATTTAACTTTTTTTAAAATGTTAAAGAATAAATTTAACTAAAAAATAAATACCAAATTGATAAAAAAAATTTAAATATTAAGAACTAAATTTATATTATACCTTTTTAAAACTAATTTGAATTAAACCATATTAAAATCCGATTCCACCCACCCGATACGACCCGACCCGCATATAAATTCAATTCTTTTTTATGTATACAGAATGATAGTCAAGCAAGAGGAGACACTAACAATTAACGTCAAGCCGGGATGGACCAAAGGGACGAAGGTTACCTTCGAAGGCAAAGGCGATGAGAAACCGGGTTACCTTCCGGCCGACATCATCTTCACGATTCAAGAGAAGAGGCACGAGCTATTCAAGCGAACCGGCGACGATCTGGAGATAGTCGTCGAGATCCCGTTGGTTAAGGCCTTGACGGGCTGTTCCTTGTCCGTTCCGTTGCTCGGAGGTGAAACGATGAGCATACACGTCAGTGAGGTCATATATCCGGGATACGAAAAAGTGATTCAGGGCCAAGGGATGCCTAACGTTAAGGGAGACAAACGAGGTGACTTGAGGATTACGTTTCTCGTTAAGTTTCCGGCGGAACTCTCCGACGAACAGAGATCGGAGACGTGTAGTATATTGGAAGGTTGTTGTTGAGAGGAAAATCAATTAATTTTTTTTTTGTATGATTTTCAAGTGATTTTAGTGTCTTTTTGGCTCACATTTTCAAGTGATTTGTAGCTTCTTTTTTTTTTTTTTTGAAGTTATATTTGGTATGATTTTGTGTTCTTCAATGGAAGAGGTCGCGGAGGACGAAAACATGTAAACTTTATTTTATTTTAGGTTAAAATATGCAGTTAATCCCTATATTTTTGCAAAATTTGAGATTTACTTCATATGTTTAAAAATTTCAAGTAGATTTTTTAATTAAAAATGTCGGGTCAAAGGTGGTATTTTCGTGAAAATTATGTTTATTGAATTTAAAATTATTTACTTTTTAAAATTATTATGGTTATAAAGTGGTGAAACCAGAAATTATTTTTGGGTGGAATTAAATTGGATATTTTTACTATAGTAAAAATTTAATTTTATTATTTTAATAGTCTATATTTTTTATAATTTTAAAATATTAATTTAAAATTTTATCATTTTTAGGGTAAAAGTACAATTTTTTTATTATTAATTTAAAATTTTATAAACTATAAGAGTTTAAATGAAAAATCTTCTAGAGGAGTGGCCTGGCGCCGCCACTGGTTACATATAGATAATAAATTTTGGAAAAGTTAGAACAACTTTTAACTTTTTAATAAATCTGTAAAAGAAAAAAATGGTATATTAAGTTATTAAACTATTAATAAATTTATGTTTTGGTTATTTAATTTTAAAAAATTACAAAAATATTATTAAATTATATGAAAATTTTCATTTAAATAATTGGATTGTTATAGCACCTATTTTTGAAAGATCAAAAAGGAAAAAAAAAAGTTTATCATAATTTGATCTTTGAACTATATCATCTTTATCATTTTTCCCCGTTTTGAGGGAAAATTAAGACAAAAATTATAATTCAAGTATTAAAGTAAAACAAAAAAATTAGATACCAAAATGAGAAAACATGATAGAGGAATGCGCGCGGACCAAGATCAAGTCGTCAAGTCACGGGAAACTCCTACGAAAACCCTAAACAATCAAATCCGAAACGAAACAGAAAAATTAAAAGATTAGAACTTTGAATTTCCAGATCTGAAATAAAATCCCCAAATCAGCAAAGAATCAAATTGAGAATAGAAATAAGTGTTAGGGTTCTTGAAACCCTCAAGGAGATTGTGATTCTGCCCAATTGAACACCAAAATAGTTTTCCCCAAATTTCGACAATCTAATTTCACCCAAAAAGAGCATGGAAAAACCCTAGAAATTGGGGATTTTTGGGCTGATTCCTTAAGATAGAAAAAGGCTGAAAACACAATAAGAACAGAAAATAGATTAGATAATGATTCAGCACAAGTAGAAATAAAGAAAGAATTGACAGTAAGAAATTAAAAGATAAGTCCTAAGAAGCCTTGAAATCTCGAAAGATCTCACAACTCCCTTCAAACGGCTCTAATCTCCCCTCCAAAGAATATCAATGGCAAGAAGAAGGTTGAAGATGGCTCCCACAATCAAAAGATTGTTAAAACAACTTCTAAAGAAAACTCAAGAGAGAAATCTTGGAGAAAACTCAAAGAAAATTCTGCTCTCAACAAATCTGAAATTTTAATAATAATGATCAGTGTTTTACAAGGTGGACAGCCATGCCTTTAAATAGGCCTTATAACTAGTCCTAATCTAATTAGAAAACTAAAATAAAAAAAACTCCTAATTATTTTAATATGGAAATTCGGTCAAAGGTCATTTTATCTGGGACTCTTGGACTGAATATTGACATAAAAATTTAAACTAAGTAAATAAATAAATAAAAATAAAAATAAAACTTTACAACTTGGGCCACTTTGACCATTTGGCCTGATTTTCAACTAAGTATGGATGGATTTCTTGATTGGGCTGGGAATTTGCTTATTGGGCCTCGCCTTCAAGAATTTGGGCTTTTGTGACTCGTATCAAAACATGTATAGTTCAATAGCTAATCGTCAAATACAATACATTTACAAGTATAAATATATGTTGGATCAATTACAATGCAGAACCAAACTAATATAAATCTCAAAACTATATATGAATTTTGGTTCGATGTGTAATTTTATACATAAACTTTGATTTTATGCAATTTTATATATGAAATTTTGATTTGATCCAATTTTCAAAAAATTTTAATACAATTATTGATATAGCATCATTTTATGTTTATATATTGCATGTATAAATAATTATATATATCCAGTATAAAAATAATTTAATGTATTTATTTCTTTAAAAGTATATAATTGATTCGGAATTAAAGTTCTATGTATATATTTGAACTATAATCAAAATTTTATGCATATAATTACACAATCAAAATTTGTGTGTTAAATTACACATTAAATCAAAGTTTATATATTTAAAATTTATCCCAACCGACAAGAATTGAAAAATCTAAACTTTGACCTTAAAAGGACATCAAACTAGTTAGTACTCTAATAAATTATTATTATACTTTATAGAGGTTTTTTTTGGGATAAACTACAACTAATTTCACTAAACTAATATCATTGAACTATTCGAAAGATTTCATTTAAGCCATTAGGTTGTTAAAATTACTGTTGTATGACTTTCTTTGTTCGCACCACCTGCACCAATTGAAAGTTTTCCTTTTCCTTTCTCCTTTATAGTTCAATTTTCATGATACAACTTTGAACGTAACGAATATGCGAGCTGGTATCCAAACAGCTTTTTCTCTGATATCTGACACCATCTAATTGACTTGGATCTAACATATGTTCTTCCACTTGTCAATAGATATTAATCTACTGTACTGATCATCAAATCATCGTTTAAAGTTCGCTAGACAAACTTTAAAAAGGAAAACAAAACAACTTCTAACTTAAATAAAAACTTTCAAATTCAATATCAATTTTGTAACTTTTTGAAGTTAAAAAACATAAAATTTACTAATAATTTAATTAACATGTAAATTCATTAATAATTTAATCACATTGAGTGTATTTATTTTTTTTTTTGAAAGAAATTCTTTAAAGAGTTAAATTGCATTAAAAAGGGCAAAAAACCATTCAAAAGGACTATAACCTATTTTGATATCAATGTCAATATTGTCATTTCATTTTTAAATTTCTCTAAATGGATATTCAAAGTGTTTTCTTTTTTTATCTATACACTTTAAAGCATTGGTTTGTACCATATATCATATGTGTATCTTTATGCATTGTTTCATCTTTGCTATATAGATGACTAGAAATATTAGCTATACAAACATCTAATACTAAAATCTTCATTTTGTTTTTGAGTGTGCCACTCGGTCTGCTCAGGGCTATTGGACATTCTGCGTTGCACGATCTTCATGCCTAGGAGAGTTGGTATAAACCCGCCCTTGTTCTCTCACGTCCCGGAACATGGAAAGAAATGAATTGAGACCTTCAGATGAAGCACCTCCCAAGATCCATAATAACAATGAACTGAATGAACTCATAGTCCCAGGATTAGAACCAGCTTCGGCTTGCGGTAGCTCAGGTTGTCCTTGTCCAGAAATCTGCACGGGGTCAACAATCTCGCCCACATTGTTGTTTCCCGCATTTCCTTGAGGGCCAGTAGCTTCTCCGGCTACATTTGCTGGCATTGCTTGATCAGATACGGTTCTCGACCCCAGCCCGGAGGAAGGATCTGTATTAGCTAGGCCCGGATTCCGGGTGTTTAATCTTCGAATGTGTAGAGTAGATGCAAGTATAGTCGAAGAAGTGATATGGAAGTCCGGATGCTGCTGAAGCTGAGATCGCCGGTTTTGCATAAACCTTTGAACTGCTGGTACCTAGAAGTGTAACGTATAGATAAGTGCTAGAAATGTAAACAAAATATTTCGGAAATTTTCTTTTCCGCAACTTATTTGTTGTTATGTTACTCCGAATCATCGTTCTTATGGAAGTATTAGAGTTCGACAAACACACGGACCCAAGTATGGGAATTTGATCCCCAATCACTCTCCATAGACCTAGCCGATAAATTATATTTACTAGCTACATTTAAGTGAATTTTAAATCATAAATTCCCATAATAAGAGTTGATAAAAAGTTATAGGGTAAATCACATTAGCAGTCACCCAACAATGATTTTTTTTTTTGTCCTTTTTTGGTCACCCAACTATGAAAAGTTACAAAATAGTCACTCAACTATTCAATTATCTTTTTTGGTCACCCAACTATTTTGGATTTTTGGGTGTTTCCAGCCAGCTAGTGACTAAAAAAGACAAAATTGAACAGTTGAGTGACCAAAAAAGAAATTTACTAATAGTTGGGTGGCCATTTTGTAGCTTTTCATAGTTGAGTGACAAAAAGAAAAAAGAACCATAGTTTGGTGACTTCTACCGTAGTTTACCCAAAATCATATCAAAACCACAGTATAGAACAGAAGATTGCCAGCCTTTTCAATGATCATTACCTCAAAACGATTCCAAAAGTACAGAATAAGGTGCTGCATGAATGCGGCAGCAGTAGAGAGAGCCAAATACGAAAAACCTGGAGAAATTTAAGAAAAAAAATTAGAAAAAGAAGCAAATTCCGAGGCTAATCGCTCTATGAACGGTATAGGATCATACCATATGCATAGGAGAAGAAGTAAATGTGAAAAACCAGAAAGTAGAGCGAAAAGAATCGAGGAAAAAACTTCATTGATATTGGTGTCCGAACACTGCAAACAGAAACAATCATATTAAATAGATATGGGATTCAGAAGATACGGAGTAAACTCGTTCGATGCAATCATATATGGTAGATATTAACCTGCACCCAATTAAAAAGCAAAAGGAGCCGGAATTATCTAATTGAAGTGATATGATTATAACCTACAGTTGAGAGCTACGTTGCTCCAACTCTTTATTTTTCTTAAAGTATTCATGTCCGACACAATTTCAATATGGGTATTACGACTCTCCAAAGACCCTCTAAATACATGAAAGAACTTGGAAAATTTTGTATATACCCGTGTCTAACACATACCCATGTTCGACACTTGCACCGAAGTTCGAGTAACACAGGTTGAGAGATTTTGCCATTTTGCTCAAATTTATGCCTGCTATAAACACCACCTACTGGTCCTACCACCTAAGAAAACATGTATAACCCAACTCTTTCTAGTTCAGATATATATATATAAAGAGAGAGAGAGAGAGAGAGAGAGAGAGAGAGAGAGAGAGAGAGAACCTGATCAGTATAAAAAGTTCACATATCCAGACAAGAATTAAAACCATGAAAGCCAATAGTTGATCATCGTAGAACTCAAACAGAAAAAAGAGGATGCCAATCATAATCTGCAAGACGACAACAACATTCTTTAAGGCTAGTGGCAAACGCTTGAAAGTTCAAAAGAAAAGCCAAGAGATTTATGCCTACCGGTACAAATACAAGCGATTCAATTACATGCACAAATATCAACTGAAATGTTGGAAGCCTATGTCGAGCATGGTGTTGAAGCTGCACTGAAATAAATTGAGAAAAGGAGATACAATTCATATTTGAAAATTGAAGGAAAAATGATGCATTTCAACGATGTCAAAGTGCTGCCACCTCTTTCTAGACACAGAATTCATCCATCAATATAATCCAATTGAATGACTCCTTCAGTAAACTATAGGCAAAAGGTCAAAACATAGAGACTCTAAAACAAAAGTAAAAACCCATCTAAAATGATTTCGAAAGTCTAAGGGTGATAAGTTGGTATCCAAGTTTTTAATCATAAACTTCTTCAACGAATTGAAATGAATGCAATCTGCACAAACATTACATTGCCTTGCACAACATCACATGGCCCACCAAGAAATAGAAGTTAACGGACCTGTGAACTTAAGCATGCGAGTCTGAGTTTCCCTCAATGTAAATGATACCGACATGGTGGTTGTGAAAAATACAAAGAAAGACATCATGAGCACACCGCACTTGGTGACAAGGTAGTCTGCATTGAAACCAGATAAAAAATAACTTCAAGGAAAATTTCATCCATTGATGACAAAACAATATTATAGTACGAAATATGACAATAATATACTATCATCTTTGCTATTTTATAAGGAGCAAGAGCCATTATTCTCACCATTTCTATCACTTTCTTTCTTATTCTCATATTTCTATCTTTCTTAATGTGTTCTCTAAGTATGTGCCATTTTTCTTGAAGTACACATGTTAGAAACTCATTTCTGACATGGGCCTTAGAATATGGCACTCAAAGGGTCCCTCAAACACATGGGAAAACTTAGCAAAAATTGAACATATCCATGTTGGACTCGTACAGGTATCCGACATTCACACCCAAGTTCAAGTAACATAGGTGGTTGTAGCATTAGATGGCCAGTGAAATAAAATGTCTTAATGTGTAAAAGAAATTAAAACTACAAACCTCCAAGTCTTGCAGAACTACCAGGCAATTCTTGTGCATAACTAAGATTATAGAACTCCTTCGTCTGAAAGTTATAAAGATAACCTGCAATACAGTTCCAAAACAAGCTATAGAGAGGAACAAAATAGCCCCAAATTCACCATGCAAAAAGAGAACTCAGGTTCAAACCCTGAAAAAAACATTGTTGGGAGAGGCAGCCACAGACCCCGAAAGGATCAATCTTCATAGATTATAAAACTAACATAAAGGATACCTTGGTCATACCAAAAAAAAAAAACCAACAGCTACAAGGTGACTTTAAACATTTAGGTACACAAAAGCTACCATAAGGACTAGAAGGATATGCAGAGTCTTCTTATAATGTCATAATGACCATTATCAGCACTGGGATTAAGTGCATAATGTTATGGACATGTATGTTAAATTGTGAATATATAAAGAAAATAATCATTTAAAGATGTTAAGTGACTAATAAAATGAAAGCTAAGAATGTAAAGATAAAATGACCTTAAAATGAAATTCACTGATGCATTGAAAGAACTGTATCAAATATTGCTTGATAAACATGTTGCATAGTGTAAAACTCAAAAAGCTATCAAAGAAAAGTGTGATGCTGCATTTGAATACAAAGTATTACCTAGGCCAGGCTTATGCAATAAGCTATTCATCATAATAGTGTCATACCCGACAAATCTATTGATGAGAAGTTGCTGCCACCTGCAAACAAGTTGGCATTAATGTATGGCTTTCTTTCTTATTTATTTACGCATCACATGAAGATAAAAACATAACAATCTAAGAAAGATGAAAGTGGAAGTTGCAAATAGTAAATTTCAGCAAATATAACCTGTTCCCAAAACAGGGATGTCGAGCTGATAAGCTAATATTAACAGTACGGATGTTATGCTGTGACTTAGCTGCTTCAGGCAGCAAGAAGTAACCCTGCAGCAGTAGCATTTTTTTATGTTTAAAGATACTGACTTCAAATGGTGGAACACATTAATAAATCTTAGAATGCATCAAAGATTCACCCAAAAAAAAGAAGAAAATTCAGACTGAGAGAAAATACCTTTTCCAAAGAATAGAGATAAGTTGGTTCAAATGCTTTACTTCTTCTCTCAAGCCAGTGCACTGAAACCAACAGCACAATTTTTTTTAATAAAATAGAAAGTATACACCCTAGGATGCCAAAAATGCCAAATTGCTTATAACATATATGGTGTGTTTGCATTCATGTGCTTGTTATTTGCTATTCATGCTCAACAAAGCAAGAAACAGAATCTTTTACAAGAAGAATCAAAATCTATCATTACCATAAAACCTAAGTATTCATAATTATTTCTGAAAGCTCACAATTTGACCAAGTGAACAAAGATGAGAGGATAGAATGATGTTATCTACCTGCATATGAGTTAAGCTTGTCGAAGTGAAGTATACGCAACCATTTAGGAACATCAAGATTTAGATGTAAACCTGTTATGTTCTGCACTTAAGAAGTTCAAAACTGAGCAAAGAGAAGTTTAAGCCATGACAAAAAAGGATATGTTTGCTTCCTTATTTACTCACCAACAACTTATGGAAACTTGCAAAGATTTGAACTGCATGTCTCCAAATAAAAGATAAACGTCTGTACCACTTTTTGCCAAAGTGCACAACAGCTGCTTTAAATGTCTGTTTTGCTGATAAAGAGAAACCGTTACGTGTCTCCTCATTATCGATTTTAGCAACAACACTGTCGATATTTGGCTTAGAGATTTCACCATTGGTAGAGCTTTCTGCATGTTGCTTAATAAGATCACCATCAGTATTCCAGAACTTCCATGCTGATTTCCCCTTCCTAGCGCCTGAATCAAACCAGTTCAACCAAAACTTGGCATCCAAGAACATCAACCCTTCATCAACAACACTTGCAACTTCTACATTTTCAGTTGCGGTTTTTAATTCAGTGTTATCTACAGTAACAGTTTCAGACTCATTTCTTGACCACAAGCCAGCACTGGTTATCTACATTAAAGGACAAAATTGAGGTCTAAAGGAGCAATAGTTTTATATCAAATAGGTCTCTTGTCTCTTCAAACTCTATGTATCATTAATATATTACAAATAAAGGCTAATATCTTACCTTAATCTGAATAAGTTGTACTTCATTTGAATCAATTCCAGAGAGCTCACTCGAACATCCAGGCTTCATATGCAAAAAAAAGCATCACAATTCATTCAAGTTTTCCTTACATGTCAAGAAAAAAAATTAAAGAAAAAGGACAAATTATCACATGTTGGCCATCCCTCTCCCACTTATAGAGCTGAGCAAAAATAAAAGAGAAAACAGTATACTGATTCAAACCGTAATGTTTCGTTTGGTTTTACTGAATTTTCTTCAATTTTAGTTTATATAATACTTAAACATATATGGTTCGGTTCAGTTTTTGGTTCAAAAGCTAAATAACTATAACAATTTGAACCAGACAGAATTCTGTTTTTATTTATAATTATTTCTAATATAAAAATAGATATTTTATTCTAAATAAGTAAAAAACTTAACCAATCCGAACCAGTGGAATTCAGGTCAGATTGGTTCATTTGTCTATGTGCTCATGTTAGTTGGCAGTCTATATGTCTTCCCAAATCTGGAGGAGGTCTTGGAATCAAAGACATAAAGTCTTGGAATCTTGCTTGTATTCTTAGAAACCTTTGGGCTATTCTTGCTTCAGCTGTTTCCATTTGGATAGCATGGATCAAATCCTAAGTGCAAACTTAGGAATTGGTGAAAGCTTTCTGCAGTTGAGGCCAATGGCACAGCAGGCCATGAAGCAAGTGAATGGCACTTTAAGAGGCCTTTCCCTGGGATAAATACATAGTGGCAGCAGTTCAGCAAGAGTTAAGGCTGGGGAAGGATAAAGTTGAATGGCATAGACTGATTTGGTACCAATTCTCAGTCCCCGAAACACGCAATTATCTCTAAGATGGCAATTTTGGATAGACTCCCAACAAGAGATAGACTAGTACGATGGGGACTTGTAGAGGATGAGCACTGTTTTTATGCTCTAACTGCATTTTCTTAGGCTGCAGTTTCTCCAAAGAGCTATGGTAGCAAATACCGGAGTTATGCAACATCAAAACGAAAGTCATTGATTGAGACCACGAATTACACTGGGCTCTTAGCAACCTAAAGGGTAAATCCTCGATCACTATCATCATCAAGTTAGCATTTGAATGCCTTCATTTATGTTGTACGGAGAGAAAGAAACAATAGATTTTTCAACCATTCTATGGATGAACCATCCCAACTCCTAATCAAAGTAAAATAAACAGTGACCGAGACATTATAGTCTCCTATAAAAGTTGTAGCTGACTTTGTAACTGGCATGTTTGACTTTAGTATTTACTTCATTCAAGTAGCAGGCCTTAAAAATCCAAAGCTGACTCGAACTGAACCGTAACCACCCCTACCACTGCCATCCTAGTTCAATTCCCTAATGATATTTAGCAATCCTGTTCACCCAATTGTAAAACAATGAACATCCTCTAACTATTTTTAGTACTTGTAAAATCGTATTCTAATGGGCGTTTCGATCATTGCAATCATCTATTCTACAATTAAATTCAGTTGATCAAACGGTCAGCAGTAAGAGAACCACTTTCTCAAACTTCAATTATAAAATTAAGCTAGTAAGTTGGAATTATGAACAGTGAATATAAATTAAACCTAAAACAGTTCCAAACAAGAAATACCCAAAAAAATTTAGCTGAAATTACGTCAATTAAACTCTTCTAAACCCGATTAAACAATCCCCCCCCAAAAAAAACAAATCAGCAAAAAAAAACCCAACAAATTAAAAGAAAATACCTGTTGAACATAATTTGCATGCATGGTAACAAGAATACAAAAGGAAGTAATAGCAATGAAGAGATAGATATACTCCAATGCTACCCTAACTCTTGGGGTTAATATCTGAGAAAATCTCCCTTGAACCCTCATAAATGTTTGCTCTGGATCCATTTTTTTTCAAATTTTTTTTTCTTAATCTCCCAATGAACTATATTCCACAACTTTCAGATTAAACGACCTTTCATTTTTTTTTCCTCTTTTCTCTTTCTGGGAAAATTTTGTGGGTTTATCTTACAATAGCTGTCTGATATTGAAAATGTTCGCGAAGTCTGATTTTGGCCGCCATTGTTCTTTTTATTTAGGATTAATTCCAAAATTAGCCCTCAAACTATATCAATTTTCACATTTAGATACTTAAATTTTTTTTTATCAAAAGTTGTACCTAAAATATCCATTTCATGTTATTTTACCCCCAAAAATATATCATGCCTGATAAGAATGTGCCATCTGGTATGTTTTTATTGGTTGTTATTGTGTTCTGAAGTAAAATGAAATAAAATTAATAGTTTAAATTCCACTTTAAATTAAAAATTATGGACCTAAATGAAAAAAGGGCATAGTTTGAAGGTAAATTTTGTATTTAAGCCTTTTAATAATGTATAGTATTATTTCTCTTTTTTTTCTTTAATGTCAAGTTATGCTATTATTCTTTTTATTATGAATTTAGTTTTGAAATTTGAGTCAAGACCCAAATAATAGCAATTAAATATGTTTGGTTAAATTTTACTATTACTCACGTATTATATGTAAGTTGTGGATTTAATCTTTTATTCTTCAATTTGATTATTTTTAGTTCCTATATATTTCGAAATTTAAAAGTTCAATTTTGACTAAAATGACAACAGTTAAATCTATTAACTAAAATGGCATGGGTTTTTTTATAAGTATCGTGTAGAAATAACAAGCTGACATTTCATGATACACGTGATAATATATTTGCTATATAAGACTTTAGAAATGATAAATTTTAATTTAATAAATTTAAAAATAAAAAAGCACAAAAGTGAAAATGATCGAGAGTAAAGTATATGGGCTAAATTGACAAATTAAGTATAATAAAAGAACTAATGTTGAATTTTTACCTTTATTTTAATAACACATGATTGTTAATCTGAAATTAATTATTAAATTAATCTTCTATAATTGAATTAATCATTCGTGTTTTGTTTCCATCGAGAATTTTGTCTAAATGAGAAGCTTTTTTAATTATATTTTGTAAGAATACACGGGTCATTCATTAAGTTCACAATAAATATTATATAATAACTAATCTTGTAACCTCCATTATAATGAATTAAAAATAAATTAATAAGAATCGATTATCGATATTGTTCTCAATGTAGAAGAACGTGAGTTCGAGTGTGTTGAGGTGTATTATCTTTTTATTTAAGGGTTGGAAAATTTTTTTAATTAATAATTATTTTAGCTAATAAATTTTAAAAATATTAAATCCTATTTGTAAAAAAAAAATTGGGTAAAATTGCATACCCAACATAAAAAAAAATAGAAAGAAATTAGGTCCCTAACAAGTTGGAGTTTTACTTGGAATTCAAGTTAGGTTTGAATTTAATTTAACATAAAAGTGGAGATGTTTCCATTTATTAGGCTTCACCATTCAAAAAAAAAAACTTGTTGGTTAGGTTTTTAATTCTATCTAAAGTTTTGATGGGTTCTTAAAAGGAGAAACTCTTAAAATATTTGAATCTAAAGAGATGGTGTTCGGTTGCGCTCAATAGAAGAGATTTGGTTAGAGTTGTTCATGGATCGAGCACTTAATCAGGTCTAAAGGCTCGCTCGAAAAATGAGAGGATTTAGATAAGGATATAGGTTTGGACAAAAAAATGAGGCTTGTTTTTTAAACGGGTTGGGCCTCAGAATAAGCTTTTTTTTGCTCGAGCCCGACCCGGCCCGAATACATGTCTTTAAAATTTGTTGGGAAACATTTGTTTCAGTGTTTTTAATGTATTTTCAATTTGTTGGGAAACATTTGTTTTAATATTTTTTTTGTGTATTTAATATATTATATTTTTAAATTTGTTTTATCTAATAAAATTATTTTTAAAAAATTAACATGGGTCGGGCTCGGGTTTAGCATCTATATTCTGGGTTGGACTTGAGCAAAATTTTAGACCCATTTTTCGAGTCAATCCCAAACATACCAATCGAGCCTTAACTTTTGTTAGAGTTTGACCCGACCTGACTCATAAATAACTCTAGACTTGAGCGGAAAAATTGTGACATATAAGTCATTTTACATAGAGGATGCTACCATTTGAGCTGTTTTGCAAAAAGCCTTGTGAGTTCATAGGCTAGATCTACAAACTTGAAAAATAATATATATAGTGCAAATACGAACTTCACAAGACTAAAGGAGCTACACTTTGCCCCCAAATTTAAAAAATTATTTTTGGTGTTTCAAAATTGATTAAATCTTAAATTAATACATGATAAAAATATATTTTGACCTCTCAATAATTGATAATTCAATTCTATCATATAATAAAATTTATGGTTTCATCCCTGCTTATGTTGAGCATAAGAACATTCAAATTCATTTCACTCGATAGTTAAAGTTACTCAAGTTTGACTCGAAATTGATCAATTTTTTTTCCTTTAGGGAATCAAAACTCAATATCTTGCAAACACAACCTTCTCATTTACATCCTACACAAGGGCAAACAATATAAAATTACATAACAAACATACTACTTTATCAATAGTTTCCATAAGAATTAGTCATTACAATCACTGAAGCAAATAATTTAATCGTCAAAATCTACTTGGAGTCCCTATATTATTATGTAAAGTTCATTTTAGTCCATCTATTGAAAAATGCAACAAATTAGTCATTGTACATTAGAATTTTATTTAAATCATGACACCATTACAATTTGCTGGTAATTTAGATAAAACATATCATATCCAACTGATATGATCCACCCGACCCATAAAAACCCAACCATCCCCCCATCAAAAAAAAATCTATGTATTTTCCAACCACGTAATATGGATGCTTTTGGGGGATGGTTGGATTTTTTTTATGGGTTAGATAATAGATAAATTTGTTGGGTATGCTATATTTTGTCCAAATTATTAACAAATTGTAACGCTATCATGATTTGAACAAATTTTTAATATACAAGGACTAATCTAAAGTAATTTTTAATAGAGGGGCTAAAAAGAACGTTACTTAATTGTACATGAACTCTTAGTAAACTTTGAACATAATTTAACTCGGCTAACTAATTAATTTGTACACAATTTTTCACATTATGAGACTCTAATCTAAACACTCAAAGGTCCAAGATTTTAACTATTGCAAATAATGTCATTCATCTATTTAAATTATAATTTTGTTTTCAAGACGCAACTTGAACAAGTAAGTTAAGTAGAATATATATATATATATATATATATAGATCCTAAAACAAAATACAAAAAAGGAAAATTGATCTTAAAATTAGAAACCCCGAGAGTTTCCCCTCCATTTTAGGAAATGATAAAGAAAAAAAGGAAAACTCATGGTTTAGGAAGAGCTTACCTAACCAAACAAAAACAAAACAAAAAAGGAAATTATTACCCAAATTTGTTCCATTGTCTCTTTTATCTTCTCTTACAAGTATGCTATTTCCATTTTCTTCTTTAATTTGTTGAGTTAAAGCTCCATTTTTTTTTTCTTTTTGTATTCTTCTTCATGGCTAATTAGTCTTATGGTATGTCATTTTTTTAATGCAAATTACAATAAATAGTTGATTATTGGTAAAAGAGTATTTTATGTCTAATTTGTTGTATATTTCATTGTAGAGGTCACCCAAAGGGATTGTTAGGAGGATAGAAGAAGGGGTTTTTCAAGGAAACCTTTGTGAAAAATACCCCAAATGGCTTCTTCCCCAAAAGGTTCTCCACCTTCATCACGTGTTTCATCACCACCTCCATCAGCGGGGGATAAGTCCACGGCGCCACCGCCAGTTCCAGCTTCCTCGCCACCAAACCCACCTTCGGCGCCACCGTCTCCCCCAGCAGAGTCAAATTCACCTTCACCACCTTCATATTCAAGTACTTCATCCTCTTCACCACCGTCGACACCCGCTTTGCTGCCACCGACATCTCCTTCTACATCACCGTCACCACCATCGACCTTGTCCTCGTCACCTTCATCGCCATCGTCATGGACATCACCGACAATATCGACGTCAAAATCACCCTCATCATCATCAACAAGATCATCAACATCGCCTTCACGGAAACCCTCATCGAATAACAATGGAAACAATCAAAATAATACCACCGTAACAAACCCTACACCATCACCACCACCACTGTCACCACCATCATTATCATCACCATCATCATCGCCACCGCCACTGCCAGCAAATTCGCCACTTGAAAATAGCTTACCGAATCCTTCTTCCACCCCAATACTTTCATCCCCACCACCAACATCAAACTCATCCACTAATCAAATTGAAAACACACCAAAATCATCTAATATGCCATTTTCATCTACATTGCCAATTATAATAGGTGTTCCAGTTAGTGTTGGTTTATTACTTGGTCTCATTTTAATGTGCCTCAATGCGATGCGCACTAAAAGGAAAGAAGACTTGGAGAAGCATGTGCAAAAAGGTAAATATTTTTGATTTAATTCCCGAGTTTCTATACTTTTTGAATTTTTTAAAATTTGGTTCTTCTACTTTTAAGTTTAGAAATTTAGTCTCTTTAATCGTCTGATCTAAAAATTAAAGTCTAATTGATTATACTATTGATGAACTTCAGTTAAATTTGAATATGTGTTATTTTAATTGTTTTTGTTAAAATATATTTCAAGTCCTTGTACTTTTTGTACATTTAGAATTTCGTCCTTCTATTTATATTTTCACGAGTTTAGTTCTCTACTTTTTGGATTTTAAAATTCATGTTCAATTATTAACACAATTAAAATTCTCTTGTTAAATTCAAGTTTATTACAATGTCAATTTTTTGTTAGATAACTACTGAGCGGGTTTTTTTTTATTCCAAAATTTCACACTAGCGAATTTAACAAAAAGAATTTTAACGATGTTAACGACAGAACTTGAAATTTAAAATTTGAAAACTAGAAAGACTAAATTCTTGGATATATAAGCACGTGGACTAAATTCCAAATGTACGAAGACTTAAAGCATATTTTAAATTTTTTTGATACATTTCCTAAATTACCCATAGACCTTCAAACCCTAAACTAACAAAATTGGAGGATATTATGTGCTTAAGTACGCTTGAACACACAACCTCAAAGTTGTTGTAACATCAATGGTGCCAACCGAGCTAGGACTCAGTCGACATGAGACTAAGTTATCTAATTAAAAATAGTGGGATTAAATCTAAAAAATTGAAAGAATACAGGGACTGGAAGCACAATTTAATCATGTACTTCAAGTTGTTGGCATCAGTATTGTTGCCAGCGCAGGAGGACGTGGGTTTGAGTGCACTGAAATGTATTATCCTCCTATTTAAGGGTTGGGGAGGGGATATGGGTAATTTTAGGAATTGTATAAAAAAGAGCGAATATGACAAAAACCTATAATGAGATTAATGTTAAAAAAAAGTGTTTGATCAATCTTTTCTTCTGAAAATTGCCATGCATTTTGATTGATATGTATAGGTGATGCTGAAAAAGGAATTGGGAACAAAGCAAATGAGCATGCTGTTAATATACTAGTGAGTCCAAGTGGGATTGTAAGTAAAGGAGGGTCACCACGAGAGGAAGCACCTTCATATTTTTCACCCAAATATCAATCACCATTAGGGATCAACAAGTGCTCTTTCACCTATGAAGAGCTTGCCATTGCAACTCAGGGGTTCTCTCAGAAGAATTTGTTGGGTCAAGGTGGGTTTTGGTTTGTTCACAAAGGGGTCTTACCTAATGGAAGAGAAGTGGCTGTCAAGAGCCTAAAATCAGGTAGCGGACAAGGCCAACGTGAATTCCAAGCCGAAGTTGAGATCATTAGTCGCATTCATCATCGGCACCTCGTTTCTTTTGTTGGGTTTTCCATTGCTGGGGATAAAAAGATGTTGGTCTATGAGTTTCTTCCAAACAAAACTCTTCAATTCCACCTTCATGGTATGTAATGGGATAATGGTACTTTTTTTATCAATTTTTTTTTTGTGTAAACCAGAGTATCTGGCGTCACATTAGATTTGAGATCAATCCATGTTGAATTAGGTGTGTTAAATACACTTATCAAGATTTGAACTTATATTCTCACCTTTACAAGGATGATTCTACTACTAATATTGATAGCTTGTTGGTTTTCAGCAACATTGCTTACTGCATATGGAATAAGTGATTGGTTTAATTATGCGTTCAATCCTTATACTCTTCAAAATTTTGAAATTTAGTCCTTTTTCTTTAAATTCCATGAATTTAGTTTCTCTACTTGTTCCATTTTTAAATCAAACAAGTAAAGGGATTAAATTCCTAGAATTAAAATAAGGGGACTACATTTTAAAAATCTAAAAAATACAAGGATTGAGGGTGTAATTAGACCAATATGATTATAATAAGAACCCTATTTATACTATCCTTGATTGTTTGGCTACAGAGAAAGGTCTCCCAACCATGGACTGGCCTACTAGGCTTAAAATTGCACTTGGAGCAGCTAAAGGCCTTTCATACTTGCATGAAGATTGTAAGTAATTTTCCCCCTATATAGTATTGTTTATTTTTATATAGTACCTAAACTACTCATAACCCACAACCTCCAATCTAAAGTGGATGATATTATACACTTAAGTGAATTGGAATCCACATCCTATAAGTTGTTGCAAAAACAATGATTACAACTAAGTTAAGACTCAATGGGCTTTTGTATGGCATTGTTAATTCCACATTTCTATATATTTCTTTTTCTAATGCCATTTAAGG
Organism: Gossypium hirsutum; assembly: GCF_007990345.1. NCBI lineage: Eukaryota > Viridiplantae > Streptophyta > Magnoliopsida > Malvales > Malvaceae > Gossypium > Gossypium hirsutum. The sequence continues at coordinate 336,088 of NC_053437.1, read as the reverse complement.
AAACAGGCCACCCTCGCATCATTCATAGAGACATCAAATCTGCCAACATCTTACTTGATTTTTGTTTTGAAGCCATGGTATGTCAAGAACTTCAAAATTATTTAATTAAATTGTGTTTGTTTTAGTTTTTTCAAAATATATATTTGAATTGTAATTCAGGTGGCAGATTTTGGATTGGCTAAACTTACTCAAGATAGTAATACTCATGTCTCTACTCGTGTCATGGGAACATTTGGGTAAGCAAAAATGTTAAAATTGCTTGATAAGGTGGAAAAATTTTGAAATTTAGAAAAAATGAAAGAGAACAAAAACATTTTTTTCTTTTAAAGTGAAAAAAGTTATATTTTTCTTATCAATTACTTGGTAAAGTTAAAAAATGGGAGGAAAGAAATAAATTTTTTGAAAAAATACATAGTCATGTAAATTTGCACACTTTATATCTTTCTTATTTTCTCTTCTCTTATAATTTTAAGGGTTAATGCACTATTTGGGGCCTCAACTTGGTAATTGTTCCAACATTGGAGCTTGAATTTTTTTTAATCGAAGATAGTACCTGAACTTGGCAATTGTTCCCACATTAGGGCCGAAACTTTTTTTGTCCAATTTAGTCCTTAAACTTGTCAATTGTTCTTACATTAGGGCTTGACTCTTTTTTGTCCAAGTTAGTCCCTAATATTTCCTTGAAAAAAGTTGGTCCAAAAAGGAGTTTAAGCGCTAATTTGAAAATAATCGCCAAGTTTAGGGTCTAACTTGAGTAAAAAAAGTTTAGGCCCCAATGTGAGAAATTTTGTCTAGTTCAAGCCCTAGCGTGAAAGTAATTGATACGTTTAATGACTAACTTGGACAAAATATTCAGGCTCCGATGTGGGAACAATAATCAAGTTTTGGCCCTAAAAATTTGCATTGACCCTAATTTCAAATTGGAATTATTTATTTTTGGTCTAATTATAAGTTTCATCCATTTACTTTAATTCGTTAGGATCATATCTTCATGTTTTACAAAAACTAAGAAGTGAGTCCAATTGGATACCACTATTAAACCTTTTTGTCAAATTATTGACCTCGAAATCAACAGTTCAACAGTTTATATGCAAACTATTAGCAAAAAAAATAATAGTTATGGTTCTTGTGTTTACCAATAATTGAACTAACTTTTTAATTTTTGTAAAATACTAGGACTAAATTCCAGCAAACAAAAGTAAAGAGACTAATTTCTCTGTTTTTATAAAGCAAATGGATGAAATCTGTCATTGGACTTTTGCTTTTATGCATTTAGGATTGGAAAATTTTGTCAATCTTTCATAATTTCTTTCTTCTCACTTTTCTTTACAACTAAGCACATTGAAAATTTATTTCTTTTCGCTTTCACTCTTTTCTTTTCAACCTTTCACTTTTCCATACAATCAAGCACACCCTAAATTCTTTGATTTTGAATTGTTTAAAGCCTCATATGATTTTTATTATAATCAAACAAATGCAGTTACTTAGCACCTGAATATGTATCAAGTGGTAAGCTGACAAACAAATCAGATGTTTTCTCTTTTGGTGTTGTGTTATTGGAGCTAATAACTGGACGTCGGCCTTATAATCCCACATCAAATATGGATGAAAGCTTAGTAGATTGGGTATGAAATATATAAACTTTAACATCTTTGATATAACACCAAATGTTGATAGTGAATAACTAAACTATATAATATGCATATATATGTTTGTATATGGATTAATAGGCTAGGCCCTTATGTGCAAGAGCTATGGAGGATGGGAATTTTGGTCAATTGGTGGATCCACACCTAGGAAACAATTTTGTCGACCATGAGATGGCATTCATGGTTTCATGTGCCAGTGCATGTGTTAGGCATTCTGCTAGACAACGACCCAAAATGCGACAGGTATTTATCTATATTGTTCTTTAAGTGCTTAATTGAGTTGGTTTCACTCATTATCTAGGTTTCAAAGAGGTTAGAAAATTACTAAAAATGTATTATTTTTTTCTAAAGTAACATATTATTATGAGAGTGTTTTTATCTTTTATATTTTTATATAAGAGGTAGAAAAATACACATGTCTGGTGCCTGAAGAGGTGGTTGGTTCACTGAGTTAGAGTGCATTATCTAGTGTTTAAGAAGGTTAACCGTGCACGATTGTGCATAGTTGGACTCGAACATATGTATTATAGTTAGCATAAATGGTAGCATTCTCACAAAAAAAATGCCCCATAAGTTATAAGGCATGGGTTCCAGTTCAACCATGGGAGATTGCGCATAACCCGCCTTCTTAAGCACTTAACAAAACTCTCTCGCTTTGTGAACTCACTACCAGGGGCAAAGCCAAAATTTTTTATAAGGAGTTGCATATCTATATTAGAGTTAAAATGTAATTTCACCATTGTATTGGTTTATATCTTTATAGTTTTTAGAATGCATAAAATAAAATTTTATCATTTGGGGGGCAAACTATAATTTTACCATTTATTAACTTAAAATTTTATAAATTTTCAAGGGCTAAAAGCATAATTTTCTATTTTAGAGGGCCTAGGGCCCTTGCTTCCCCTCTCCCTTTGCCCTTGCTCATTGTTTCTTCAAGCACTTGGCCTTTTGATATAGTTGGGAAACAAAACTCCCATAGGGGACAATTTGGACTTTTTGAAGGGTCTGCCATTTCCGAGCACATGAAATTTGCTATACTTCTCTAGTAAAAAAAATCCCTCAACAAGCTTGAAATGTGCTTTTGAAAAGCAAGGCTAAGCACACCTAAATGAGTAACACTAGTGAATCATATCTATTTTTATCTATTGAAATAGATTGTGTGTGCATTAGAAGATGGTGTTCCATTAGATGACCTAAGTGAAACCCCGAAACTCGACCAAAGTTCAACCTCCAACTCCAAAAGCGACAACACTAGCAACGAATCGAGTTCATACACTTTAGAAAGCAAAGAATATGGAAGCAACAACAATGACGATACGAACCATTGCCATCTCAATCCTTCTTCCTTTAGTAGTGACTCAAGTGAGACTACGAGCAAGGCTAGAGATGACCTTAAGTAAATCTGAGGTTTGATGGGTGCTTGTATTATAGGTTGAATAAGAATGAATTAATTTCTCCGTTATAAAAGCGAGAAATTTAGATTTTGTAAATTTTATCTTTTTCCTTTCTTGAGAAAAGTATGTGTACATTTAATTTTGAAGCAAAGAGGTAAAATATTAAATAGTTCTGAATAGACCTGTCCATGGGCCGGGTGGCCCGGCCCGGCCCGACGGCCCGCCCGAAATATGGGCTTGGGCAAAAAAATGAGGCCTGTTTAAAAAATGGGCCGGGCTCAGGCTCAACTTTTTTGGCCCGGGCCCGGCCCGGCCTGAATATAATAAATATATATATATATTTTTTTTATTTTAAAATACTTTTAAAATATTTTTATTTTTTATTATTAAAATATTTTTTGTGTTTATTAAAAATCGGGCCGGGCCGGGCCGGGCTCGGGCTTACTCTTTTTTTCGGGCCAGGCCTGGGCAAAATTTCAGGCCCATATTTCAGGCCGGGCCGGGCCCGGGCCTAAGAGTCGGGCCGAAATTTTTTTCCGGGCCCGGCCCGAACCCGGCCCGGCCCATGGACAGCTCTAGTTCTGAAATGACATGAAAAATGAAAATATATTGAATTGTTGTGTTTTGAAGTGACATGTAAAATGAGCAATGTAGTCCTTGTCACGTTTCATGTTGAATTTTGTTTTTTTGGTACAACTCACACACCACGACAGAAGTAAATCACTACTACATACACATCATTAGTAGAGAATTCTTACGACTCTATTAGCTTTGATATCCTAAACTTTTGATATAAAAATATTTAAGATAAATTCTATATATTATATTTCATAAGTCATTTAGTGGAAATATGGTTGAAAGTTTTATCAAACATTTTCAAAGAATTGCAAAGTACTCAAATACATGTTTCAAATGTGTTTTAACTTATCAAAATATTTTTTGAGCCATACCAAAGTGTTCTAAGGTGTTTAAATTGATTTTATACAAGTCTGGAACTAGGTTCCGATACATATTTTAATTTATCGGGGCATAAAAAGTCAACAAGCTATTGACTTGAAGGTATCAAAGCATGGGCTATGGTCTTGTATGATAGTTTTCTAATGATTATTTTTTATGAAATGTACCGATACATAATTTTTATGTATCAAAACATAAGCTGCAAGATCACTTTTTTTAGCCTAAAATTAATGCTCCAAACAACTCCAAAACATCCCTAATGGCTATAAACAACTACATATCACTTCCTTGATATAAATACTCATCAAGAACACTTTAAGACTTAAGAGAGAGATATCTAAGCATCAAATACAAGATAATTAACTTCAAATCTTTAGTTTTTTTCATTTCTCTTATACATATTTCTTTGAGATCTTATTGTCAAATGTTTTCTTACTCTCATATATTTGTATTTAGAGCTTCAATTTGTAAACACACACCTATTAGAGGTTCTTATTAGTTTGCTCATCTTCTATTTATTGTAAAGAGTATACTTAAGGTTTTATAAACCTTAAGTAGATTGTAAAGGGTTTCTAGTTGAGCCAAAAAAGCTAGAGGGTTTTAGTTTAGCCATAAAAATTAGGGGGAAGGTTCTATCTTAGCCTTTGTCAAAAGATAAAGATTGTAAATGTTATACATTTTCTTTGAAAGGTAGCAATTTTCTAGTGAATTAGGAAAATCCTTAGTTGAGGTGTACTAAGGTAGTGAAGGTAGGAATTTAGGGTCAAACCATTATAAATCAAATTGTCCAAACTATTCTTGTGTTCTCTTTTATTTTAGAATAATTTGTAGAAGTTTTTAAAATATCAATTCACCCCCACTTGGTATTTTTGGACCTAAAATTGACGTCAAAGTTAGCTCTCTATATATCGAAGGTATCACCACCAAAAATACGATGAAAGGCACAAATATCAAGTTTGAAAATGACACATTATTTCAGTTCAACTAGCTTAGGAGAGGGCCAATTTATTGTAAGATCTCCTTACTTTAATAAAGAGTTCTATTCATATTGGAAGACAAGGATAAAACTCTCCATTCAACCAAATAACTATCATGTATGGAGGATCATCTCAAATAGAGACTTGAAGGTGCCTGATAACGGAGATGAGTGGGAAGAAGGTGACAAGCATAAAGCTCAACTCAATGCCAAGACCATGTATACTCTTTTCTATGCATTAAGGTCTAATGAGTATAATAGAGTGCCATAATATTAAAGTGCCAAGGAAGTTTGGGACAAGCTTGCCACCACTCATGAAAGAACAAGCCAAGTCAATGAATCCAAGGTCGATCTACTCACACTTGGCTATGAGCTTTTCAAGAGGAAGTTGGGAGAGAGCATTAAAGAAATGTTTGATATATTAACCAACATCATCAATGGGTTGGAGGCACTTGGGAAGGCTTATTCCAACAAAGAAATGGTGAAGGAATTGCTTAATAGTCTACCAAATGAATGGGATGCTAAAGTGACAGATATTAAGGAATCAAAGGTCTTGGATAAGCTTTTCCTAGATGAACTCATAGGCTCACTCCTCACCTATGAGATGAAATTGTAACATAAAAAACCAAGAGAAGTAGGAGTAGCACTAAAGTAATCCATCCATGAAGAAAGAAATGATGAAGATGATAAGGATGAGGATGACGAAGAGGTGATCATACTTGCCAAGAATTTCAAAGGTTCACAAAGATGGACAAAGGTAAGAGGCTTCAAAAGGAAAAAAAAATTGCTTGTTATATTTGCAAAAAGCCGGGTCAAAAAAGTATGTCCTTTGAAGAAGAAGCAAAAGAAAAAAAAGAAAGCCATGGTAGCCACTTGGAGTAATAGTGACACTTCTAATGATGATGATTCCAATGATGAAGGCATTGACAACCTTTGCTTTATGGCTCTTGAAGAGCCCGATGTATCTTTTAACTTATGTGATTTTAATTCTTATACTTTTAATGTGTTACAAAATGTTTTTGATGAGTTAGCTGTGGAATTTGAGACCATGAATTCTAAGTACAAGAAAATGATTTCTAAACTCAAGGTTGAAAATGATTTTATCTGGAAAACTAAAGGTGTTTTTGAAAGCCAAAATGAAAATTTGACAAATGACTTAGAAGCTTTTAAAATTAAGTGTGTTCCATTTGCAAAAGAAAATCTAAAATTGAAAATGAAACTTGAAAGCTTAAGTAAAGAAAAAGAATTTATTTTTAAAAACTCGTCAAAAATGGTAAAAGTGTCATTTCCATGGTCATACATTACATACTTGCCCAATAAAGAAAATAATTCAATATAAATTAAACAAGTATGGATTCTAAAAAAACATGAGGCTTAATGATTAATGTTCAAGGATCCAAAGCAATTTGGGTACCTAAATCCAAGTGAATGTCTCTTGCAGGTTTGTTGGAGCAATGAGGAGCAAAGCACAAAATTTTAGATGCTCTAAACATACTAAGAAGGATGGATGACCTTTAGTCTTACACTTTATTAATTATGTGTTAATCGGTTGCCTATCGACTTGTTGTTTCTAAGCATGTTTTAATATAATCATGCTTGAAGATGTTTAAAGGAGGAATGCCTATTATAATACATTGCATTCTTGCACATCTTAGGAGCATACAAAGCTTCATAATTTTTGTTGTTGAAAAATCATTTTTGCAAAAGGAATTTTAAAAAATCGTTTAAGCAAGTGACATTTGAGAAAATGATTTGAAGGTTTTGGGATTTTAGTTTTAAGCGTGCTTAGATAAAGAAATTTGAAAAATTTGTAATAATTTGAATTTTAATGTTTTTGAATGCCGGTTTGTTGGGCTCTTAGAGCTTACATGACCAAAATTTGGTTTTGATGATTTATGGATATTGAATCATTTAGACATACTTAAATCATGCTATAATACTTCGCTAAATGGTTCAAAGAGCTTTAAAATGATATTTCTACACTCTTTTTTTTATCCATTATAAGTTCAAAGAAATGAGCTTTTGAGTTTTGATTTTTAGATTTCATTGTTAATAAGGTCATTTGATCACTTGAACAAGTTTGTTTCATTGTTTGAAAGTTGTTTGAAAATTTCAAGTTGATTAAAAATGTGATTTTCAGATTTTTACTATCACGATAGCCAATTAACAAAGCAAAATTAAATTTTAAAGTTTTAAAGTTAAGCTTTGTTTGGTCCATGTAAATAGTGTACATTATAATATAAATTTATTGTGAATAGGTGGTCCTAGGCTTATATGGGTTGTATATAGGTGCAAGTGTATACAAACATATTTGAAATATGTGACATGTGCTTAATATGCCATGTGCTAAGTTTTTGTGCCTTATTTTTTCATTTTAAGATGCTTGGTACGTTGATTCAATATGCTTTTTGGTCACAAGAAGAATTCATCTAGTGATTCTTTGTGTTGCCATGTCTAGTTGTTTATGTATGTTTTATGTTAGTACAAATTCACCTCCTATTGGTACTTTTGAACCTAATAGACTTGAACCCACGACGTGGGTATCAAGGTCGACACCACTGAGCTAAATATCAAAGTTCTTTTTTTTTCCTTTTGAAACATGAATTTTTTTTTAACATTTAACCATTCTATGGTTCATATTTTTACCTATTTGCTTTCAAATTAAATGTATAAATTTATGCATTTATAGTAAATCAAATCATATAACTTATAAAATATTATAGTTATTTGTATTCAGTTTTATGTATGTATAAATTTTTGTGATATTATAATTTATTCTATGTAGGTATATATTTAAAAAAGCCTAAACATTTGTGATTAAATCAAGAGAGATGCAAATACTAAAAAACTAAGAAAGGTTTAAGAATGATTAAATTTCATAAACTTTAAAAAATTAAACTTTGAAATTTACTTTGACTAGAAAAAAGAGTTTAAAAAGTCATAGAGTTGAAACAACAAGAGAAATACTATAAAGTTAGAAAAACAACTAAAAAAGTCCTAATTCCCTCTAAAAATCTAGTATTTATATTGTCTAATAGACCTAAATTAACGTACAGAAGCTTGCTTGAAAAAGACCAAAACGCCCTCAAAACTCGGACAAAATGCGGAGAATTAAGTCGAAATAATGTAACCAGCGCTGGGGTGCCAAATCGTGGCGCAGGGGCAAGCGAAGGCCGGGGCGAGGCAGGGGCGCCGATGAGGCGTGGAGCAGTCGCGCACAAGGGGCATTGATTCTGTGTTGGGGCACCAATTCCCATGCGTTGGGTACTCAAATAAGGTACTCAAATCATGGACACCCTTTCTCCTATATAGTAGTATTTGAGTTTATTTTTATTTGATGCCAACTTTGAACATGTTATGCACATTTTGGGAACTATTTTCGAATTTATAGCATCAAATAATTTAGCATGCGCCGTATCCATCCTATGTTTGTTTCTCACTTTTTCTTTTTTCTTTTTCGTGCAATTGTATACAAAAATTTTACTTGTGTAATTTTATACATGAAATTTTGATTTGATCCTATTCTCATGAATTATTAACACAATTATTGATATATCATCATTTTATGTTTATATATTACATACAGAGATAATTATATTTATCCAATATAAAAATAAATTGATGTATTTAATTTTTTTTAAATGTGTATGATTGAATCAAAATTAAAGTTTCATGTATACATTTAAAACACAATCAAAGTTTCACGTGTATAATTGCATTAAATTAAAATTCATGTATACAATTGCACATTAAACCAAAGTTCATATACAATTTTGAGATCTGTCCCTATTAAATATCATTCTAAGTGTGATTATTTGAACAGCATATGTTTATGGATTAGGTTGGATCGAGTTTGAGGTAGGCCTGTGAATGGTATTAATATCATGTATAGTTGTTCAAGCATATTCTAGCCCAAAATATGGATATCGAATTTTGTCTAAATTTATTTATATTTGTAAATGGCTAACTTAAACTCATTTAGGTTCGTCTATATTATTATTATTTTTTAAATATAGTTATTTTATTTAATATTTAGTAATTATATATATATTACTACCATTATATTTTTTTTTTCTTTTATTATTCTAAACATACACAACATAACGTATATTTTAAAATATTTGCATTATAATATAGTATTTTTAATTTTCATATGATATATATTACATAATATATAAAATAAAATAAATAACACATCATAAATTTGAAAACGAGTCAAGTTGAGTGGGCTTGGGCTGTAATTTAGAGCTTGAGATTGACCCAAATTTTAAATAAGTATTTTTTTACTAAAATTTTATTTTTCAAACTTTATATTTTTATATAATCTCTCAAATTTCGAGTGAACTTTTATACTTTTAGCCCTTAAACAAGTTTAATATGATCCAATAACCTTAGTTTGGGTCATTTCACATACCATGCATGTACATGAAACTAAAAAACATGGTTAACCCCCCCTCTCTCTATATATATCGATGTATATTTATGTTTGTCAACACCGATGTATTTCGAGTGTATCATTTTTGAAATTATCAATATTTTTAGGTTTATTGAGAGCTTTCTAATACTTTCAGGAAATTTTTTTGAAGTATCGTTCATCTAGAGTCAGTGGATCCCTCAATGGGTCGGTATTGTTCCGATCACAGGTTTTGTCTCTCAATTTTGTAGAGAGCTCGAGTGCATGAAGTTGCCTAAAGAGGCATCGGATTCAACGAAGTGGAAGCACATCATCAGTCAAACCAAGGGTGGCGCATGAAAATAATAAATCATGCTCTACAATATATAAGTCACTTATATATTTTCGGACATACAATACTTCAAAGATATCTCTTCAAAGATGTATATGTATATATAAATCCCGAAAATAATAAATCATAAACATGTTTCCTTCATCAGATCTACTTGAAAAACTTGTAACACATGTCCGGTCAAAGAAATGTTGCTAAGACAAAGCCGTTTACCGGAAAAACCAAACATTTGAACAAATTGTAAGAAGCTCCAAAATTGTAAAATGAAAAAGTGGGCAACATATGTTTGAACTTTGGCAAGAAAAATTAAGAAAGCCAGCTAGAAAATGCCTGGAAATGTTGTTGACGACACACTGTACTAACATCAACCTAATTTTCCCCTACGTAGAAAAGTATAATCCAAAAACATCCCACCATAGTGTTCATTGGTCGAGTCAAAGCTCGACTTTTTTTTTTAAATTCTAATAGTCCGGGTCAAGTTTTAGTCCGATCTACTCATCAAATAATTAATTTTACTGTTTAAAAAATAATTTTATATGAATATTTATATATTTTTACAATTAAAATTTATATGGTATCAGCATCTTTGAAGAATTGATCTTTTCAGAGTTATTGGTCTATGTTTGGAGAATGGACCTCACCTGGGATTGAGAGTATACAAGGAGCTGAGCAAGAACATATGGAGGCAGGAGGAATCTAGAAATTCTTTTAGGGGTCGAATTGAGGGGTCAAAACATAAATTTATTATTTATTAATTTATAATTTCATCATTTTAAGGGATTAAAATGAGTTTTTATTTTATTTTTAAAAGTCAAAATATAATTTTATCACATATTAATTTATAACTGAGACTAAACAAACAATTTTCAATTTTTGGAAGAAGCCCCCGCCTCTATGGAGGGGAAATAGAAATGGAACTCGAAGCCAATCTTAAAGATCAGTTCACATAGTCAATATGTGATAAAATATTTAGTCCTTTTCAAAAATGATAAAATTATACTTTAACCTTTTAAAAATTTATAATTCAATTTCAACCCCTCCTAAAACATATTTTAACCTAAATTAAACTTTGAATATATATATATTTTTTTTTACTTTAGCTCGAAATATATATTCACATCCAATCTCCATTCATGTAAAATGAAATTACATTGGTGGAAAGGGAAGTAGGGGGGAAATCATAGTTAAAAGAGCACGTGAACAATGTCAATTTCTAGCGAAAACAAGGGAATATCCTGTTTTGGCGGAGTCAGCTTGCGCTTTTCAAGCATTACATTTTACTAACATATGAATCACTTCACCAATTCACGTGACTTTTTAGCACAAGGAAAACAAAATGAACTATTTTACCCTATCTCATAATTCAACATACTCACTTTTTTTTAATGTAGAAATTGGTTCGAAAAAATTCAAATTTTAATTTATTTAAATTGTTGTCAATGTAAAAAGATGTGAGTTTAAATGTGCTGACGCGCATTATCTTCTTATTTATGGGTTAGGGAGGGATTATAGGTAATGTTAGACATTGTGTCAAAAATAATAAATTTTATCAGAAACTATAATGAGATTGTTTAAAAAAAATTTTGATAGAAATAAATGGTGTATCTTAATTTTTAAGATTCTTTTTATCTATATTAATAATAAATTTTTTAACTGAATTTCTCTCACGAATTAATTAGATACCAATTTAATTAAAAATTATTTTTTAAAAATATTTTTACGAGATTATTTATGTTTTTTTAAATAGTTTATATATATATTACCTTTTTTAAAAAAGAAATACTTTTGAAGGAACACTACCCCTTCCTTTCTAAGAATAATATCTTTAATTTTTTAAAAACATTTTTTAAAATTTTCACATGGTCACATAACTGACTATATTTGGAAACCATGCTTTATAGGCTCACATCTAGGTCTATCAATTCTCATCTAAACCTGAAAATTTGACTTAATGAATCAAGATTCAAACCCGATTTAATTTGATTTAATAATAAAAAGGTAATAACTTAAACTCATTCAACCCGAATCTAAATTGGTATAAATCTGAATCTTGAAGTAATTCAAAATCAAAACAACTCAAAATGATCGAAACTTAAAATTATTTGAATCCATAATGAACCAATATGAATAACTTGACCCTCAAATCCGAATGACCAAAACTCAAAACAACCCAAAACTATGGCTTAAGCTCAAAATTATCCCGAATTAAAATATCCTAAAAATATTCAAAATATGAATTGGCAAGATTCACAACTACTCAATTTGTCCAATTGATAAGTCTATCCACATCAAATTCAAATATATATGAAACATATATATATATATATACTTCCGAGTAGGGGCAGAAAGTAAAAAGAGCTATATATCATGCTAAAAATTCTAATTAATACCTACAAAAGCTTTGCAAATTTTAATCAAAATCCTCTAAAATTTTCAACATTTATCATTTTTTTACAACTTTTAATTAGAATCAAACCCCTAGAAAAATAAAGAATCCAATAAATCATTAAAAATTCTACAATGGTTTTTGGAAGATCGTATGCCAACTGGTCGTATACCCCACCACCACCCCTAACTCCCCTTACTCTTCTTGCTTATAAAGAGCCGCCATTGCCAAAGCTTTTGCTCATTACCATCATCCTCTTTATATATCCTTCTTCATCATTTCCAAATTTTGATTATTTTCTTCTTTTTTATTTTATTTTTATTTAAAATTTGAAACTGCTAACATTATTACATTTTCATTAGCCTCAAGAGAAGAAAAAAAAATGTCATCGAATTCAATGTCTGCTTCATGGACAGCCAAGCAAAACAAAGATTTCGAAAGGGCTTTAGCTGTTTACGACAAGGACACACCAGATCGTTGGTACAATGTTGCTAAAGCTGTGGGAGGGAAAACTGTTGAGGAAGTGAAGAAGCACTATGAGCTTCTTCTGGAAGATGTTAGACACATCGAGTCGGGTCGGGTTCCTTTCCCCGACTATTGGACCGTTACCGGGAATCGTCAAGGTAAAAAACCCGAGAGGTGATATCGATGTTCAGCTTTGTTATTCCGAACTTTTTCTCGTGTTTGATAGCTGATGTTGATTATTAAGTACCTTAGAGATCTAACTAACCCTAATTTTATATATATTTCTTTAACAAATCAATACTAACCCTAATTTGTATTATATCATCTTATTTAATTGGAATTTAAATTTTTTTAAACGTTACTTCTTAAATATGATTGTACGAACCAAATGAATTATGTCTCGGGTTTGTAAATATAACCTAAACCTACAAAGTTTTGATAATATCATTAATTATAATGCATGGAGCCATCTTGAAAGAGTTTAATTTATTGGTCTAGAATATGCCATAAGTTCTTATATATTTTTTTGAAAATTTAGAATTTAATTATTCTATTTTTTAAATTTAAAAATTCAGGTCTAACTATTAACAAGATTAATTTTTTTTGTTAAATTTGTTGGTGCAATATTTTAAAATAAAAAAAATACTCATCTAGTAACATGTAATTAAAAAAAGAGTTGTTATAATGAACTTGAATTTAACAAAAAAAATTAACAGTGTTAACTGTTAACAATTGGATCTGGATTTTGAAATCCGAAGAATAAATTAGTGAAAATGAAAGTATAGAAACTAAAATCTAAATTTTCGAAGAATATAAAGACTTATGACATATTTTAATCAAACTTATTACATGACTAATCCCTTTGACGTTGATTTTCTCTTAAAATATGCAGCATGAAAGATTCCGAAGCTCAAATGAAGAAGAAAAAATGGTGGACTTGCATGGATCTCACCCTTATATGTGTGTGTGTGTGTGTGGCAGTAATTGTAGTACTTAAGAATAGCCATAAATGTATTTAGGAAGAGGAAGAAGAGCTTAATGGGTGATCATTGTTTCCTCTTTTGTTTTTGTTTTTAATTGAGGAAGGAATGTTATTGTAATATATATATATATATAAAGTTATGTAGGGTGTGAAGTGTTTTTATTTTGAGAAAATCAATCGATCAATAATGCTAAAGTTGAAGGCCGAATAATTGAAGAACCGAAGTACAATAACAATTATTGAATCAGATATAATCTGACAATGAATGTACAATAAAAATGGAGAAGCATAAACTTACATCGAAATGGGATGCTGAAGAACAAAAATGGAAATGTGTATGTATATATATATATATTATGAGAGCATATGAATGTAGAAATTGGGCAGAAGCTTTTTATCTAGGGGGAATACATTTTTTTTAATAGGGACAGAATTTAGTTATAAAATTTTAGGAGGGATTAAAAGATAAGTTTACGATATATTAATTTATAATTTCATCATTTTTTAAGGAATTAAACATAATTTTTTTCATTTGGGGAAGCAAAGTGTAATAATACACTAAAAAAATTCCAAACAAGTGCTCTCAATCTCATGCTTAATAATAAACTAATATTTTTCTTAAATTGGCCTTAAAAGTTTGTAAAAACTAATTTCTTCACTATGGAACAAAATAACCAAGATATCGTAAGAGTAATCTTCTTAAAAAAACATCTTTTCAAAAAAAGAAACTCAATTACATTAAAAGTCTTCAAAGAATCATTTGACCTGATTTTCTTCACGCTTAACTCAATAAAGTGCTGTTAAAAATTCTCCAAGTATATACATTAAAAAGTCTGAATTTTTCGATCAAAAGATATGAATCAAATATGACAAATTACATAACCATCTAGATGCAAGTTAAGTTGCAACTAGAGTTTCACTAATAACATTTCATGTGTTGTAGTTAAATATGCAAATGCCCTAAGAGCCTTACTAAATCTGTTGGAATCAAGTTGGGTCAAATTTCATTTCGAGCAGCAAATTCTCTCAGTGTTGTTTCCTCCATTGACAAGATTTGAACGCCTTACCACTTGACTGAACAAACATTAAAATATGCAATTTAATCTTTATAAATATTAAAGGGTGCACTACATTAGTAGTCACTTAATTATGAAAAGTTATAAGATGATCACTCAATTATTTAATTTTGTCTTTTTTGGTCACCTAATTATCTTGGAGTTTTGGGTGTTTTTGTTTTTACATTAGCCAACTGGCAACCAAAAAAAAACCAAAATTGAATAGTTAAGTGGTTATTTTGTAACTTTTCATAGTTAGGTGACAAAAAAAAGAATCGGGTGACTTCTACCGTAATTTACCCAAAATTAAATTACTTAATATTAATTATATGAAGTGATTAGATTACTTAACAAAAACACATGGTGAAAATCTGTGAACCTAACACAACTGATTCTAAATGATGACCTACATGATGACCCTTCTTTTGAAATGTAATGCAAATAAATTAGGTAACATTGACTGTCTTAAAGTAGCAATAAAAAAGTGAAAAAAGACAACATTTGTCAGCAAATTAAGCTCCACATCTTACTAAATCTAGGACATGAAATCAAGCATCGAGACTTTAACTAATCTCTCAATTATGAGCCCTAGAAACTTGGGTCAGTCCCCATGCTTCACGACATTAAGCCAAAATTGTGCTCTAACCAATCATGCACATAATTGACAAAAACTTTAACTCTAATTTATTGATTTTTTATTAATTTTGTAGATTTTAGTTAGGAACTTTTTTTTTAAATGCTGGACTTTACTGTATATTTTTGGTTTAATCAATAGATTTTCGAAAATAAAGCTTAAGTTTTTAATGAGACATTCACAGGGTAAAGCTAAAAATTATTTGAGGGATCAATGGTAAATTATAAATATTTGGGATTAAAATGAAATTTTATCAATTTATTAATAGTAAAGAAAACGCTTTATAATTCAATGCTTATAATTATTTATTTTTATTAAAGCAATTATGGGTCAAAGGATTTAGAACATGATGGACAAAATTAAGTACCATTATCCATTGAATATTCGAATCTGCAAACAAAATCGATTTCAAATATCAAAATTCGAATTATCTAAATCCGAATTAAGTACCATTATCCAACGAATATTCGAATCTGCAAACAAAATCGATTTCAAAATTTCCGAACACTTTTTAAATATCAAAATTCAAAAAAGAAAATCCAAAATTGAATCCGCTAAAATTCCTTTTGAATATATAAAACCAAAATTATAAGTATTTTTTAATCAACAGTTTCAACTATCCAAACCCAAATTTACATTCATTATGCAAATAAACATTGCGAATTTAAATAATGAATATATGAAGTATATATATATGCATCAGCTTTGAATCTATCGTAAATAATAAATTTAAAATACAAATCAAAATAGTATCCAAATTTACAATAATCTCTGAATCCACAATCCGAATTTTATCCCTACAACTAAGTATGAATTTTGGTCGTATATAAACGTGAAGTCAAAGTTATTGAAATTATTGGTGATTGGAGGGTTTGCTATAAATTTTGGCTAAAAGTGCACAAATAAGAAACGAGAAGCGTGGTGTTAGGTTTAGTCCGTTGAACCACCTCTCACAATATGCGGTATATCGAACCATGTGCGCCCCTCTCCACATTGACTCTTCCTAATATTCATGGAAAATAAAAATCTGAGTTTCGGTGAAAATGCAAGCAGAGCATCAGAATTTGATCTTGAGCTTGGACGAGATATTTTTTACCTCTTGATCGATCTAGATCAAATTCAAATTTAATAATAAAAAATATTTTTTATTTTTTTATATTTAATTATTAAAATATTATTATTAATTTATGTTGATACAAATCTGAGTTAGAAAAGAGATTTGGGCGGAGTTTTGGTTAGGTAGAAGAGTATCTTTTGATGGAGGATAATGAGGGGTATTTATAGTAATTATAATATATGTAAAATTATACTTTGTCCCCTCATAAATGATATGATTTTAATTTAGTTAATATAATGGTGAAATTAAATTTTAGCTCTTATCAAAATTTAAAACTTATTTCCGCCCTCAAAATATTTCTAACTTCGCCCATATTTATAGTAATGGTTTGGCTATTAGACGCCCTCAGCTTTTTGCTTATGTCCAAGATTGAACTAGTCTTTGAGGAAATTGCATGGAATCTATAAAAAAAATTAAAAATTGAGATAAAAAATTAATGGTTGACCAACATCAAACCGTTCTGATCAGTTCGATCATCAATCCAGATTTTAGGCTTTTGTATGGTGCGAATATTGGTTAATAGAAGTTGTTGAGAATGCATATAAAGTAGGGTTAAATGATAAATTAGCCTCTAAATTATACCATTTTTCATAATTTAATCCAAGCTTGAACTTTGCATACCCCGAAAATGTATATTGAAAAGGTCTAAAATTCCATTAAATATGCTCACACACCAAATAACTAATTCTGTCAAAATTGAAAATTTAATGTTTAAGTTGCCAAATAATAATGACATCTTTGTCGTCAATTTTGACTTTGGATTCCATACTATACGTGAAGAAAACCTTAGCATAAATTATGAACTAGAAGAATAAAACACAGTTCATATACATATAAAAATAAAAGTTAATTTTGATTTGATTTGATTTCACTTATCACAAGAGCAAATTGGTAGTACATAATTAATGCACTAGAACAAATATCTCAAAATTTTTTTTTTTTTGCAAAACAAGAAATTACATTAATATAAATATCATTTATTATATCTAAATGGAATACTTCTAAGACCTCCTTTGGCGGACTATCATAAATATGTAAACTTTCCTTTCCGTTAAAAGATATTTTGGCTAGATAATTAGTAACTCGGTTTTTCTCTCTAGAGATATGTCTCAAAATTCAATTATCTTCATATACCAAAATTTAATGAATTCGTCTAACCAAAGCGGAATTTAAAACTATCAATAAACTATCTTGGATACTTTTAATCACCTGCAAACTGTTAGAATGAATCACTACTTTGTTGTAACTGTGCCGTTGGAGAAGGACCAAACCATTCAAGATACCCCATAATTCAGCATAAACATTTTCCCAAATGCCTGCTATACCCTGAGGATCCATTCCCCATTTCCATTTCGCAACACTCTACCGGCCCCCCTAAAATCCAGTTTTACTGCTTCATTGGTATTTAAATGAACCCAATTTCCTGACAAAAACTGACTAGAACTATCCTCATGCTGCCTAATTTGAAAATTCTTATGAACTAACATGTACTGTTTCGCCCAACTGTACAAGACTTTAGTAATCTCAAAGGAGTTCCAAGATACACATTGGAAAATGAAGAGATTCCGATTTTTCCAAATGCGCCAAGCAAACAAACCAAAAAATAAGGCCAACTAACCCTTTCTATATTCAACATCAAAGGGTTCTACAAATTTGATACAAGTCAGTCATGAAGATAGGTTGAGAAAAAAGTACCATGATGAGTTTGGTTGAGAAAAACAAGGCCAGCTAACCCCTCTTAGGTTTGGACTCGAATTAAATTCTTTTTAACAATCTCATTATAGGTTTGGATCATATCTGCTCTTTTTTCACACAATGCTTAAAACTACCCGTAGCCATTTCCCAACCCATAAATAGGAGGATAATGTACTTTAATGCACTCGAACTCACGTCCTAGAGTTCAAACTTAGACCAAAACAAATAAATTAGAATAAATATGTATTAAAATCACACATATAGTTTACATAGAGTAAGACTTAGACTTCATATGTTAAAGTTCTTAAGCTTTAAC
The DNA here is from genome assembly GCF_007990345.1 of Gossypium hirsutum. Lineage (NCBI taxonomy): Eukaryota > Viridiplantae > Streptophyta > Magnoliopsida > Malvales > Malvaceae > Gossypium > Gossypium hirsutum. The sequence continues at coordinate 317,717 of NC_053437.1, read as the reverse complement.
CTTGTCATTAGTGAATGCCTCATTAGTTATCAATTTATATTTTAAAAAATATGACTAATGATAATTACATTTTGTTTTATACTCTATCTTACTTTTTCTTTTCATTTCAAATATTATTATGTAAATACACGTTAAATATTTAAATTTAATTATATATTAATTTTGAGATGGATTATTTTTTCTTTTATATTTTAATACTTTTTTCATCAAAATATTTTAAATAATAATAACTAATTAATTTTATATACAAATTAATTTAATGAAATCATATCAAGATTAATATATAACTAAATTAAATATAAAATTTAAATACTTAATCTGAGTTGAAGTCAAATATAATATCTTTATGAAGTCAGTCCAATGTATTTAATTTTATATTACTTTAATATGTATTTTTTATTATTTTGTAATTAAAAATGGATAAATAAATAAAATACATAAATAAATAATAACAAGGATATAATTATTTTTACATTAAATTTGCTAAATAAATAAATTTGGGTTTACCAAAAATAATCTTCAAACCTGAGATCTATTTTTTTATTTTTTATTTTAAATTGAAATCCATTTTGGTTTAACAAGGGGCAAATGGGAGAGCCTTGTCCCCTAACATTTTTACAACTTTTCATTAAACCTTTCAATTTTTTTAAAAATTTTAATTAAATCTTTATTTTTTTAAAATTATCATTAAATCTTTTATTTTTTAAAAAAAATTAATTAGACCCTAATTTTTTTAAAAATTCTAATTAAACCTCTTAAAATTTTTAAAAATTTCAATTAAGCATCCAAAACCTTTACTAGATTTGACATAACTTGATCCAACTTGTATCTTTACACAACTTCCCTAGTTTCCCAAACAAAGCCTTAACGTTCATTTCACCTTAGGTCAAGCCATGCAATTGAGACTTGAGGTTCCTTCTCTTTGACTCAAGGACAACTATAGATTGGGCTTTAAAATGGAAAAATTATGCTTCAGTCTTTCTAAAATTCGAAAATTATAAATTAATACATAATAAAATTACATTTTCACCTCTTACAAAATAATAAAAATTTTAATTTAACCATTTTAAAAAATTTAAAGTTACAAACTTACATACATAAAAAAAATTTAATTCTCATAAAAAAATATAATTTAATTTCGACTCCAAACCCTCAAAATCATGCCACAAGAAAAATATGCATGTTACAAACTTACACAAACTATAATTTAATTTCGACTCCGACCGTTCGAAAGCACGCCACAAGAAAAACATGCATGTTCCTAACTTCCAAAACCCGTAGTACTCCCATTTCCTATCCCTTTCTCAATAATCGTATGAACTTCATTAATAATTCACACAAAGGCTAAAAGAAGAAGAAGAAAAAGCAATAATTGTAAAAGACAACAAAAAAAGAAAAAGGAAATACCAAACGCTCAACGCTCAACGCCCAACTCCCCACCCTCTCCATCATTATAACATACAATAGTACTTGTAATTGAAACATTCTACGGGTTCTTCAATGGCTGCTGGTCCTTGCTCTACTTGCATTTAATAAATATATTTGATGAATAATAACACATCTCATCACTAGGAATAGAGGGAGGGGTAAGCAATTGCCTTTTTCCCCGTAAAAAAAATAAAAAAATTCTATATAACACCTTTAGTTTTTAAAAATTTTAAATTAGTATAATGATAAAGTTGCACCCCTAAAATAAATTTTGACCCTTACTCATTGCCGTTGAAGTAAAAAATAATGAATGAGTTATAGATTAATATTAATAATTTTATTTTAAACATAAATTTTAAACTCTAAAATTCAAAACTTAAAGCTACTTATAAACCCAAAATCCTAAGCTCACATCCGAAACCTGATATAAAACTTAAATCCTAAATCATAAACTCGAAACCTAAACTTGAGGGAAACAATATAATAATTATGATTAATATTTAATTATGTTTAAATAAAATTATTAATATTTTATTTATAAGTTTAATGGTATTCATTGATGGTATATCACATGTTATTCCTTGATTAATCATTTAGATCTTTCAAGAAAAACATAAGTTTTTTTTATATACTCGAACTCCTCCCGCTCTGAGCTTTATATAATGTTTTTGTTCCCGACTTTGAAATGAATTATTTGATTGCCCCGCCCCATCATGAATTTTTAAATGTTGTTTTATGATATATATATATATATATTAATTTTTACAAAATTAAATCAAATACATATTGTAAAAACACTTAAAAAAGTAAAATATATTGTATAATTTTTTATAAAATTAAGAATTTATAGTTAATTGAGTATTAGTTCAATTGGCATCGGCATGGTTCTCATGTAAAAAGATTTGAATTCAAGTGCACTAAAAGATATTATTCTCTAATTTATGGGATAGAAAGAAGCTATAGATAGTGCAAAAAATAGTAGATATGATCTGAATATCAGTAATCTAACATTCTTACTTGTTCTTAAATGGCCGCCGGTCGTTATATATATATATATATATCCCTTTGTTCATTACAAACGAAACCCAGTTCACTTTATCAATCTTTTAGAAAAACTGAGTTTCCTTTTTACCCGACATCATGAAAAATAGTTCAAAAAATGGAGTTCAGGTCCTGCAACCTAGGAGATTGCCTGATTTCTTACGTAGTGTCAAATTAAAGTACGTTAAACTTGGTTATCATTATCTCGTAAGTCATCTTTTGAAACTTTGTTTGGTCCCTGTAATGGCGGCTGTTATCATTAAAGCATCGAGGTTAAGCCTTGATGACATCCACCAAATGTGGCTTCAGCTTGAATATAACCTCGTCAGAGTCGTCGTTTTCTCTGCTATCTTTGTCTTCGGGTCGACCGTTTATGTTATGACCCGAAAAAGATTCATTTACTTGGTGGATTACGCTTGTTACCTCCCTCCACAACACCTCAAAGCCGATCACCGGTATTTCATGGAATATGCCAAGGAGGCGGCCGATTTCGATGAGCCCACTATGGAGTTTTTACGTAAGATTATGGAAAGGTCAGGGCTCGGAGACGAAACCGGCGCGCCGCCATCGATGCATTGCTTTCCCCCACGACCGTCTATGGCGGCTGCAAGACAAGAAGCAGAACTGGTGATGTTTGGTGCTTTAGATACCCTTTTTGCTAGCACTAATGTTAAGCCAAGGGATGTCGGGATTCTTGTCGTTAATTGTAGTTTGTTTAATCCAACACCTTCTTTAACGGCAATGATTATCAATAAGTATAAGATGAGGGGTAATATTAAGAGCTTTAATCTTAGTGGTATGGGATGTAGTGCTGGTGTTATAGCCATTGATCTTGCAAAAGACATGTTGCAAGTTCATCGGAACAATTACGCGGTCGTTTTTAGTACCGAGAACATGACACAGAACTGGTATTCTGGGATTGAGAAATCGATGTTGATATCGAATTGTTTGTTTAGACTTGGGGGTTCTGCTGTTTTGTTGTCGAATAAATCTATAGATCGAGGGCGGAGCAAGTATAAGCTTATTCATGTGGTAAGGACACATTGTGGTGCTAATGACAAAGCATTTAAATGTGTCTATCAAGAAGAAGATAATGTTGGGAAATTTGGGGTTTCATTGTCTAAAGATTTGATGGCAATTGCTGGTAATGCACTTAAAGACCAACATCACTACATTGGGTCCCCTTGTTCTTCCTATAAGTGAACAAATCTTGTTCTTTGTCACATTAATTGCCAAGAAGTTGTTCAATGCCAAAATCAAGCCTTATGTTCCAAATTTCAAGCTCGCGTTCGAACATTTCTGTATCCATGCCGGAGGGAGAGGCGTGATCGATGAGCTCGAGAAGAATATGCAACTTTCTCCATTACTTGTCGAGGCCTCCCGTATGACACTCCACCGTTTCGGTAACACCTCATCGAGTTCGATCTGGTACGAGCTGGCTTATATGGAGGCGAAGGGTCGGATGCGTAAAGGGGACCGTATTTGGCAAGTTGCTTTCGGGAGCGGTTTCAAATGTAACAGTGCAGTTTGGTTGGCCCTCAAGAAAGTTAAGCCCTCATGTGGTAACCCTTGGGAAGATTGCATTCACAAGTATCCAGTGAAGCTCAATCTGTAAAGGGATTAATTAGTAGCCAATGTTCGAGGTTCATTTTAGTAGTGTAACGGTGTCGTTTTAGTTAAACAAAATTAATTTGTCTTTTAATTATGTTTAGATGGTAGTTATGTTATTGTAAATGAAACTGCTGAGTCAGCATGCCGTGAGAGATTTTAATATTTAATGATGATTATTACTATTATATTTACGCCTAGTAAATTTATCAATAACACTTAACGAGTTTATTTAGCAACTTTGCGTCACTAGTAAACTTTCTTCGAGTTAAAATTAATATCAAAATTATATACTGTCAATAAAGATTTTGGGACATTTACCTCACGGGCCAACAGTAAGGCAAGCTCATGTCGAGAAATCACGCTCTGGCAAAGGCGGCTTGCCTATGAATTATCCTAATAGGGCAGCCGGAACATCAATAGATCGATTAAATCCAAGAAATATATAATCAATAATAAAAAGACACATGTAGCCTCGAGAAGGTGTCAATGGCACCCTTTATAAGACCTCCAAAGCTTAAGAATCGACCAAAACACTCAATATATTCTCCCCTTTTATTTTTTTAAATACTGAAAAAAATGTAATTCAAATAAATGGAGTAACTATAGTGACAATTCTTCACGGTGTTAATATTTTTTGCCAATTTGTATATAATTTTGATTGGTATAATAATAAACTTAGCCTCAAAGTTTCTATATTTTGTATAGATGTTAATAGAATGTACAAATGTTGTAGGTTAAAGACCAACTCAGTAAAGTACTTAAATAATAGCATTAATATTAAAATTAATACATTAGTTTAAGGGGAAAGATTCACTTACACTGATGTAGAATTTAAGTGGTTTTACAATTTTACATTTTTTAGTTTTTTTTATGTTTAATATTTTAACAATTCAACCATCATATTTCATGCCCCAATAATGTAAATTATGGATGTTAAGTTTGGCATTGTTAAATTCTAAATCAAAATAACTCTTGTATTGAAAACAACTGAATGAAAGACTTCAATTCATATCATGCTTGAGTCGTATCAGTACTACACTATTTATCATAACAGCTACCAACTATACGTAACAGTAAAGCTGATAACTGCTTATAACAACTAACAACTATACGTAACAGTAAGTAACTCTTAACTCTTAGCTTTAACAGAATTCTAGCTGAAGTTAATTCCTAGCTCAGTCATACTCTAACATTCTCCCAGTTTCTTTGTTGTTTGAACATTTTGAACCTCATTGTGTTTGAAAACTCCAAGGGCTTTGCGAAATGATTCAAACTGCTTGGGTGTAATTGGCTTGGTAAGCACATCTGCAATTTGATTTGATGAAGGAACAAAATTAACTTGTAGAGCTCCAGTGATGATCTTCTCCCGTATAAAGTGATGGTCAATTTCTACGTGCTATTATATTTTCATGTGCATGACATACAGTAAGTATAGCAGCCATTGAAGAACCCGTAGAATGTTTTAATTACAAGTATTGTCGTATGTTATAATGGAGAGGGTGGGGTGTTGAGCGTTGGGTGTTTCCTTTTTTTTGTGGTTGTTTTAGCCTTTGTGTACTTATGGTATTGTTTATGCATTAATGAAAATTCATACGACTACTGAGAAAGGGATAGGAAATGGGAATATTATGGGTTTTGAAAGTTAGGACCAAGCATGTTTTTATTGTGATGTGCTTTTGAGTGGTCGGAGTTGAAATTAAATTATAATTTTTTATAAGAGGTCAAATATAATGTTTTTAGTAAGTTTGCAAGTTTACAATTTTTAAAATGGCTAAATTAAAAATTTTATCATTTTATGAAAGGTCAAGATATAATTTTATTATGTATTAATTTATAATTTTTAAATTTTATAAGGACTGAAGCATAATTTTCCCATTTAAGGTCCAATCTAGCGCTTCCCTTGAGTCAAAGAGAAGGGACATCAAGTCTCAATTGCATGGTTTGACCTAAGGTGAAATGACCGTTAAGGCTTTGTTTGGGAAACAAGGGAAGTTGTGTAGAGATGTAAGTTGGATCGAGTTAGGTAAGATCTACTAAAAGTTTTGGATGCTTAATTAAAAAATTTTAAAAATTTAGGGTTTAATTAAAAGTTTCAAAAAAATATTAAGAGATTTAATGAGAACTTCGAAAAGAAGTGAAGAATTAATTAAAATTTTTAAAACTTATGAAAAGCTTAATGAAAAATTCTAAGTAAAATTAAAATGTAAAAATAATTATACCCTTGTTACTATTTATCTATATATTTTATTTATTTCTCTATTTTTAATTACAAAATAATAAAAAATACATATTGAAGTAATATAAAATTAAATATATTTGATTCATAAATAAATTATATTGACTTCAATTCATATTGAGTATTTAAAATCTATATTTAATTTAGTTATATATTTTCTTTGATATGTTTTCATTAAATTATTTTTTATGTAAATTATTTAAAAGATTTTAATGAAAAAATTGAATGAAATATAAAAATTAATATATAGTTAAGTTTAAATATTTAACATGTATTTACATAAAAATATTTAAAAATAAAAAATTTTAAATAGAATACAAAAACAATATGTAATTATCATTAGTCATTTAAAAAAAAAACTGAAAACTGATGAGGCATTGAGTAATAATAAGGTTAAAGCTTAAGAAGTTTAAAATATCATGTCCAAATCTTGTTCGAGTGTATTTTTTATAATTGTAATTCTTGTAATTTTCAAAACAAAAAACTTACATAGATTAATTGAAAAATATAACTGATGCTTAACGTAGAATTAGATTAGAATATAATGTAATTTATAATTTAATTTAATATTAATTAAAATAATTTTATAACTTATTAATTTTTTACTATTTTTAATTAATAATTATTAAATATGAATTTAATTCGAATTAGTTTTTAAAAAAGAACAAATATAACCAAAACTTATAATAAAATTATTTTTAAAAAATCTAAATCGAATTAGTTGAATCTGAGTTGTTCATGTCATACTAATGTCTACAACCATAACACCAATAAGAAAACATTAAATTTTGGTTGGAAAAGTTCACACCCCAAAAATTTAATGTTTGAACTGCCAAAACAAGTAAATAATAGTGATATATTTGCCGTCGACTCTGACCTTTGAAATTGAGTGTGGTCACCATAATAGAAACCCTACCATTAATTGACTTTAATTTTTATTTTATTTTTTAATTTATACTTATTCCTTTTTTAAGTTAAATTGAGCTCTCATTTATTGATTAAAACATTAATTTTTTGAGTTAATTATTTTATTAAAATTGAATCATTTTATTAATATAAAATTAATATTTTAGAATTTTAGTCAGCATTTCTATTAAAAATTATTTGACTATTTTTGAAAGGTTAATTCCTAAATATAGCTCAAAAAATAGTAAAGATTAAATTGAGAAAAGTGGTAAGCATTGATAGTTAAATTCATCATTATCCTTAAAATTTATGATTGCCTCAAACCATTACTAAAGGTGTTCTCTGCTTCAAGTATGATCTGAGTTCGAGTCGCGCTAGTCACGTTGTTAGTCAAACACATCTCGAAAATTAGAGTTACTAAAAATTACTAGAAGGTCTAATCACTATTCTAATAATTAAACTCTCATCCAGTTAATAGTTATAATACATTTTCACTCATTTCACACTTGGAACCTAATTTTACTTGTCATTTCACACTTGGAACCTAATAGTTATATATATATATATATATGTCATTGAGATATTTTGAAGTCTTTTATTTGAAAGAGTTTTGTTTGGGTGTTTGATGTTGAATTTGTGTTATTTTTTTTAGAGTAAAATTTTACTACATTTAAAAAAAATCAGGGATTTGAGTGAAATTGAAGAGTTGAAATAAGTTTGTAGAAGAAATTAAACGAAAATATGGAGATAATTTTGGTAAAAAAAATAAAAATAAAACTAGCTTAAATTATGGACTAATTTGGGAATTTGGGTAAAAGTTGAATGTGAAGTTGTAATTATTGATAAATTTTAATTGTTTTAATTACGTAGCTAATGTCGTGCCGGAAACATCGGCCAAGAAGGGAAAGAGATAGTGGATGAAGAATAAATCGAGGAATTACGGTTAGTATTACTATAATTCGAATTTAATTATTATTAATTTTTGAATTTTAAGTTAATATGCACGGTAAGTATTAGTATTGAATTGTATGAAATTAAATTGAATTGTGATTATATGTGAGTAATTGAAATGCATATTGAATTGAGAAAGTGTATTAAATTAGGAATATGTGAATTGAAAATTGATTTAAAAGTGGAAAATGATTCAATTGAAAATGTGAGAAACTGTGACTGAATTGAGATTTAATTAAGAATTGGAATACCCTATTAACTAGTCGGGCTAAGTCGGATATAGTTGGCATGCCATAGGATTTAGAAGAGTACGGGATCTATCGGCTTTGCGATCAGGCACTTTATTTGTCGTATATCAAGCACTTTATTTGTCGTATTTCAGGCACCTCATGTGTCGTTTCAGGCACTTATGTGTCGTATACTGATCAGGTACTATGTACCGCTTTGGGCACAATGTGCCGTACTGGTGTGTTTGGTTGGATCTGTGTATCCGCCAAAGTCCGAGTCAAGTTAATAGGAGTAAATGAATGATTTTGATAATATAAATTTTATTGAATGATCTTGAATATGAATTGAAATGAGATATTAAATTGAGATATGGAAATGAAATGTATGAACCATGGGTTCAAGAAATAGATAATGATATAGTTCATGAAATGGTTTTGGTAGTATGAGATGATGTAAAAACCCAAGTGAAGAAAAGCAAATTGAAATAGCTATTGTTGAAAAATGAGAAGTGAAAATAAAATGATTTTGAAATAGTGAAATAATACGTGAATTTAATTGAATACAAGTTATTGAATCTGACTTATGTCTACAACCAATAAGAAATCATTAAATTTTGGTTGGAAAAGTTCACACCCCAAAAATTTAATGTAAATAAGTAAATACTAATAGTGATATATTTGCCGTCGACTTTGACCTTTGAAATTGAGTGTGGTCACCATGGTAGAAACCCTACCATTAGTTGACTCTAATTTTTATTTTATTTTTTAATTTGGTATTTTTTTTGAGTTAATTATTTTATTAATATAAAATTAATATTTTATAATTTTAGTCAGTATTTCTATTAAAAACTATTTGACTATTTTTGAAAGATTAATTACTAAATATAGCTCAAAAAATAGTAAAGATTAAATTGAGAAAAGAGGTAAGTATTGATAGTTAAATTCGTCATTATGCTTAAAATTTATGATTGCCTTAAACCATTGTGATGACCTAATGACTAAAGCTGTTCATTGTTTCAAGTGTGACCTTAGTTCGAGTCGAGCTAGTGACGTAATTAGTTAAACACGAAAATTAGAGTTCCTTAAAATTACTAGAAGGTCTAATCACTATCCTAATAATTAAACTCTCACCCACTTAATAGTTATAATACATTTTCACTCATTCCACACTTCGAACCTAATTTTACTTGGACCGTAAATGTCCATAATTGTCAATGGAACTCCATAAATGCATAAAAGCGAAAACCCAAAGCCCAAAGAAGATTCGCACAACGCCCAACGCCCCAACTCCAACCTCTCATCATTGCTCTTTAAAACATATACGTTAAAATACGTTATAAGTACATGTATTCTTTATAAATTTTTATTTTAGTTCTTTCACTTTTATTTTGAAAATTTTAGTTTCTTTATTATTTTTTTAATTTAAATACTCACTTTAATAGCCAAACAACAAGAAAAACAATGTTACAATGAGCAAGAATTTAACATAATAATTTTAATTGTATTAACAGTTTGACTTATATTTTTAAATTTGAAAAGTAAAAAGATTAAATTTCTTATAATAAAAATAAAGAGACTAATTTTTAAATTGTGGAAGAGTATAGGGACTTATGGTATATTTTAACTGGTAATAATATTAGTGATAAAACACTCCACGTGTTCTTTAATGGCGGCCGGTCTTTGCAGTAATTGCTTCATCAACCCTCTTTAAACAGCCACAAAATTTTCATTACAAACTCTTAATTTTGTCCATTATATATAGTTATATACCCCCTTTTGTTCACAACAAGCGAAAAATCCAACTAGTTTCCATCAAATCTTTTAGCTTTTTCAAGAAAAAAAATTAAAACCCAGTTTTTTTTTCTTTTTTCTGAATCACCCATCACCATGAATGGTGAAAAAAACAGTTCAAACAATAGGGTACTTAAATTAAAGTACGTTAAACTTGGTTACCATTATCTCATAACTCACCTTTTAAAGCTTTGTTTAGTCCCTTTAATGGCTGTTATTATCGTCCAAGCATCGAGGTTAAGCCTTAATGACATCCACCAAACATGGCTTCACCTTGAACATAACCTTGTCTATGTCGTCGTGTTGTCGGCTTTCGTTTTGGTCGGGTCGACCGTTTACTTTATGACCCGAAAAAGATCCGTTTATTTGGTGGATTATGCCTGTTATCTCCCTCCTTCGAAGCTAAAAGTGGAACACGACCGGTTCATGAAACATTGTAAGCTAATGGGTTGTTTTGATGAGACCTCTTTGGTGTTTTTAGACAAGATTTTGGGAAGATCAGGGCTTGGAGAAGAAACATGTGCACCAGAAGCAATGCATTGTCTTCCACCAAAACCATCAATGGAGGCTGCAAGACAAGAGACAGAACAGGTGATGTTTGGTGCTTTAGATACCCTTTTTGCTAACACTAATGTTAAGCCAAAAGATGTTGGGATTCTTGTCGTTAATTGTAGTTTATTTAATCCAACACCTTCATTATCTTCAATGATTATCAACAAGTATAAGATGAGGGGTAATATTAAAAGCTTTAATCTTGGTGGTATGGGATGTAGTGCTAGTGTTATATCTGTTGATTTAGCTAAAGACATGTTACAAGTTCATCGGAACAATTATGCCATTGTTGTTAGTACTGAAAATATTACACAAAATTGGTATTTTGGTAACAATAAAGCAATGTTGTTACCAAATTGCTTGTTTCGAATCGGTGGTGCTGCGGTTTTATTATCGAATAAATCAGTGGACCGACGAAGAAGCAAGTATAAACTTATTCATGTGGTACGTACACATTGCGGTGCTAATAATAAGGCGTTTAACTGTGTCCGACAAGAACAAGATGATATTGGGAAAACAGGTGTTTCATTGTCTAAAGATTTGATGACGATTGCTGGTAATGCACTTAAGTCCAACATTACTACGTTAGGTCCCCTTGTTCTTCCTATAAGTGAACAAATCTTGTTCTTTGTCACATTAGTTGCCAACAAGTTGATCAATGCTAAAATCAAGCCTTATATCCCGGATTTCAAGCTCGCATTTGAACATTTTTGTATACACGCCGGTGGGAGAGCCGTGATCGATGAGCTCGAGAAGAATTTGCACCTTCTCCCGGTACATGTTGAAGCTTCTCGTATGACGCTTCACCGGTTCGGTAACACCTCATCGAGTTCGATCTGGTACGAGCTAGCCTATATGGAAGCGAAGGGTCGAATGCAGAAGGGGGATCGGGTTTGGCAGATCGCTTTCGGGAGCGGTTTCAAATGTAACAGTGCAGTTTGGTTGGCACTCAAGAATGTTAAGCCATCATGTAATAGTCCCTGGGAAGGTTGCATTCATAGGTATCCAGTGCAGCTTAGCCTGTAATGAGATTAATCAAAGCGATTTTCAATGTTTATTATTTTGAGTGCTTGAATTTTTAAGTTGAAATATGTCATACCTTCAGAACTTTTCACAAATTTGAAATTTAATTATTGTACTTGTATTTGATCATGTGCGTAATCTGGCGCCGCATAGTAAGGACAAAGAGAACAATCCAATAACAAAGCAATATAGGCCAAAAGACGGGAACATCGAATACGGAAAAGAAGGTCATTACAAATGCTATGCAGAAAGCTTTTGTCATGGAGTACCTGCAAAAATCATTAAACAGAGGGAGTATTATATCTATTCTTAAATATATTTGTGGTAAACTACACTTAAAAACGTATGTTTACGTTTTATTTATTTAATTTTAAAAAAATTATTAAATTATTTAAAAATTATTTAAAAATTTTCATTTAAGTAACTAGATTATTATAATTATAGTTGTTGTGCGGCTTATCTTTCACAATGTCTGCACCAATCAAAAGTTCTTCTTTCTCTTTTCAACTTCAGTTTATTTGTTTATGGAACAATTTTAAATGTCACAAATCTATTAATTAAAATCTATACAACTTTCTTTTTTGATATTCGACATTGACCATCAGATCGACTTAGATTTAAGATATGTTCTTTTGGATCACCATGTCGATCGTCGAATTATTGTTTGGAACTCATCAATCAAATTATAAAAAAAAAACTAAACTCAATAACTTAAATAAAAATTTTCAAATAGTTTAATGATTTAAATAAAAATCTATAAATAATTTAATAATTATTTTATAAGTTTTTAAAATTTAATGATAAAAACATAAATTTACCATTTACCGATAGTTGACTGAGATTTGTTCTAATTTACCCATATAATAACTCACAGATACACAATCCTAAACGTGACACATCTCATGATGATTAAATTTCATTTTTTATTTTTATGCTATTTATGAGTCTAATTCTGAATTTTTTTATATTTTAATATTTAATACTTGATTTCACATTTTAATTTTTAATTTGATACTTAAATTATTTTAATGTTCAATTTAATACCTAAAATATCACATATTTATTAAAACATATGATGCCTTCTAATTTAAATATCAAATTCGACATAAATATAAAATGATATATTAACTAATAAAAATTGCCAAGATTACTAACACTCTGTGAAATTAAATTCCATTATAATGTCATATTATTGGGTTTTTTCTTTTTAACTTTTACACATTACACCAGTAAATTTGACAACCAAAAAAACTCACATTAGATAAATTCCAGGTAAATAAAAACAAGCGATGCTATAATTTTTTTACTCTATAATTTAACCCAACACAAAATCAGAATGTAATGTAAAATTAGAAGCATCATACTGATCTCATCTCGGAAAACCGAGAAGCTAAAGAGCATGTCAACAAAATCTCAAAACTATCCCTTTAAACCATAACAAAAACATTCTTGAGCTGAAGAAACGTCTTAAAATAAAACAAAAAGAAACCATTTGAACAAGTTGAATCTCAGCAAAAAGCATTACTATATATAACTAATTAAGCAAAAAACGTAACAATATGAGACCTAGGTGTTTGTTGCCCTAGTGTAAATCTGCTGGCTCGAATGGGCGGAAACCAACCTAATCGACCCTCTTGCCATCAGTTCCCTTATAGCCTTTCTCGCAAGCGATCCATTGATCTGAAAGGTGCAAACAAAACAATGTTAAGACTTAAATAGCCAAATGCATGTTCAAGTAATAAAATTCACAACATGCATCTAGACGCAGACATAAAAGAACTGTAACCCGAGTAATGCCGGACATCTAACTCTATAGCACAAGCAGATTCATGTAATAGAATTCACACAGCCATTAAGAAGCAGACAACTAAGTAACGACCTACATCTAACTCTATGGCACAACGACTCAGACTCAAATAGCCAAATGCAAATTCATGTAATAGAATTCGCACATGCATCTAGAAGCAGACGACAAGTATAAAAGAATGGTAACCCAAGTCCCGACAGCACTTATAGAAACAGACAATTTGAATGTAGAAATGATTTAGGGTAACATTAATCAAACAACAGGAGCTCATGCCAAAGGTAATTAAGATCAACACTCATGGTTTTAGCCTGCCATCACTAAAAAACCCCATTATCTATACCCATCTAGCACCAATAACTAAAATCTAAATAGCCCGGATTCAATACTACCACACCCAAACCATCACGATACCATTCAACTTTAGTAAGCCACATTACAAGCTATAATCAAGAACCCGGATAAATCCCTGAAAATTCCCATTACTAGCATCAATAATTAAAGTCCAAATAGCCCGGATTCAACACTAAAACACCCTAGCCCTTCAAATGCCTTTCAACTTTTGTAGGCTACATTTCAAGTTATAATCAAGAACCTGGAAAATTCCTGAAAAATCTCATTATCCACTTTCATCATCAATAGCTAAAGTCTAAATAGCCCGAATTCAACACTAAAACAATTCGAACTTCTGTAAGCTAGATTACAAGCTATAATCATCCATTATCCAGATCCATGCAGCATCAATAGCTAAAGTTTAAATAGCCCAGATTCAACACTAATACACCCTAACCATTACAATACCATTCAACTTTTGTAAGCCACATTTCAAGCTATAATCCAACATGTTATGATACCATTTTATAGGCTACATTTCAAGTTATAATCAACATCCTGAAAAATTCCCATTATCCAGATCCATGTAGCATCAATAACAATAGTCTAGATAGCCCCGATTCGGCACAAAACAGCCATAACATAATCATTGAACAACAACAATTAATGTAACCAAATAAACAACTCAGATCTCCGCATCCAGATAAAAAAAATCTAATAGTATCACAAATTGAAGAGCGAGAAAAAAAAACATCACACAACAAAATAATTCCACATTCTAAAAATGAAATTAACATAAAAGAGGTAAAAGAAAATTCAACGTACCCTCATACGATCAGAGAGAATCGAGGGAGTGATGAGCTTGTATTTAGGAGCTTCAGAGAGAAGCTTATCATAAGTAGCTTGGTCGAATAGCACCATATTGTTCACCTTCTCCTTTTGCTTTCCTTTGCTCCACTTCTATTAATACCCAAAACAAAAAAAAAACCCAGTTCATATTTAACTCTAAAAGTGCAGAAAATCAACACCCCTATAAATACATATCAGAAAAAAAAATCGACCTTCTTCTTTTGCTTGCCACCTCCAGACTTTGCAGGCTTTGATGATGGAGGAGGAGCTTTGTCTTTCTTTGGTGCCTGCAAAAAAACAACAAAACAATATAATTTACGAATCTAAAACAAAGCTGGATTCACCTTTTCTTTTGAAGTAGGAAAATGGCAAATCGAATTGTATTGAAGAATGAAGAGAAGGGAGATGAACAAACCATTGGGATCTGCTGAAAGTGAAGAAGAAAGGGTAAGAGATGAAGCGCAGCTTTTGTTGGGATGGGTTTTTGCTTAGGGTGCGGTGGGATATATAAAGAAGGTGATAATGGGAATGGGATGGCTTTTTTTTCTGTAACACTAGGGTTTTTGGGTTGGTTGAAATCCGACCCAATAGGATGTTTACCCATTTTAGAAGCCTAATGACTTTTTTCGTTGGGCCGAGAAAAAAAAATCTAAAATCCATGTGAATCGAATTAGTTTTAATTTTTATGATTAGAAAATAATTTTTTTTAAATGATGAGAAAATAAATATTTTATATTGAAAATAACATTAAGATATTATATATTTTTAAAATATATATTTTATAAGATTTATAATTTTTTATATACTTAAAATTTAATTTTTTTTAAATATTTATAAAAAAATTTAAAATTTTATCAAATAATATTCAAAATTTATAAAATAATTTTTTTTTTAAAAAACTCAACCGAATAATCAGATTATATTATAAAAATTCAAATTAAACTCTATTTTTTCAGAGAGCAATAAAAGCGGAGCAGGTCTTTATATCGCAAGACTATTGAAAAAATATTTAGGTTCATGATGTCATGTATAATTATAAGTTAGCATGTGATATCTTGTGAATGAAATGTTTTAATTTCATAATTTTTTTAATTTTATATTTTTACTTTTTACTATATTCTAAATGACATATGTTACCCTTAAAATTTATTTATAAAATATAAAATTATTTAATATATTGTTAATAAAATTTTTAGACTCCACAAATAAAATTAAAATTAAAAGTTAACAAATATTTTATAAAAACATAATAAAATATTTAAAAAAAATCACATGTTAATTTTTTTTAAGATTGCAATACTCACCCTTACCCCATATCTCAATTATTAATTATTTTTTATAAATGCATTCTTAAAAAAATTTATAAATATAATTTAGATATTATGTTTATATTAAAAACTTTATCACACAGATACTGCTTCAAAATAACATAATATATGGTTTAAAAGTATAACATAATATATGATTTAAAACTACTTAATAATGTCAACAATCTCTTGACCCATGAAAAAGTATTATGTTGGAGGTATAAAAATTTAAATTTAATTCCAAGCAATTCGATTTACCTCCCCAATTATAAAAAAAATTACTAATTAATAACATATAAAATATTTACGAAAATAAATTAAATTAAATTAAATTAAATTGTGAGCTTATGAATCCATTATGAGTATTATTAAGAGGAAAATAATAAATTTAAAAATTGAAAAACAAACATCATTATTACACCATTCAACAAACAAAATATAGCTATAGGAAACAGATTTATGGACTGATATTTGATAATTAATACTATATCATTTCTTTTTAAGTCCTTAATAAATAATAACCCCTCCAAATAAAAGCTGAAAGAACTTTTGGTCTTCCAAATAACCAGTTTTCTTTTCAAGAATATGTTTGGCAATTCAGAAAGTAAAATTGCTCAAGAAAATTACAGTAAAATCCTAAATCTCCTTAGAACCACCATTGAAGAATAATAATGTGGAACTAAAGGATTCTCACTTACTACATATGATATCATCCTTCTAACTGTATCCAACTAAAAAACAAACCTTTTATTTTTGAACTCGGTAATCAGTATGTCTCGGCATCAGCATAAGCCTCCGGTAAATGGCCCTGAAATGTTACACTAAAACATTCAGTCTAACAAAGTCAAAATGCAGATTAAACTAATGTTTTACTAGCACTCGGGTGTGAGTGTCATAAAAATGTGTCTAACACAGGTATTTCCATGTATTTGAGAGTCGCTGGTCATATTCCCAATACCTATCTCTTAATATGCGTCAGGTATGGATACCAGACATGGGTACTTTAAGCAAAATGAAAATGTTGGAGCAACATAGAAGAGCATCTATACCAACTATATACAACTCCTAGCATCAAGCTCTCAAACCAGAAACCACTTAACCATGACACAAGAGATACCAGTCGAGTGAAATTTTACCTCAAAACTGAGTGGATGCTGCCTAGAATCAGACCGGAGCCTCTGAGTTTGCTGAACCTGAAACAAAGCTCTATACAGCCATTTTCATCTCTATTTTCTCATGAGGATCGTAACCTATGAGTTTGAAATCAGATGCCACAAAGGAATCTATGTTCTTTTTCTCAGGATTGATCTTCAAAATCTGCATTCCGATATGGTAAGAAAAATGCTTCAGAAGAAATAAGGTTGAAGGGTGATGGGAACCAAAAATACCTTTCCCTGGTTTTTAAAGATTAATTCACTATACTCACTGGAAAAGGCTTCGGCAGTTTCTGAAGCTGCTCCTGCAATGGCCTAACATGAGTGCTATAAACATGTGTATCACCGAGCACATGGATGAAATCACCAGGAATGAGATCTATACACAGTAGAAGAAATTAAGAGAGATCCTTACAAGAGGATTGCAGTCTAGGAGAAATTGAAACCATTAACGATTTAATCTAATCTTTAGAGTCGAGCAGGAAGCTATCCTGCAGTTATAGCATCAAGTTTTGTTTTCTATTCATTGTTGTCTCGTTTGCAACCCTACACAAATGTTACTCATCATTCTAGCAATCAATTAAACATAAACAGGTTATCGGTCTCAACGACAACATACCACAAACATGAGCAATCATGCATGTCAGGAGAGCATAAGATGCAATGTTAAATGGCACACCCAAGCCCATATCAGCAGAACGCTGATACATTTGGCAAGATAACTCCTCATTGGCAACATAGAACTGCAACATTCATATTGAAAAGTATTAATTTTTTTTAAGTACAAAATAAAGAGAGACATAAGTTCACTATTTAATACCAACTTGAGCAAACATGTGGCAAGGTGGAAGTGCCATAAGTTTGAGATCAGATGGATTCCAAGCGGAGAGTATAATCCTTCCATCATTAAGATTGTTCTTAATTTTGTCGATAACATCTAACAACTGATCAAATCCTTGTCCAGTGTAGTCAGCATGCATGTCAGTATACCTGGAAAGTATCAGATATGAGGCATCTTAAATAAAACATCAAGTAGAAATACGGAACCGATCACCAGGAGTGTAGTAAAAGTAGAAAAGGGAAAAAAAAAACCAACCTAGCACCAAAATGCCTCCATTGGAACCCATATACGGGTCCCAAGTCACCCTCCTCCCTACTAGTCAACCCAATGCTGAAATTGCAACTCAAACGCAAGTTATAATAACAACACGAAAACAGTAATTAGTTCAACAAGAAATCGACAACAAAAGAGTCTAATACCTATCAAGAAAGTCCCTGGATGCATTACCATCCCATATGTGAATGCCCTTTTCTTGAAGGACCTGTCAGTGATGCAAATATTTTAGAACGAATCATAACCCTCAGCTCTCATATATCAAAACAAAATCTGCAGTTGCTAATTCAACCGTCCCATAAATCACAGTTCATTTGGAAGACAAAAGAAGTCTGAAGCCAGCAACTCCATCTCATCAGGGCATAAAAATGTCTAGCAATGCAAAGGAGTATGCTGCTCAATAAATTATCACCTTGGCATTAGTTGAACCACTGATGAACCAAAGCAACTCTTCGACAACACCTCGCCAAAATACTTTCTGCGGACAAAGCAACACAAATGCAAATCACTCTCTGTATACTTAAAAATAATATACAGAAGAAATAACTACATCACAAGGATAATATACATGCCTTAGTTGTCAAAAGCGGAAACGTTTTTCGCAAATTGAAACGCATCTATGGACAAAAAAATATATATTCAAATCAGCAGGCTGAAACCAATAAAGATCAATGGAAACCTAACAGTTCAAACAAAAAACAGCAGGAACTTAACTAAGAGCTAGACATTACCTGGCAACCAAACATCGATAAAGTACCAGTCCCAGTTCTGTCATCCTTAAGGTTACCCCCAGAGATGATGTCTTGAATCATATTCAGGTACAAGTACTCCTCATGTTTACGGAAAATCATCTTGGGCAGGAAAGAGAACTTCTTTACCTCAAACTTACCAGTATCTGGTTTGTTATCAACGACCAGATCACAGTTCTGGCAGAGGTGCTCAATTGTCGAGGTTCTCACACGAACATAAGTTGTGAAGCAATACCGAATGTCATTTTCCACCATAGGAAATGATGAGTACCAAGGCTGAAATACAGCGGTATCAATGGCAGGCATAAAAGTGTCGCATTCAATGTTTGTCTCTATTTCAGTTATGTGAATAGCATCACAACCAGCTGCATTAAGGGATTCCCTGCATCGAAATATATTGCATGTAAGAAGAGATGGAGAGAAAAAAGGAGAACAAAACAATTAAAAAATAGCTTCTGCACCTAAGTATCTGGCCTCCACCTATAACAAAGACCTTCTCGATCGAAAGACAATAAGGAGATGCAGCCAATAATTCCAAAGCAGAGGTCATGCTTCCACATATAACAACATTCTCAGCAGTTGCAATATCGAAACTTCCAGACCGAGTCAGAACAACATTAAGACGACCCGGAAGAGGTCGATTCTTAAGGGGAATACTTTCCCATGTTTTCCTACCCATTATGACTGCATTCTTTTTCCCAGAATCTGATGTAGTCAGAGTGATATCTTTGAAGAATTTGAGATCAGAAGGCAAGTTCCAAGGTAACTTCCCATCCTTACCGATACCCATATCTTTGGTCGCAGCCACAACAACTTGATAAGTTCGCTGCGGATCAGGCTGTGCATTGCCATTACCATTGCCATTAGGAACATTCATCATGGTATCAGCAGACATAATTCAACTAAAAGCCGAACTGAAGCTCAAGGATCAAAGCTTGCAACGTAAACCGATCAGCCAATTTTTTTTGTGGAAGTGCGATAGAGTCCGACAGAAACCAGACTGAAGTCATAATTCAATATAAAGAACATGTAAGTTTTCTTCTTTTTTTTTTTTTGAACATAAAGAACATGTAAGTTAAACCTTCCTAGCATTGGAATCTACCAAGCATTTACTCAAAGTAACCGAATTCCAATAGAAAAATGAGTGAAATTAATGGGAAAAAAAGAGTCCTTCTAAATGAAAACAACACTTTAATCAAGGTCAACCCCGTTTAACAGTCACTAAAATCAGCGCGAAAATTCAGATTTCAACCTCTCAAAAGCCAAAAATTTAATACCCATTTTTTAATTAATCTCAGAACTTAAAAAGGTATCGAACTATCGATGCATGCGAGAGAAAGTCAAAAGAAAATCTTAAAAAACAGAGATTTTTTTCCCAATAAAAAATAAGAGAAGAAATTGTTATACATTCCTAACAAAAAAATGACAAACAATAAACGAGATTTTCCAGAAAAAATTCGAAGGAAAAGTAAAATTAAATTAAATTAAAACGAACATACATAACTGATCAATAATCACGCTTCTACCAAACATTCAACTCTCTTAAATATTAAAAAAATTATTTGTACCAAAATTTTATGGAACCAGACAATCAAACCAGCTCTCTAAAACCAAGTTTAAAACAAAATTCAAAAAGCAAGACAAAAAATGAGAGAAATGCGAATAAGGTACCGACCGATCGGAGAAGGAAACACAAAAATGTTCGAACAGCAACGGTGAAAAGCTCTGGCTAGTGGCTACTTCTTCTACAACTAAGAATAAAATTATTAGAATAATTTTTTCAAAAAAGGAGAGAAATTAGGGATTTTGTTTTTTTGAGTATAGAGAAATGAAAATAAAATGTGAGTGGAGAATCAGTATTTTAGTGGATCGATGAGAGAGAGTTTGAAAAGAAGAGCGAAAAATATAAAAAAGGGAGGAAGTAAAAGAGAAAAAGAGACGGCAAATATCCAAAAAGCACAGTTGACGCGGAGTGTCGTTGCCGCCTATTTTTATTTTAGTTTCTATCATTACTAATAAAATTACTAAGAGTGAGTTTGGATGAGTGATTGGGTGCGGTGTGATGCGTTTAGTTTACTTTTTATCTCACGTTACAGTATCACTACAGTATTTAATATCACCGTCACCGCTGCTTTTACACTAACTGCAGGTAAACGCACCGCCCATTTAAACTCACCCTAAATCGGTTGAGAAAAAAATGAATTAGTGTTTTTTTTATCTCACCTAATTTTATATTTAATATTTTATTGAGTTGGTATTAATTTTAATTGGATTCAGTTATAAATTTATAAAAATATTTTTCTTTTAAATTATAATTAATGTTAGGATAGTTAAGTTGTTGAACTATTATTGAGTTTACATTTTGATCACTCAACTTCAAATAATTACAAAATAATTACTAAACTATTCAGAAAAAAAATCATTTAAATCATTGAACTATTCTAAAGTTTTTTATTTAAATCATTTGGTAGTTAGTTTTTTTTAATTTGGCTAGAGAGTTTCAAATGACGATTTGATGATCGGTATAGTGCATCGAATAATAAAGCTATTTGAATTTTGGTTCGTATATTCATGACATTTAAAATTATTTTATGAAAAAAATGAAGTGTGAAAGAAAAGGAGAATGAGAGTTTTCCATTGATGACGGTGTGAAAGAGAAGGTTATATAACAATAATTTTAATAGCTTAATTACTTAAATGAAAACTTTTGAATAGTTTTAATGATCGTTTTGTAACTTTTTAAAGCTAAGTAACTCAAACCTAAATTTAGTAATTGTTTAGTGACCTAAACTGCAATTTACCATTAATATTATTATAATAATTTTTTTTATCTTTTTACACTTTTATATTATCTTTAAATAAAATAATACAAAAATTACAAATTCATTCTTGAAAAGATAAATATACCATCATAATATTACTTTTTTGTAAAATTTTATTTGATAATAAATATTTTCATTTAAAGAAAAATTAAATTTTCATCTTTTTTTTTTCTTTATTAATGAAATTTTGAAATTTTTTAACAATTACATATAGCATTTTATGATTTTTTTTTTATGCTTATACTTTCATTTATAAGTAGAGCTCAGCTCTCATAAATTACTCATGAGGCTGAGTAGCCAAAATTTTACATCGACTTTCACACTCACGAGTGCCAGGGTCTTTTTTATCAAAATCTTTAAAAAAAATTTATTTTAGAATTATTTGACCTAAATTCCTATTAAAATGAAATACAAGAGGAAATATAGGAGGACATGTAAGGGCAAAAGTTGAGGGCCATCACAGGTCCCCAATAAACAAAATATTAGACTTGGGGTTGCAATCGAGGGTGCAGGACTGTGATGGGATTTGTGAATTCGAATGTAAAAATAAGTAAAAATAAAGTAACAAACATATAAATATATAGTCTTTATTCATCCTGTATCATTCGAATTCGACATTGTAAATTTTCTTCTTCTTTCTCCTACATTTTTTCCAAAAGGATTTTTATGTAAAATTTTGTGTATTCTATTTTCTCTCTTTCTTTGTGATTCATTGTCATTGTCGACGTTTAATTTTCACAAATAGCTTGTAAAATACCCATATTTTAAAAAAATGTTAATTGCACCAAACATTCTTAAATTATGACTCCTATTCTAAATTTATCCCCAAACTTCATGTCATTCTAATTACATCTCTAAATTATCAATGTTATATCAATCAAGTTTTTTTTGTTACTAAAATCATTAGTTTATCTATTAAATGAAACGTCAAATCTTATGTCACATAATTTAAATGAAAAAATTTAAGAAAAATGAATATCGTAAAAATAAATGTTTTAAAAAATTTAGTTTGAGGTTTTCAAATCTTTTAAAAAAAATTGTTCAAGATTTGAAGCATCATTTAACAATTAAATTAATTGTTCTAATAACGAAATGACTTGATTGATTTAATATCAATGATTTAGAAATATAATTAAAATAAGGTTTAAAATTAAAGATGCCAACTCTTTAAAAAATATTATTTTTTACTATTCTTCAAATACAAAAACCCCCACTTTTATAATGAATTCATATTTTGTTACTTTTCGCCATTAATGTATTTATTTGTTTAATTACAAATGTATTTATATTTACTTTTTGATTGTATACAAATATGTTTATTCGTTTTAATGTTCCATTTATAATTTTACACCTAATCTATTGTATTGATTTTACTTTAATGTGTTCATTGCAATTTTAAGATAATTTTAGATAATATTAAAACCTTTTTTTTCTTTTTCAATCACACCTAAAAATAAATAAATGTAAGCGTGATTAAACTATTTGTAGATTTACGTTTTGATCATTTAACTTCAAAATGTTATAAAATGATTGTTAATTTATTCAAAATTTTCATTTAAGTTACTAAATTATTAAAATCGTTGTTGTATGGCATTCTTTATTTGCATCGGTTATGCCAATTGAAAAGTCTCATTCCCTTTCCCTATACAGTTCTTTTTTTTTGCATGAAATAATTTTGAACGTCAATAATTTATGAACCAAAATCCAAACAGATTTCTTTTTTAGTATTAGACACTAATCATTAGATCAGCTTGGATTTAAGGTATGTTATTCTACTTGTTGAAATGCACCGATCGTTGAATCTTCATTTGGAGCTTGCTAATCGAACTTTAAAAAACAAAAACAAAAGCTTAACAACCTAGTGAATTAAATGAAAATTTCCAAATAGTTTACTTAAATGAAAACTTTTGAATAATTTAATAATCGTTTTGTAACTTTTTGAAGTTAAGTAACCAAAAAGTAAGCATACTAATATTATAATCACTTTAAGTGTAGTTTATTAAAAAATAAAGGTTTATAGACATTAACTTAACTAATGTAATATTTTTCTTGAATTAATTTTTTCATTAATTATATTTTTAAAGATTATTTTAATATGTGTATATTTTTTTACTAAGAATGTTTTTTTTTAACTAAAGGAGGAGAATAGAATTGTCTGAAATCGAACTTAAACTCTCATATCTACAATATAATACTCTTGCTACTAAACAAAAAGGTTGTAAGCATTACGCTCTTAATGTCCAATAAAAATTATTGTCTAATGAAATCTTTTAGGTCGATAAATAAATTTTGAAGTTTATTTTGTAATTTTAATATATATAAATATATTCATTAATTTTGAATATGTTTAATGTATTGGAGTAAGGAATTTTTTTAATTTTTTTATAAGATTTAAAATTTATTGAATTAAATATTGCCTAAATCACAATAAAAAAAATATTTTTTTATCTTGGTGGTAAATAGGTAATTTGAGTTTTTAAAATAATTAACTCTAAAACCAAAAATTGTACGAAACGGCTATTGAGAAAGGAGTACAAGGAAAAGCAAACCTGTGTGCTACGCTGGAAGGCGGGAAAATCAAGAACCAGCCAATTATTGTGTGCCACAGTCGTCCTTCCATTGGATGTTTGTCGAATCCTTACCATCCACCTGGCGTTGATCGCTTGATTATAGATACGGTCGTCAGTCAGTAGCTTGCTTTGGAAATGAAATCTCAGCCGCTCATGACTCTCATCTCCAAAATGATTTTTTATTCTACAGATAACTGGCTGTGAATAAATTACATTCAAAATCAATTACTAAACTGATTTTTGAAATATATTTAAAATTTTAAAAATAAAAATAAAAATAAAAGTATAATGTTTAATTTTTAATTTTTAATTTTACATATTTTCTTGATTTGAATCTTATTTATTTTTAGTTAAATTTAACTCTCAATATTTTAAAAAAAGTCAATTTATTTTTTAAAGAAATTACTGACTAAATCGTTAAATTTTAAAAATTACAATGCACATGACAATTTAGATGTATTTCATGCTATTTTTTTAAGCCTTTATGAACTTTTTATAATTTTTAAATTATTTTTTGACGTAACATATAAGATAAAATGCAAAATCAACATGAAATACGAGTGGATTGTCACGTGATTACCACATCAACATCATTAAAATTTTAATATTTTAGTCAATATTTCTGTTTTAAAAAACTATTTAACTCTTTTTAAAAGGTTAATGACTAACTTTAACTAAAAAAGAATAAAGATCAATTTAATAAAAAATATAAACATTGAAGATTAAACGTGTTATTATAAAAAAAAAGCTAAATTAAGTTTGTAACTCTAAAACAATTTCATTGTACATTTATTACATTTTTTTTCCTTAAATTTATTTTTCCAGCATTTGTCAAATTTATCAATATCCAACCTTTTTAAACTTGACAACAATAAATGTATTAATCAGTGATCTTTTATATTATTTTTTGCGTCATAATTATTTAAATTTTAGCATGTTATCTTATATAAATTTTGATAAGTTTAATTTTTCTATTTCAAATCATATAGAAAATCATTGAATCTAATTTTTTGAGAATTTTTTTATGTAATTAGATTATGACACATTAAACTATACTATATATTTTTAAGTCATTTATAGAGTTGGTGTCATGAGCCAATAAGACATTAACTCAATTGAGTAATGACTAAAATATTATTTACATATAAAATTATATTACTTTGACGACATTTTATTTTCTATATTTTTTATGTAAAAAATTAAAAAAATACACTTAATATATTAATTCCACTATTTCAGTCAAAACTTTGTTTATTTTTATATCATTTTAAAAATAATTTCAATGAAAAAAAGTGAAGTAATTTTTTTGATGAATTATAAGAGGAGGACAAAATACTAACAGTAATGCGACTAGCATAATTCGAACTTATATCATACTTGAGACAGTGAACACACTAACTATCAAATCAATACACAAAATTCAAAAAAAATTGATTTAGTGTTTTGATATGTTTGGTATGCCATCACTACCAACAAATGTAGCTTTCACTACTTTGACAATGTTGAAGCATCTTACGCACCCAACCCTATCAAACAAGGAAAAACATCCAATCTTTATGTTTATTGTGTATCGAAAATTATTCCATTAACTATTTAAAAACTTTGCAAAAAAGGTTAAACTGGTGACAAATACCTTTTTAACATGTTATTAGATAATTTAAAATGTTTTAAAAAGAACGTATGGTGCTTATAAATTTATAATTTTCTATAATATTAAATACTAATCCTATATATATAAAGTTAAAACGTGTGGATTTGGTCCCTAGTTTACCCCGACCCACCCATGATGCCTAATTTAATTAAGCTAGAGTTTCAATATTTCCAAAAGTATTGTGAAAAAGACATTATGATAAATTGAGATGCGGAAAAAGATTATAGTTGGAACCATCGAGGCGTCGGGAAGGGAAAAGTGATTCCATCTTTTCAATTTGG
The DNA here is from genome assembly GCF_007990345.1 of Gossypium hirsutum. Classification (NCBI taxonomy): domain Eukaryota; kingdom Viridiplantae; phylum Streptophyta; class Magnoliopsida; order Malvales; family Malvaceae; genus Gossypium; species Gossypium hirsutum. The sequence goes on along the minus strand of NC_053437.1, from coordinate 291,317 downwards.
GTTAATTAATCTTTAGTCCCTCAACTTTATAATTATATTTTAATGAGTGACTATCTGGTAAAATTTGATTGGTTTACTTTTTTTTAACGGTACTAACCGCAATCAAAGTTTACGTATTCGAATCGATAAAAAATAGTTTAGGTATATAACTCAAATAAACCCAATAAATTAGGTACCTCCTGCTCAATTAAGCCTTTTTAGATATTATCTTTCATAGTTTGCAAATTATGCTATTTAGCCTCCAATTGTAATTGAATCCGTTCAATTTCATCCCCGTTGTTATTTATATTAGTTAATCATTTCATACTTAGTTATGACTTCTTGATATATATTTTAAATCAAGGGTATATAAGAAATTGAATTATATTTTATTAAAATATAATTTAACTTTAATAAATTGATCGAGTCTTAGCTCGATTGATATAGATATTGTTATCAGTGTAAGAAAACGTGGGTTCGAATACGCTAAAGTGTATTATCATCCTATTTATGGGTTGAGGATTATGAGTAGTTCTGAATATTGTGTAAAAAGCAACAAACATGATCAGAACCTATAATGAAATTATTTAATAAATAATAATAATTTTCAAATAATCTTAAATTATTTAAAATCTTAATTATTGAAACAAAGAGTTCATTGATAAGCAAAGTTTATGATTGTGTTATAAAGATGGAACTCAATTTTTACTTAAATAAAATTTAAAAAAAAACGTATCAATATTTAAATTTATACTTTCAATAAAATTTTAATCTAATTTAGATTATGTAAACTTAATCACATTTTTTGCATTAATGCATTTTCCAAATATAAAACTATGTTGAAATATATAATTTCGATATTGATAAATTTCAAATTCCGACCAAATGTCACTGCATTCGAAATTAAGTTATTACACACGTTAATAATTAGTTTGTATTATTTTTAATGCATAAACTAATATTAATATTTTAAAATATTTATACGTTTGATTGAGTTTTAAGTTCAATTGGCATTAATATTGTTGCCAGTGTAGGAGGACGTGAGTTCAAGTGCGCTGAAGTACATTATTCGCCTATTTAAAGGTAAGGAAGGGACTATGAGTAGTTCTAGGCATAGTATCGAAAACAGAGCAGATATGATATAACCCTATAATGAGATTAATATGCTTTAATTTGTGAGATTAACAATACTATTATTTATCAAATGTTATTTTTAAAATGGTTGTAATATCAATTACTATTTTTAAAATTTTATTTTATTAATTACTATATTTTAATTCCATAAATATATTATTTGTGAAATCTAAAAAAAATTAAAAACTATATATGAACTAATTTAATAAAATGTAATTATAAAAAATAAAGCTTTTCACTATTTCACTATATTTTAATTAATAAATATAATATATTTAAGAGTAAACTACCAAAATAGTCACATTTGTTTCCCTTAGGTTACATTTTAGTCACTTATGTTTGAAATGTTACGTTTTAATCACTTATGTTAACGTGTTGTAACATTTTAGTCACTGAGCCATTAATTGTTGTTAATAATGTAATGGTAAGCTGGTGTGGCATGTTAAATCATCATTTCAAACAAAAATTTTAGGTTAAATTATACAATTGGTCTCCATTTTTTTTCGTTTTGAGCAATTTTTTTTTCTTTTATGTTAAAAGAGATGGAAAAGGAAGGAAAATAGAGGGAGAAGCATAAAAGGCTAGAAAACAGAGAAGAAAAAAAAAAGGAAAGTTGAAAGAACATAAAAGAAAAAAAAATTTACTCAAAATGAAAAAATTTGGGGATCAATTGTATAATTTAACCTGAAATTTTTGTTTGAAATGATGATTTAAAGTGCCACATCAGTTTACCGTTACATCGTTAATGGAAATTTACGGCTTAATGACTAAAATGTTACAACGCGTTAACGTAAGTGACTAAAACGTAACATTTCAAACATAAATGACTAAAATGTAACCTAAGAGAAACAAAATTGACTATTTTTATAGTTTACCCTATATTTAATTAACATATACACAATCAACTAATGCATCGCACGAGTAAAAACAATCATGCTAACTCTGGTGACCTAAGTAGTTAGCAAACGGAAGAAATACTATTTTAATCTTCTTATAGATTGAAAGTTTCAAAATTTGCACAAAAGCCCAAACAAACTGATGACCAATTGATAATACTGCATTTTCCTTTTTAGAAACTCAATTAAAAATTTATATAAAATAGCTTTCTAAAATAAGCATTTCATGAGCTATCGGTAAGAAATTTAGCAATTTAAAGGGTAAGGAATTCAGGTTAATTACGTTTTAATTTAATTGGTATTAGTATTGTTGTTAATGTAGAAGGTCGTGAGTTGAGTGCGTTGAAACGCATTATCCTCTTATTTAAGAGTTGTTGAGAGACTACGGGTAATTCTAGATATTATATAAAAAAAGTATATATGTTAGAACTTATAATAAAATTAATGTTGAAAAATATATATATAATTCAATAATTTATTAAAAACATAACAATATTGTAATAAATTCAATATTTTGAAATACTTCACATTATAACTCCCCAACTCTTTGTTTAGAGAAACTCATCAATTTCGAGTCAAAAATCAATTAGCAATATCTGAGTTTAAATTTTTTTAAAATTTAAGCTTAATTTGAAATGAATATAAACTTATTTTCATTTGATTCAATTGTTTGTTTGAACCAAATCGATAAATTTCTATTCAAATTAGACCTATTAATAAATTGAAAAAAACAGGCTATATCAATTAGGAAGTTTTTTTTTTCTTTGAGAAATTCATTTAACCTCTTGAATGGACAAGAGGGAGTTTAGACGATCATGGGGATGTCAATTTTTATCTTTTTCCTTTTTCCCCCTAAAATCAAAAAGAAAAATTCAAAGCAATCCATATTTGTAGAAAAATAAATCATTAATAAAAAAACCTTTTAGGTTACCTATTTCCTAAACACAAAATTTCATATAAAATCCCCAGAAACATATAGAGGTTTTCATACATTCAAATAATGGAGAATCAAAGTGAAAAGAGGCACTTTGACATGGGATCTTTGAGGAACAATCTTCCACAAAAGTAATTTTTTTTTCTTTTTTCTTTTTATAACTAATTATTATTTTTTATGAATATTTTTATTCGGTAATTTTGATTCAACCCTACTCTAAACAGGCCAGGATTATCAATGTATTATTCCGGAAAATCTCAATCATTTACGTGCATTTTAGATGTTCGTAACGTCGAGGATCTGAAAAAACAAGAACATCCCAACGCTAAGAAAAGAAAGAAATATCCAAAAACAAAGGAAATGCATCATCATCACCATCACTATATGCCTTACCCATGTCAAAGAGTATCCAGTAGAGCGCATTGTAATTCACCTTACATCGGCATTTAATTTATGTTTCTCGAACTATGGTTAAATATAATCTAATTTTTTACACACTCATACTGGAATATATATATTAAACACGAGCATGGATAACATAAAAAGTATATATATATACACTATTATCAGATTATGTACATTAGTTATATACGTGCTGATTTTAAGGGTTTGTTTTTCATTGCAATTTAAGAATTGCTGATTCGATTAGTAATATTTCGTATTAACTTATGTGCTTACTAAATTATTTCATAACTTATAAATTCGGGTATAGGATGAATAGCGTTATTTAATTCAAATTGGATTAAATCACAATAAAATAAATTTTTAATGAACTTAAGTTTTTTTTTATTGAATAAAATCTCAGGCTTTTTAAGTGTAATTTTTATTTAGGTCAAATAAGGAAAGAGTGATACAACAACAGAAGTTTAAAATATAAATCAAAGCTAACAATAATCGTATTTGTTTTAAGGTGGGTTTCGATAAGCGGTGAGGTGCGTTTAGCTTATTTTTTGTCTCACGCGATAGTATCTAATCTCATTACCAACGTTGTTTTTATACTAACTGTAGGTAAACGCACTGCTTATCCAAACCTACCCTTAAATCAATGTATTAATTTTAAATAATGAGATTACTCGATTGGTATTAATATTGTTGTCAGTATAGAAGGACTTGAGTTCGAGTGTGTTGAAATGTATTATTCTCTTATTTAAGGGTTAGAGAAGAGTTATGAAAAATTTTAAACATGGTATCAAAAAGAAAAAAAATATTGTAAAGATTTATAATGAAATTAATGTTAAAAAAAAACACGATTAAACCGACTAAGAAATCAACTCTTGCTTAAACAACAAAAACCAACATTAGTCCCAAGTCCATAGGATGTGACTCACAATTTTAAGCGTAAAAATTGATAGATATATTTTAACCACTTATATATTATTCGATTTTATTCATATTAAATTATGTGATTCAATATGTGAATTATAAATTTATATTTATAAAAGAATTTGGTAAAAGGAATATATGTATAAATGAATTGTAGATTTAAAACAAAAAAAAATCTTTTTTACAAAGGAGCAGTTTTTTGCACAATAATTTATTTTAAGTTTTTAATTTTTTTTGGTATCCTTCACATAAAATTTACAAAATAAATAGGTAAAAAATACATAAAAATTAATTTTAGATTTAAAAAGTATAGTTTTACTTTATAAAAGCTAGCAACTTTTATACAATAATTTATTTTAAGTTTTCCTTAGCATTCTTTAGGTCCATTTATGATTTAAATTTAAGATTCAATTGTTTATTTCAATAATGTTAATTTTAAGGTTTGAACACGTGTTTCTCTTAAAAAATGTAATGTATTTTATTACTACACTCAACATTTATTAATTTTTTAAAGTTTTTATACTAAAATACTAAAAAAAATTAAAACAATATTTGTTATTTTATAAAAAATACTTTTAATCCGTTTCTTGTTTTTATTCATCTTTTGTCAATTTTGGACCAATGTTTTAATATTGAAATAGGGTTGAATCAATTAAATTATTAATTTTTGATTCAATAATTTTAATCATTGGTTTAGTAATAATTAAATAAATGGTAAAAATTTATAAAAATAATAATAATTTTAAAAATTATGAAAATTAATTTAATTGATTGAATTGTTGATTTTTTTTTCAATTTCTTATTTTATATTGTTTTTAAATAATTTACTCAAAAACTGATTTAATTTTTATATTCGAATCAATTTGATGCAATAAAGTTCAATTTAATAAAATAATAAGTCAAAACAAATTTATCTGGTGCAAAAGTCAACACTTGTATATCACCCCATCCACACGATACACCGACATCACCACTATCAAATCAATTTCCTTTTTTATTGCCCTTTTACATACTCATTAAACTTTAAATATAAAAAAAATCTTGTAATGAATTTTCTATATAACAACAGAGTGAAGAACAGCACTTTGTAAAAATAAATCTGGTTGCACCAAATCTCAAACTCCCATATCCGCATGACGTGAAACGTCACCGCATCCACACGCTCCTTCCCAAATCTAATCACCCGATGACGTGGATCCTCACTTATCCTTCATTTTTTACTTTCCTTAAAACCTTCAAACTTTTACTTAATTCCAATTTTGTCCCTTTAAAAACCCATCCAACGCAGATTAAACCCCCAAAATCACTGTATCACCATACCTCCGAGAAACACTGAATCTAAACTCCCCACCAAAACAGAAAGTAAATAAAAATTTTAAATAATTAGTATGATATTTTGAAAATTTTCTTTTTGTGTCACTTTAAAATCTCTGTTTATCTGAAGAAAATTGCTTCGCCATGGCCAAAGGCAAAGCTCCAAGGAGAACTCTCGATTCTTATACACTCAGGAACATCAACAAAACAATTAAAGGTAAGACTAAAGAACTAAGAAGATGAGCTTTTATTCCCCTCCCCCCCTTTTTGTGTGTGTGTTTTAAAAGTTGTGGCGGTGATTGATAGCGGGAGATTGTGTGTTGATGCGACCGGCGGAGCGATCGAAACCGCAATACGTGGCGAGAATCGAACGGATCGAGGCGGACGCACGTGGTGGAAACGTGAAGGTGCACGTGAGGTGGTATTATCGGCCGGAGGAGTCGATCGGAGGGAGGAGACAGTTCCATGGTTCTAAGGAGGTTTTCTTGTCTGATCATTACGATGTGCAAAGCGCTGATACGATCGAAGCGAAGTGTACGGTCCATAGCTTCAAAAGCTATACAAAGCTTGACGCCGTTGGAAACGACGATTTCTTCTGTCGTTTCGAATACAATTCCGCCACCGGTGCTTTCAACCCCGATCGCGTCGCCGTGTACGTTCCTCTCTTCTTCTTCCATTAATTTTTACTTCTAATTCATGACCTGATTTCTGAGTGGATACTTATTAATTTGCTTCACACATTATAACTAGTGACTTAATGATAATTTTTTGGTGAATTTTGTCTAATGATGTTTTGATTACTTAATCTCTCGACTAAGATTAGGTTCATACATTGACTAAAAGGAAATGATTAAAGTTTTCTATGCTTAGTTTTTTGGTTAATTTATGTTTAGAACAGTTATAGGTTATATTTTGAGCTCCGTTTGTTCTGATTTCTTTCAGTTTTTTAGGTTTAGGCAAGAAAAAATTTAAAAAATGTTGATCATTAGCATGCATATTTAGATACGATCTTACGAGTTTGATGTTTGGGGAGAATGTTAAATATTAATTTGCTAATTGTCGTTCATTCAATATATACATTTATTTTCTTTAAATTCAAATATGTTAGGTTGTTAAAATAAAAGTTCTACTTAAATGTCACAGTTATTGCAAATGTAAATTAAAATTGAACTTAATGTGGGCAGTTATTGCAAATGTGAGATGCCTTACAATCCTGATGATCTTATGGTTCAGTGTGAAGGTTGCAGTGACTGGTAAGTTGGATGCTTGGGAATATTTCCATAATATTTGAAATATATATAGAGAGTTTTGGCTTTTATTTCTCTTATTAATATTTGAATATATCTAAACTTGAGTAAGAAAATATGCTTGCGAGTATGAATATATTACCCTCCAATATTTTTGGGCTGCTGTGAAAAACATCGGGTTCCATAATATTAAAATCCAATTCAAAATTTTCATCCAATTTAGCATTTCTTTGCTTCGTTTGTGCTACGTTTTTTCTGAGTATTATTATTTTTCATTAAGTAATAAATTAATTTAAATTAGTAATATTTAGCTACTCTCATGATTTACTTTTGGTAAAAAGGAAGCAAACTTTTTGCTTAAAGTGGTCTTATTTTTTATAAAATTTTTTACTCATCCTTCTAATTTCAAATTTAAATTTATTATAATTATTTTTTAATTTAAGTCTATCTACTTTAATACATGTGTATTAAATAAGCGTTTTCCTTATGTTATTATACTAATAACCAAATGAACCTTAATATTTATCTTCTATGCAATAATAAGATCATTAGAAATGATTGTATAGAACTATTACATTACGTATATTATTTTCACTCAAATCACATTAAATAATCAAAACTGTATGAAAAGTTAGCCGAATCATAAATGCTTTGGCTGAATACTTTTTAATTACGAATGTGATTTATTAATGATTCAGTTGACTTTTCATATAATTTTAATTACATGATTTAAGTGGAAATAATATATGCTGACGCAATATCACTGCTTTGAACGGCTCCTTCTCCAAGATGACTATAATGGATTTTGATTTTGATTGTGTTAGTATTTTTCTCATGTTATTACATTAATAACCAAATTTAGTAGCTGAAATAATTTTTCTTAATTTAATTACTTGTGTGACGTATTAATGATTTAGTTACATTTTCATATAATTTTAATTACGGGACATGATACGTCGATGTAGTATCATTGCTTCATTGTGTTTACTCAACATTTCCACCTATTTATTCTACACTATAATTGAAAGGCTCCTTTATTAACACTTAAATTTATGTAGTATGTGGGAATGCACTTTTGATTCAGGTTTCACCCTGCTTGTATAGAAATGACAGCAGAAGAGGTGAAATTACTCGATCACTATTTTTGTGAAACTTGTTTATCCGAAGATCCGAAGAAGTTGCAGAATTCCCTTGCCTCTTCCGTAGACTTGGATACAAAGGTAGCAATTTCCTAATTCCTTCTAGTCTTATAATTTTTTTTGGTTAAAGTATCCCATAAGTCCTTTTACTCTTCACAAATTTAAAATCCTTATTTTGAAATTTGGTTAAAATATGCCATAAATCCTTAAGTTTAAAATTTAAGTCCTACTTTTCATATTTCAAAATTTAAATCCAACTGTTAACACGGTTAAATTTGTCTGTGTTGCATTTTGATGATAGCCATGTAATTACAAAAGTAGTATTAACGGTTGGACTTGAGTTTTGAAATTTGAAAAGTAGAGGAATTAAATGTCTAGAAATAAAAGCACAAGGACTAAATTTCAAATTTGTGAAGATTATGTGGACTTATGACATATTTTAACCATTTCCTTTTTTTAAGTATCAGATTCAAACACCGTGTCTAGTAAGTGTGAAAAATATGATCTTTCGATACTTACACTTAACCTAGACCAAAGGGAAAGAGTGTATAAAGAGAATGTATCATGTCGTTGAACATTGTTAGGGATTGTAGGGTTAACAATTTCGACCAAACTTTATCAATTTGAACCCAAATCGATTCTGATTCTATTTGAACATAAAAGTCAACGGCTTGAATATGGGTTCAACCCAAACTTGAAAAAATTCTAGCTAGAATAACCCAATGAGTTGAACTTGAATTGAATTTATCCCAACTCATAATGACTCATCCTAGAAACATCTCCTCAAGCCCTAATGATATCAATCCAAAATAAAATGTTTCGAAACATGAATTGACTAGTTTTAGACCTAATGGATAGGTAATTTAGAGATTTAAATGAGATATTGATGCTGGTAAGGTATTTAAATTTGACTTTAAAAAAAAAAATCAAACTCTATTAAATAGATACCTCTTTGAACTCATCATTGAGTTGGATTAAAGTTCAATAATACTTACTTTTGACGGTTCACGAGCCTTATTTTCATTTTTAATAATTTTATATTATCAAATTGCATTATTGGCCTTAATATATGTTATTAACCTTAAGCTTATTATCGAGTTGAGCCCGAGCTTGAATATATACAAACTTAATTGAGCTTGAGTTTTGAGGTTAAATATGAAAATTGAAAAATGAGCCTAGTAAAACTCAAGCTCAAGTAACTTGATTATATCTTGAGTTGAGTTAGAGCTTAAAAATAGATGTTCAATTAAGCTTAAGTATCTAACTCTAAATTTCGAGATTGAGTTTACCAATATTTGAGCTCGGTTTAACTTAATTATACCTGCAGATCTACATGAAATGATTTTAGTATTAGTAGATTATTTAGTTACTACGTATTTGTTATTAACCCTTTAAACATCAACATTGTGACTTAGGTGGATGCAAAAAAACGACGACGGAGGTGAAAAAGAAAGTACATAAACCTAGTGTTTTAGTTGAGATACGATAGTTTTAATTTTTACCACGATGGTTGAGTTTGAGACTGACTTAGCCGGTTTGAAAACCTCAATGGTTTTTTTTTTTTTTATATGCCATATGTATGTATCTGGTTTGTAAATTAAGGTTGTATTGTATGTAACATAAAACTTCACCGTTTCTACCTTTGGTGCAGACGTGCAGTGATTATATGTCGAAATTCAAATTTCGCATTCTATACCGAGGTAAGGATTTAACATCTGAGGAGAGAGAAGAAAAATACAAAGTGATTTTTTTAAATAAATTAAAATTAAATGCAATACCTAAAATTTTATATTTTATAATATTATAATTTTTGAATTTTAATGGGTTGGTTTTAATATAGTTAATCAAGCGATGATATAGATGCCCATTGATGTAATGTATTCAAATTAAAGGTGCTCATGGGCAAGTCGAGCTAAACCTAAGTATAATATTAACATATTTTATATTTGCCTAAGTCCGACTCGACTTGAAATATGAACACTAAACCCTAAACTAGATCCATGAATAATTCAAATATGTACATGCACGATATATTTCAAAGAGGTGCTTTCATTTTATCGAACTTGTCACCTCAATAACTCAACTTTTCACAAAGTTGAGAGTAAGAATAATACTGATTTGTTAAGGGATTCATCAGTTTGAAAACTTCTCCAAAAAGAATCAAAATGCATCAAGAAATTAGGTTAATCAAACCGTAGGATAGATGCCCATTGATGTTGTTTAAAAGCATGGATTTAAATGCTACCTAGCGTGAATGTTCACATTCCCTTGGTAAGTGATCACACGGTCCATCTTGACAAGGCACTCCCACTTTACTAAATCTGCCATTATAGGCACTGGGGATCCCCGACGAATGACAGGTTGAAGACTTACCGGAAAGGAGTACACCTCCCATCAACATTTATCTAAATTTTTATATCACTTGTTGAATTAGTCTAAACTTGTTTCATTAACACCTGAGCCCAACGATTAATATAAGACGATAAGAGTAACTACCATATTACCTCTTAAGATACACCTAAGCACAACAAACATAGTACGCGATAAACGAATGAATAACTAATGACTGTTTTTGGACCCACAATCAATCACAAATAATAAAAAGAAATCAAATTCATAACAATGTAATTCTACAATTTTTGGCGCGGTGGCTAAAATTACAGAAAGAAGCAGAGCATAAACTAATCTACATGCTTTTCATCCCCCCCTCCATCTGGTCTACCCCAAGTTTGTAGCAATTGGGCCTTTCTCCCCCCTAAATTTCCTCAACATGTAATTAAAAGAAAAATATAATGAACTAAAAATTTGAGTCGAACAATGATCACACGGCTTACTCATCAATGGCAGACAATGAAACATAGGAACAATTCAATACTCAAATGAAATAAACAAAGAATGATCAAACTGAGCGAATAAAGCCAATTTTCCTTGTTCAATTTAATGCATCTATATGATGTATGTGTTTGAGAGTTTTTTTTACCTTATATCGTTGTATAATGTTTATATATTGCCTTTATAACTTGTTTTTGCTCTCTTCCATACTATAACGACGCCGTACAGGTCTGCTGAAGCCAAAAAGTTCTCCCCGTGATTCCAAGCTACTACTAAAACCGGAAAACGATGACCCTGCGGACATCAATTACTCAAATTGTTAACAGTACATTAGCAAAGAAGTTTCGAACAAGTTATCCACTAGTACTCGAGAGAGTATAACCTGTAGCTTATTTACACATGTATGTTTCGGTCGAGTTAAATCATAGAAATAGACATTTGAATCCTCGCTCCCAGCAACTTCACAGCACGAAACAACATAATGTCAGAAATGATATACATGATTTGAGAATGAAGTCGTATTGTAAGTAGGGGTGTAATTGAGCCGAGCCCGAATATTGTCCAGCTCAAGCTCGATACTCGGGCCGAGCTCAATTGAACATCTACTTTTAAGCTCGAGCTCAATTAAGCACGTTTACCAATTTTTGTACTCAAGCTTGAGCTCAGCTCGATAACTAAGCTTAAAGTTAATGATATGCATTAAGGGTAATATAACAAGCTCGATAAGGCTTGCGAGCCGTTCAAGTCAAGTATTATTAAGCTCGAATTCGGCTCGACTGATAGCTTGAGCTCACTTGATAAGTACCGAATAGAGTTAAAAAAAATTTCGAGTCAAACTCGAATAGTTTGCGAGCACCAGTATTTCATTTACATCCGTACTTGTAAGTGGCAATTAAGTTGGGAGATACAAACCTATATATTCTCCCTTATTGAGGGAAAGCAAAGGGCAGAAGGATGCTCGAATACTGTGTATTCTCGGAGTTAATTTAAGTGAGCAACGCAGGGTCAAATAACCTTGTACTTCCAAAGCAACACTGCAACGCGAGCATACTATTTCAGTTACATGACATAAAGACTGGAAGTAGAAGGCATGGTGTTCTTAACGAACCTAAAGAAAGAAAGACTTCCATCTTTAGTACATGTCAGCAACACTGGGCCACCAGCCAGTAACGAGAAACTTCGGTACTGCACAGTTGTGATCGGAAATTTCTGTTTACTGCTACTTCTATAACGATGAGAACGGGATAACGCACCTGTGTGGGAGTCCATAGTTACAGAGTATATACATCCCTACAAATGTTATCTCGTTAGAAACTTCCTGTAAAGACTATTAACAAATTTCTTTGATTCTCCGATTACGATATGGACACATGGAAAGATACCTGTGCATCACCACAGAAAATGAGATGACCCGTATGATCATGGTCCATTGAGGTAACCTCACTATCGAAGATGGATTTGGCAATAACTCTCCCCGTGCTGAAATTGAACACCTGGTGTACAGAAAAAAAAGGAAGCTATCAATTAAATGATGGAACCGATTGAAGTAGATAAGTATATGCAGTTTTAGTTGCTGTGGACAACTGACAGAAGTTTAGATTCCTAATTTTTGAAAGCGTAAATACGAGAGCTTAGAAAATTCAAACACATACAGATGTACACCTAAGTACGAAGTGAATGAAGATTAAAATATATGGAAGCAGCCAACTGGCTATTTCATCATGGATTTTTAAACAGGCAGAGGCCTGTCTCGTACCACAAGCTAAACATCAAAATTCACAAAACAAATCAGTGAGAAAGAAGCAATGCATTTTGCTAACATATCTAGACTCTGAATGTGATGATTATAATCTTCACAATTTAACATATTAAATCAACTGCAGTAATTGCTCATTAAGTTGACTTGAGATTATCAACGGGTTATTTTCCACTTTGTTGTCAAGAGCTATAAATTGAGAAAGCAAAGACTTGCAGTACTTACAGTAATCTCTTTATTTGCATTGCCAACTGAAAGGAAGTTGTTATTTACCTGTGGCCAAGAAATGAAAATATAAAAACAATTTAGTAGACAGTTAAACCCGAACTAAACTTACAGATACACATTATAGTTACATTAGACAGAACGATTTCGTTGCGGCCTCAATTAAAATTAGGTTGGAATAGAATTTGTTTCAAGATTATGGCAGATAAAAAGAAAATGCAGAATAAATAACCATATAAAATTTCCTTGGCCTGAATGAGACGACTTATTAATGCTGATGATATGTACTCACAGGATGAAAGCGAATACACAATTGTGGAGAGACTCCATATATTACTCGTATGCAAAAGCCTTTTGATAATTCCCATACTCGCACAGTCTTATCTGCTGATGATGATGCAATATATTGATTGTTTGACGAGAAGTCAAAATCTGAGAATGCGGTTGCAAATCAGAAACATAATTAATAAAAACTAGATACAAATCATCGTTATCAAAATAAAATTCAATCCTAGTTACTGATATCTAGAAATTTAATACGAATAACAATAATGTAGTATGCAAATTAGCATCCATTTTAAATAAAAAAAGTTATGTATGTAAAGTTTTTTCCTTATGTTATTACACGAGTAATCAAACAAGTATTAATGAGTGCAAACTAGCATTCATTTTCTATCAAGTGAATATCTATACCTAAAATCATGCCGATCTAGTTCAATTTCCAAAGAAACTCCAAAAATAAAATAAAGGAAGTCAAATGGAGCAAGTAACCCACACATGAAGTTGACCATGATCTCAGTAAATGAAAGACATTAGCAGGCAGCACAGATACATATACTTTAGTCTAAGTTATAAGAAAGACTACAGATACAGTACCAGTAAATCCAACCTGTGACATCTTTTGAATGCCCTTTTAATTGATTGATAACTGTAGGGGGGTCAGAGACATTGCAAACTGTTAAAGTCCCATCTGAAGCCCCATATGCAAGTAGATCAGAACTCATGTGCCCGAACTTCAAAACCGTAACTACATATAAGACCCGTGATCGCTTCAGTTTTAAAAGAATGAAATTCACTGCTCAAAATAGCATGACAGAGAAGAAACTACTGTAGATTGCATTCAAGATTTACAATAAAGGTACCAGCTGATTTGCACTGATCAAAGATGCAGTGCATTCCTACAAAAGAATATGCAGGTTCAACTCCTTGTCCACGTGGGTGATCACTATCACTAATGCTAGAGCTGAAACTTGTTCTATGGTTTGAAGCCAGAGTACCACTCCGTAAATCCTGCAAGGAAAAGTATTAAACTCTTCTATGTCTTTTAAAAGCCTGTATATATCAAGGTTGAAGTCTTATATTAACTGCAAGATTAGAACATACAAGTTTCAAGCTCTTGGCCTGCAGGAAATCCCTTTATAATGGGAAAGAAAATATTCTGTTCTTTCATTTCATCATCAAGAACATGATGAATAAGTTGTCTTGGAAAGTGATCAAAACAATTAGAAAATGAACAGGAACTATTCAATGAATTCAGACAGCAATGCGCAATGCAAACTAAGAATATAATCACATACCCTAATTGATTGAAAGTACCAATTGCGTAACAAATGTTGTACCTACCTTGCTTGAGCTCCAGCTTTCCACCTCGGACAAACGCGAGAGTGGACTTGAAGTTAACATCCATCGCCCACTGATGCATCAACCAGTAAATTACCCTGATGTCAGAATTGTATAAAAACATAAAACTTTAAAATAGAACTCACAAAATTAGCAGTTGATTGTTCATAAAACATCTTTAACCCTAACCATTCATCCAATCTAACAAATGCAACTGCGATTGGTACTTTCATAGCCTCATTTCGTGAAGCAAATAATCATGGGGGTAATATTTGATGAACTGATTGTGTATAATTCTATATACTATCAGTAAACCAGAAGATTCCACATAATTAGAAATAAAAATAAGTGAATTTAATTTTAAATTTTTTTATGATCTGCATATATTACATGCAGTTAGTGCATCAAATATAACTCCATAAACAAATGTTAAAAATAATGCAAGTTCTGGATAATTAAGGTACCTGTTTCCAGGAGTGCTTGGATAGCTTGGTATTTGTGAATTTTCCCAGTTTCTTGGCCTACGAATGTAATTTCGATAGGCCACATAACCTTTTCCATTACATCTCCAATCCTTCACATCAATCAACGAATAAAGATAAATTTAAACAAAACATAAATAAAAGCTACAAACTCTTGCTTACCGCTTCTTTGTAAATGAAATGGAAGGTTAATAAACCCTAGAATGAAGTGAAAACATGGAAAATCGGTGAATGCAAAATGAAATTAGAAAAAACAACTTGTTTTGCTTTGTGTTTCAACAAAGAAATGAACCTAAAACCTTCCGTTCCAATACAAACAAGTAGAATACTGAACCCGCATTATTGGCTCCATAATTCCCCTAAAACTAGCTCAAAATCATACTAGTCAACAATTCAAAACTCAGATCCGCAGGTAAAACCTACAAATAAAAGCTTACAAGTCGGCGATGAACACCGGACTCAGCTTTGCGAGCGAGTAGAAATCGCCGAACACCGACTGAATCGAGATCTGAATCGGAACTCGCCGGCTGAACCAAGCAACTGAAAATTTCCGGATCTTTCACATTCGCTTTCTTTACAGTGACTTTAATCATATCCTTACCGGTACCGTTGATAGTACAGCCGTTATTAGTCACAGCTTCGGTGGCTCCGCCGTCTTTGGAGCAGTTGTTCATGCTCGTAACTTCCGCCATTCTATTAAACTTGCTGACGCCGCTTCATCAAAGACCGTTCTCTGCCTTCGGGTTTAAGCTGGGGGATAAGGAGTATATACGTATATACTCAAAAATCAAAACACAATAAGCGAAGACCTTTTTGGCGCTTTGTGACGTGGAAAACTGAAATTAATGCTTTGAAATTTGGAATTGGATCTGAAAATCAAATCAATCCAAAATCAAAATGAAACTGAGAGAAACCAAGGAAGTTAAGCTTTTTTACTAGTTTGCCCTTTACCCGCCCCCATTAAAAAACTACCCACTTCGCTCCCTTTTTTTAACTTTATATGTACATTAGCTCTACGTATATTTCTAATCCTTAATACTTTTCAATTTTTAAAATATTAAATTTATTAAATTAAATTTTATTATTTTAAAATTTTATTCAGTAAATAAATTACTGTGTAATGCCACGTTAACTTCTATGAAAATCTATATTATTTTACTTAATAGATTTAATAGTTATTATTTAATTCATAAATAAAATTTTAATATTAAAAATATAAAAATTAAAATTAATAAATACAAAAATTAAAATTGATCAAAGTAAAATAAAACCAAATTGATAAGGCATAGTATAAGAACTAAAATTAATAAATTCAAATAAATCAAATTAAAATACAACTAAATAAAAAATGTATGCCTAGTATAGAGATTAATAACGAAATTTCAGCATCTAAGTTAGGACAATTTACCAATAAACGCCCTTTTTTTTAAAAAATTATTGAAATGGGCTCATTATTTTATTATTTTTACCAGAATAGTCCATTTTTCGCGAAATCGCGTCCACGCCAGCGCGAGTTGCTGACGTGGCAGCAAATCGCGTCCTTGAGGGAGTGATTTGTTGCCATGTCAGCAACTCGCACTGACGTGAACGCGATTTCCTGGCGCATACCCTGACATCGTGCTGACGTGGACGTGATTTCGCGGAAAAGGACCATTCCGATAAATAAAAAAAAAATAGGCCCATTTCGATAATTTAAAAAAAAAAAGACTTTTATTAGTAATTTGCCCTCTAAGTTATTCTCCATCAAACATAGTCAATAAAAAATTTGTACGCAAATCACGAGGGCTTTAACTTTCCAATGTTCCTGAATGAATTAAAATCAATACGTAATGGTATTATAAAAAGTTATAATATGATTCAACTATTAGTATTTTTTGTCACTTAATTATAAAAAATTATAAAATAATCATTTAACTATTTAATTTTATCTTTTTTGTCATCAAGATGATGGTGGCAACTTTTAAAATTGACATAATAACAACTTTAACTCGCAATATTTATACATTATGTCAATTTAATCTTTTTTTACCTAAAAAATTTATCAATTAATTTTGATTTAAAAAGTACAAAAATTGAAAATACTCAAAAATCCAAGATAATAATTTTCATTTTTCTCATTCTTTTAAAATCTACCATCAATGTCATAAATAAAAGCAAAATCGCAACAAAAAGACTAAATTACACAATGTGTAAATGTTGAGGGTTAATTTTTTTTAAATTAAGATCATTTGACATAATTTATAAATGTTGATGGTTAAAATGGTTATTATGTTAATTTTAAAAGATAACATTGTTAGCCAACTAATGACAAAAAAAGACAAAATTAAATAGCGTTAGGTGATCAAAAAGGAAATTTACTAATAGTTTAGTGATCATTTTGTAATTTTTCATAATTGATGATAAAAAAATTTAGTGCAATTTACCCATTTGAATTTTAGTTTTACCTTGTCTAAATTTTATTTTAAAATTGAATTAAAAATTAAATTAAAACTCGTTCAAATTCGTTTGTTCAATGCTCTTACTCTATGAACTCATTTTAGACGCTCAGATTTTTTACAAAATCTTCCGTAGAGAATAATACAGGACTTGTTAAAGAATTCACGGCACTAAACAAAAAACATTAATGTAAATTTCTCTAAAGGAGTAAAAAATCCCTCAACAAAAATATAATATGATCTTACAAATATTATATCATATAAACTATAGGAATATGATAAAAACATCATGGAAACCTTTATAGGGCAAAATATAATCAACTCTTAAAATAAAAACTTCCGTGATACTTTCACCCAACAAATATTCATGAATTAGACTTGCCATACAAAGACAACCACAACAACTAAACAATTTTGAGTTCTTTTATTTAGATAGAAAAAAATATATATATCAAAACATTATTAAATAACTGCTAACAGAAAAAAAAAAATCACCAATCGGAAGGGAAAAAAGCAGTGTTGGGGCTGTTGAAAGTTTCAACTCCCCCTTACAGGGAATGCATTAAAATCTGATTTTCGAATTTAAAAAAATTTCAAGAAAAACTCGTTACCTCTATCAAAATTCAACTCCGCCGACATCGTTTTTATTCGATTCTTTGTTGCTTCAATGGTCTTCATCATCGATCAAGATGAATGAAAATGGATAGAACTTGTAACCGTCTCCCTCGTAGAATTTGTTCTGGAATTCGACCCAATGAAGTCTCAATGCATGTAGGAAAGCGCTTAAGGTTTCCATAATAAGCAATACACCGACAGTTGCAAAAATGAAGATGATGATGCCAACAACGAGGATGACCATATTGTTGTATCTGTAGCGAGCAAAACGCACATCATTATCATTTGCATATCCGTGTGTACGTTAGATGTATGATGAACTCCTAATATTTCTTGAATTATCCATGTCCGACATAGATTAGGACATTGGTATAAAGTATAATCCACCAAATATATGAAAAAGTCTATAAAATACGTCATAAAAGCAATATCATAAGAGATAAAAAGTGCAACATATAAGCGTAAGATAATGTGAAAGACGTACCCCCAAGCAAGGAGAAGAACCTTCTCGTAGAACACAATTGACAATTGTGAGTGAGCAAGACTGCGGGACAAGAAGGACAAACATGATGAATTTGCTGTTAGGCTTTCGTAAAATCCGATACCATTTGTACAAAAGAACAAACACATGTCTAAGTGCGTAAATAATTATGGGGAACACATGTAGGAAAGAAAAAGCAATTTCTTTATGAAAATCGGGCATCAAAGAACAATCCACCTGTTAGCTCGCATATTTTCAACAAGTTATTTCAGTAAAAGTAAAGTTGAGCCTAAGCATAATTTTGATTACCAACGGCATACCTTAGGGCCCATAATCGAAGGTATGAGGCTGTATTTGAAACGGCACCGAGCACAAACTCTATGGTATGTATGAGTTGATGCACAAAGACTTCACTGAACTCAAATTCCTCGTGACCATGACCATGGGAATCATGATTCGCCTCTGAGAGAGCGTCATCCGTGCTTTGAACTTGTGTGTATGATTGGCCTTGATGCCTCTAAAACAAAGGTGGATATAATAAGTGACGGAAAGAGGATGGAAGTAATGTTGAAAACATGTTCAGTAAGAAATCAAGAAAGAACAGTATAACATACATTTTCATGTTGTTTCTTTAAAAGAAATGGCTTCGGTAATAGCATCCATGGCACGGAAACCAAAGCAAGTAATAATAGCACGAGCTGGAAAGAAATGCGGATGAAAGTTAAGTTGGATGTACATATAAATTTTAGAATAATTAAAAGAAAAAAGAAAGAGAAATAACCTGAACTGTCTTTTGATACGGAAAAAGCTGATTGTCACCCAATTCATCAGTAGGGCTCAGGAACATATATATCATTATGTGGTACAAATCAGCTTGCGAACCCGTGCACCATTTCACGATGATAAGGAGTGATAGATAACCAAATAGGCTGTTCAAAAATATCATCTGGGGGATAAATTGAAACCTGAGTAATGCATGAGCAAAGGCAATCGTATTTAGCAGTTGGATAAAAACCTGGAATATGTAAGCAAAGCTAAGATCTCAATTGGCATATCAACTTACCAGATGTTCAGACTCTTACCAAAGAATGTTGCATTGCTATAACTTATAAGAATTCCGAGGTTCATCTGAGCCACCCCAAGAAGGATTGACATTTTCATTTTCAGAGAGTTTAGGAATGGCAGCTCACTACGGGTACCATGCCACGCAGGATCCACCCCGAATGGGTAAGTGTCACGCACCTTAATCAAACCAATAGAATCTGCATCCCTACAAAAGGGAAGTCGAAAAGCCATAAAGGATTATACATAAAAACGACGATTATACAACATTTGATATCATCACAAAAGTGCAAGTGAAATACCGGCAAGAGAGATCACGACAAGCATAAGCCGAGGGAGCAAATAAATCAAAAGCCACAGAGAAACACTCATTATAAATAAACCCGGTATAAATTGAGAAGAGTGACATCATCATAATAACATAACGGCCACCAAATGTCATTTCTGTTATATCTCCAAGCTTCTGCAGTTTCCAAGAAATATAAGTTAGCTTCCATCAATAGAGACTAGACTAAGAAGGAACTAAGATAAATATCACAAATGGAGAAAGCTAACGGGTATATCTACTTTGTAAAGGAACCCGTCAAACCAAAACTAAAGCCATGGCAAAGTTATGTTTCCGTAAAATCCATGACATGTTCATAGTACGCATTAATGTGGCCCCTACCTTTGCTGTTTACAAAAATAAAACAAAAATGTCTTTGTAGAATAATCTCATGTCACACTCACATCCATTTTACCATGTGAGCGAAATTAATATGAAAAGTTGAGAAAGTATTAATAACTTTTCTGGCACAATTAAAACATCAGGGAATCTTATTTTTTCAGCAGTTTAATCATTGATGAGACCCACAAAGAAGCAGCAAATAAACAGCAAGCAAAGAAGAGAAAACACACACTGAGAGTTCTGCATGCCAATGTAAAAGCTGTAGGGTTATATATATTGAGAAGTTGATTATATCATCAGAAGAGATTACCTGACTCGACAATTTCTTTTCCCGGATAATAAAAAATAATGTTGCAAGTAACAAGCATATTCCATGCCCCCAATCACCAAACATGACGGCAAAAAGGAAAGGGAAGGTAACAATAGTGTATACACCTGGATTTGCTTCCTGATACTTTGCCACCCTGCAATTAAATGTAAAAAGGTGAAATGGAGAATTTACCATTTTCTGATCCTAGTCCGTTTGGCAGTTGGATAATTTATTAAGCTACCAATTAGAATTAGGTAAAAGTATCATGGTTGCCCCTGTACTAGGGGTTAGATTGCATTTTGCCCGCTCTACTCAAAAGATGGGCAAAGTAGTCCCTATACATTAGATTAAAGAGTAAATTGGTTCTTTCTGTTAAAATTTTCATCCATTTATACAATTAAAATATGGCGTGGTTAACAGAATAACTGGACAGTAGCACATGACTTGCCATGTGTACCTCATGCTAATGCATAGGAACTAGTTTTAAATAGTAAAAATGAATGAAATATTTAACAGAAAGACCAATTTGCTCTTTAATTTAACATACAAAAAATAATTTGCTTTTTTTTTAGTAGAGGGGAAAAATGCAATCCGACTCTTAGAACAAGGGACTCCATGATACTTGTACCTTTAGAGTTATCTCTCTAATATGAACAGGTTTTATTATAGCTCTTATCCCTTCCAATATTGCATTAAATTACGGCAGAAAGGAAGAGACAGAATGTATACACCTAATTCCCGAGTCCAAAGGAGGTCAATATCTTTATTAATTTGAACATAATATGCTATATATAAGCAGGTAATCATAAGTCCACGTCAATATGCAGGAAATGCCTAAAATGCATGTGCATGTTACAAATTAGACATATCAATTAGGATATACTCACACAATCAGCATTCACGGGTATCACTTTTGGCAGATATTGTTTCTCTTTTTTATTTATAAACAAAGCAGTATCATACAAAGTGTTTTTGTGAACTTACCCATATGCATCAACAATTTCCTGAAAAGCAGAAGTAAATTTGTTTGTGCGAAAGTAGGTTGGTGGTGACTCTCTTGTATGCAAGACCTGGAAAATGGCTCCAACTTGAGAGTTGGAGTCAACTGAAGCCCGCTGCAGTACATCCTGAATCTGCATAAAAAATGTTCAAACTCATACATAAATAATCTACAAAAAGAAATCTCTATAAGGTTGTACAAGCAAACCACAATTCAAGAAGAGCATGATGTCAAGAATTCAAAATTTTCAAGCAAGGACAAAAGAATATGTAAAAGCAAAAAGGGCAGAAAATTAATACCTGTTTTGTGGCAAAAACAGGGCTCCATGCCTCAGCCACAAGACATTTCTTTGTTACATCAAGACTAAGCATATTCAGAGTGTGATGGATTGATTTCTCCTTCTTGACCTTCAGAAGTTAAAGAAAATATAGTTAATCGCTAAACTTGATCCAAATGATTTAGTCCACTAGTTTATGACTGCAGCAAAGCATTATCATTTGATGTGCAATAGGAAAATATAAGCACATGCCACATGTGAAAGATGATCTACAGGTAACATAATTTAAAGTTCAAACAGTCCTTAAGGTTTCGACAAACAAAAAAACAGACCTTAAGGTTCCATTGCTCAAACTGGTCACCAATAGTCCGCAACAAATGGTCCCGGTGAAGCAATCCAGCATCTATGGTACTTTTTAGCTCTGAAATTTTTCCTGATACCTGAAATTTATAGTGATCATAGAGAATCGGTAAGGTAAAAAAATCCCAAAAATCACAAACAAATAGCAGAAAGATTAAAGCTTTGATAAGGGAGGCCTGAAAATAATTGCAACAAGGGCAAGGGGTGTTCCTCATCAAGAAGTAAAATTGAGGGAGTAATCTGTACAAGAAAATATATACATGCATACTCAGACAATCTAACTAAAAGAGAATTGGAAGGCCTGAAATGTCAGAGAAACAAACATATGGTGTTGAGAAACAATGAAGAACCAGTTTACCAAACCCTTAAGAAAAGCATACAGAAATGACAGTTTAAAGAAGAAAAAGAAATGATCTATACCTCAGAAATCATCAGAGCCTGTTTGCCACAGTCCTCAGCAAAAGGATAACGATTAGCTCCAAAAGCATCACAGATCTTGAGAATTTTGTTTTTTACTCTTTCTCCAGAATAGAAAACCATAAATACATTTTTCTCCATCTGCACATCAATATTTCCTAATCAAAGCCAAACAAAACTTGGTACAATATTAGACAAGTATCTTCTCCTTGTAATCACAAGCTTCAGAAAACTATACAAGCTAACAACAAACATAAGCATGGTCAATAGTTCAATACCATAATAAACCCTACACCAAGAGTCCCATTTCTCTCAAAAACTTAAAATCTAGCTCAATTATAACATTCTAACTCCCATGAAGGGTTCGCTATTTCCATACGATCATGTCCATGAATGTACACATATGATAAAGCCAGTGCATGTCTCATTAACATAAAGTTACATAAGAAACGTTCTTTCATGTGCATGTGTATGTATATCTATCTGCATTTTGTGATGCAAGTACAATTTTTGCCATTGTTAATTGAGTTTGTGTCTCTCTTCTTTCTCAAAATATCAAAAGAATAGGAACAAAACTGGTAAAAACAATCACCTTCTCTCCAGAAACAGGGTCAGTGATAGGTGCCTCTATAGGAACCTGTTTGAGGAACACATTTCCCCTAGTTGCACGAAATAAAATCCTCTCAAATGCCATAGACTTCCCCCTAGAAACAAGGCCAGTAACAAACCCCAGCTTCACTTGCTTTGATAAATCTGTCGAGGTTGCCTACGTAGATAGTGAGGGATTCTATGAGCAGAAGTATACATTATATCTAATTAGTACAGTACACTAAAAGAAAGATGTTGCCATACTTGCTCCTGTAACAATGGAGTTTCTATGGATTCTTCAACCATTTGATTTAATTCCATTTCCCTTTGCCGAGCTGTAGCACTGTGTTGTGCTGAAGGAAAAAAGTCACCAGCCTAAACAGGAAAATAAAGTATCATTTTATGCAATTATTATAAAGCATTTTGAGCGGGAAGGAAATGAAAGAGATAACCACCTAACAGTAGATAGAGTGACAGAATTTAAAAAGAAGAAGAAGAAGAAGAAGAAGATGTACAAACAAAGAGCAAGTTAATATCTGAATTGAAATCCACTAAGAATATATTTTATAAAAAACAAGAATATAATATGATATTAATACTAACTTAAGTCTTTATCTGATTGAACAATGTCTATCAACTCCTATCCAGTTCACAGCTCAGTGTTCAACTTTGGATATTTTACTCTTCCAAATATACATACATAACCTTTCATTGGAAGAATTAGCAATTTAAGTGGAAATATTTTTGTGTTACTGTTTCTCATGATGCAAAAATATCCATAGGAACTAGAAAGACAAGCATAGCCAGCTTAATTAGGGCGGCGAAGAAAAACCCATACCTTCCTCAAAACAATCTTATACTCAACCAGCTCATTATAACTGCGTTGCAATTTTTCACCATTTGCATTCATTTCAGTTAGCTCAGCCTCAAGTTCTGCTAGTTTCACCTGGCATGTCACAAAGAAAAAAAAATTTAGTTCAATAATAGTATAAAACATTTCTTGGCAACAGATGATGTACCTCTAGGTCATCCACATCTATCTCAGTTTCTTCCACAGATTTCGCTGAAGGGGAAACGCCTGCTTTTAGCATTTGCTCCTTGAAAAACCGCAAAGTGCGTGCCATCTCTCCACATTTTTTAATCTTCATGAGGAAGAGATGTTAATAGACTATGAACGAAAATCAAAATCAGAAAAATAATACTTCAAAGCAAATTACAGCAACAAAACTTAACATCATAAAAATCGTTAATGTTTCCAGTCATTATAAGAAACAAGCAGGAACTCGGCATATGTCAAACGTGAATATATCAATAAAAAACACAGAAGAAAATACCTGACCAGCATAAGTTCGTTGAAATGGACTTTTATCTGAATTCAGCTGTAAGACATCAAACACACACATCAGTCTCAAATCTTCACCAAGTGATCCATCAACTCACAGAATTTTTTAACAAAATAGTTTTTCATGAATTTTATAAAGCAAAACTATAAAATATATATTAATAGATAAAACCAAAACCCTTGCAATAACCAAAAACAAATGAACAGGAAAAAAAAAAGGAGATATCGATCCCCACTACTAACACTAGCGTGCACTTAATTCCAGAATCCAGCCCGGGATTCTCATAAACTACGATCAAGACTCAATCACCATAACTCAAGTAAAATTACATTGTACAACAACGTGAGATAACAAATTTCCGATAGAAACAAAGCATAAAAAATAGCAGCATTGTTAACACAAGTGATCACACAAGTAAATAAAAAAAGACAGTGTGCATACATCTTTGAATTGGAGGAGGCCGAGTTTGCCGAGATAATATACAGTGAGACGAGCGGACTCCATCGGAATGATTAGTTGAACCAATTGCATTGTCTCGGAACGGAACAGATCCATCGGGGGACAGCATCCGCCACGAGTGTCTCCCATTGGCTCCCGAAGGTTTGATTCTGTTAATTTTCCGGTGACGAGAAATCACGCCGTGATCGATCTCCGGTGTGTTTTTTCAATCTCCATTGTTTTTGTTTTTTGTTTTGGTTTTAGAAGTTCAATGAATCACAGCAGCGGTTTGCGTAGTGAAAAGAGAAACAGAAACGCAGAGCGAGCGAGCTGTGAGATTTGGAGATTTTATTTTACTTTATACTCTCTTACCGCCAGATGTTCCCACGTAAGCCTTTTTGTTTTTACTTTGGCTTAAATATCATTTGGTACTTGATTTTGATATCTTTTTCTAATATGGTACCTATGTTATTTTTTTATTCAATCTAGTACCTGTATTTGATAAAAGTTATATATTTTGATACCAAAAGTAACCATGTTAACTTTTTAGTATTTAATTCCACTTTTAGTATGGCTTTAAAAATTTCAAACATGATAATATTAGAAATTAACTTTAATCAAATCAACTCTAAAATCCAAATTAAACACTAAAAAGTTAACACCATTACCTTTGGGTAAAAAAATATATAATTTTTTTTAAAATATAAATATCGAATTAGACTAAAAAATAATACAAATACCCCATTAAGGAAGTGTTAAAATCATGTACCAAATTATGTATTAACCATTAAATTTTTTATCTAAGTTCAAATGGAATGGATTTCATAGTTCGTTTTATCTGTAATAATGGTTTTTACTATCACCAACTTCCTTAAGGGAGATGAATAAAATATTTTATATAAAATACAAACTATCAATTTAAAGGATAAGTATTAAACCTAAAATTTCAACGTAATACAGGGACCAACCAAAGGATTTGACCTAGTTATCAAAACACAGACCGGGCTACCATTGAAGTTGAAAATAGACTTGATGAAAGCCCATTATTAATGTTAAGCCCGTTATGGTTTTGCCCATTAATATAGTGTCCATTACGAAATTCCTTAATCTAGTAAATTTCTTTTTGTCGTCTAACTATGAAAAGTTATAAAATGATCGCTCAATTATTAGTAACTATTTTTTGATAACCTAATTATGAAAAGTTACAAAATTATCACTCAACTACTCAATTTTGTCTTTTTTATCACGATTATCTTGGATTTCTAAGTATTTTCATTTTTACATTAGCCAATTTGTGACAAAAAAAATTATTAAGTAGTTGGATAATCATTTTGTAACTTTTCGTAGTTAAGTGACAAAAAAATCATTATTACACAATTAGCCTTTTCTATAATAACCGCAATTTATAACATTATTTTATTATAACAAATGATTTTTTATGGAACCGATTTTTCAAGCTTTGGCTTTTTTACCCTCTCTAGCATATTTTCATCTATAAAACCAACATACATAAATTATAGAATACACTATTTACAAAACTCTAGTTCTCTATAAATTATTTAAACTTTACATAAAACCAATTAATCATATTTTATAGCTAAATCTCAAATATATTTTCAAGTGTATAACAACACCCATTTTTGTAAAATTAAAACTGCTATAAAATGGGTTGGCTTTTGTAACAATCAAGGGCGAAATTAAAAATTTGTTACTGAAAGCTAAAGGTAAAAAGATTACTTTAAAAGGGCTTAACTTTAAGGAGAACCAATGGCATGCTTACCCCTCTAGCTACGCTTACAATGATATCAAAAATTGTTAATTCCCTTGCAATTTCGAATTTGATTATACAATCTCATTCAATTATGAATGGTTGGCTATTCAAATGGATAAAATGTAGGATCTAGATCTCAACAAAGAATCCCGACTAACTTTAAATTTTATTAAAGAAGATTGAGTTTTAGTTTAGTTTGATATTAGTGTTATTAGTAGAGTAAGAAAATGTGAGTTCAAGCGTGTTAAAGTACAAATCTTCCTATTTAAAGGTTCAATAAAGGTTACAACTAGTTCTAAGCATTGTATAAGATTACCTAAAAGTAAATTTTACTATATTGTTATAAAATATGGACCTATTAACCAAATAATTAAGTTGGCTATTGAGAGGATGCTAAAGAGCAAGTTAGTCCACCAAATTTACAATCATTTTATAATGCTACTAGCCGAAAAAAAACCATAAAATCCTATAAAAGTAAAAAAAATTTTGATTAAAAGTTACAACCTTAGTGAAATTTTTTATCGAAACGGCAATTTAAATCACAAACAACACACAAATAAGCTTCAAACATCAATCTATAACAATAATATTAAATTAATTAAATAAGTGTTAGCAATTGTTCTTGATAAAATAAAGTAAACTCATAACAAAAAGAAATTTGAGATTTAAAAATTGAAAGCTAATTTAAACTTACAAACAATACAACGCAGAGGAAGAGATGACGTTAGTGGCCATTGTACAATGTCTCCTCTTTCTACCTATCTCTCAATATACTCTCATTGATTAATTAAATAATGATTCATAACAATTGAGAAAATCCATAACAATCAAAAACACAAAAGCTCAACAAACACGAAGCTTACAACATAAATTGAAAAAATCTACAACAATCAACAAACATGAAGCCTAAGATATTGAAGAAAAAAAAACTCTCAATGCAATAAACCGAAGACATAAGTAGAAATTGAAAATAATAAACTTACCTAATTGGAGATGAAGATGAATGTCTATGAGAGTGTAAGAGTGTAGGAGAAATCTGAGAATTTTGGTTTTTGTCATAAAATATGATAAAAACAATTAAATTGATAAATATAATAAAAATAGAGTTCACTTTCAAAAAAAATTCAAAAAGGATTAATTTATTTAATTTTAAAATTGAAAAAAAAACCTCTTTTTACTTTTGTAATATAAGGAAGGTGTCTTTCAATCTTACATGACTATGAATTTTTAAGGGTTTTTTACTAAAATATTATAAATAAAAAATAAAAAATTATCAAAATATTATATATTTTTATTATTTACCAAAATAATACAAAAAAATATAAAAAAAAGGCTGCGACTGATGTGACGGGACACCGGAGGAGGAGGTGCCAGAGGCGGTACCGGTTGTGCCTCTGGCAGAGGCGGCACTGGCCCTATAATGGTCCCCATTCGGCTAGTGGTGGGGGGAAGAGAAGGAGAGGGAAAGGAGAAGAAATAAAGAAAGAAAAGGAAAGAAAAGGAAAGGAGAGGGAGGAAAGAAAAAGAAGGAAAGAAAATGAAAGGAGAAGAAAAAAGAAAGAAAAAGAATGAAAGAAAAGGAAAGGAGAAGAAGAAGAGGGAAGGAAAAGAAAGAAAAAAAGGTAATTTTTGTTTTATTAATTTAAATTTTTTGTAATATTTGTGTAAAAAATTTATGTTATTTACATTGTATGTGTTATATTATTCTATTTAGCATATATATATTATGAAATTTATTTAGCATGAAAAATTCATATTATGTACATTGTATGTTGATTAGGAATTTTTTTATGAAAATTTATTTAGGATGTTGTATTTAGTTTTTTAGAAAAGTAGCATTAAAATAAATTGATAAAAAAATATGTTTAAGAAAACATAAAATACAAAAAGAAAAAAACGGAAATTGTATATTCACCGAAAGTAATAAAATCCGAAAAAATGGTATATTTAAAAAACACACTAAATTAATAAATTTCAAACATAATGTACTAAAACAATGTAAAATAATAAAATTAAAAATTACGGTATTTTTAAAGTAATAAAATGCGGAGAAAAAAATACGAACAAATGGCCGAAGTAAGAGTGTTTTACTAATTTTTTTTAAAATTTAGAAATAATTAATACAAATATTTCAAACAAAATGTACTGAAATAATATAAAATAATAAAATACGAAAATAATATATTTTTATTAAAAGTAATAAAATTCGGGAAAATAATACGAGTAAAGGGCAGGAATAAAGATTTTTTTACACTAAATTAATTTAAAAAATACACTAAATTAATAAATTTTAAACATAATGCACTGAAATAATGTAAAATTATAAAATTAGAAATTATGATATTTTTTAAAGTAATAAAATGCGGAGAAAAAATATGAACAAAGGGCCGAAGTAAGAGTATTTTACTAAATTTTTTAAAAATTCAGAAATAATGAATACAAATATTTCAAACAAAATATACTGAAATAATATAAAATAATAATATACGAAAATAATATATTTTTATTGAAAGTAATAAAATTTGAGAAAATAATACGAGCAAAGGGCAGGAATAAAGGTTTTTTACACTAAATTAATTTAAAAAACACACTAAATTAATAAATTTCAAACATAATGCACTGAAATAATGTAAAATTATAAAATTAGAAATTATGATATTTTTAAAGTAATAAAATGCGGAGAAAAAAATACGAACAAAGGGCCGAAGTAAGAGTCTTTTACTAAATTTTTTAAAAATTCAGAAATAATGAATACAAATATTTCAAAAAAAATGTACTGAAATAATATAAAATAATAAAATACGAAAATAATATATTTTTATTAAAAGTAATAAAATTCGGGAAAATTATACGAGCAAAAGACAGAAATAAGGGTTTTTTTACACTAAATTTTTAAAAATTTATATTGAAAGTAATAAAATTCAGAAATAATTTTTAAAAATACAGAAATAATATATTTTTATTGAAAGTAATAAAATTAGGGAAAAAAATACGAACAAATGGCCGAAATAAGGTTTTTTACTAACTTTTTTTAGAAAAAAGAAATAATTAATACACTGCAAACATAATTTACTAAAATAATGTAAAATAATAAAATACGAAAATAATATATTTTTATTTAAAATAATAAAATTCGAGAAAATAATACGAATAAATGGCCGAAATGAGAGTTTTTTACTATTTTTTTTAACTTACAGGCATGGCAATGGCTCCATTGATTCAAAAGGGTAGACACATACCTGATGCGGCTAATAACGCGGTATGATTTATTATTTGTTAATCACGGGTTCTATTTAAAAATGATATACGTAATATATAGAAATAAATCATGTTATCATAATATTTTTTTCTATGATTTAACACTATCAGGTAGGGGTGAGCATTCGATCGAATCGAATCGAAAATTTTCGAGTTAATCGAGTTTTCGAATCTCATTTTATCATCCTAACTTTATTTGAAGTTTCTCGAATCGAGCCGAGTGAGATGGAATTCGAATCGAATCGAATCGAATATATTTGTTCGAGTTAAATTTTAAAAAATAATTTTGGGTCCTTATAACCATTGTCACCCATCGTAATAAAATTTGTCCACCTTAATCAAAATTTTTATTAACTTTCATCACTTCATAATTTATTTATTAATTTTTATATATTGGTTAGCTTCTTTGCTTGCTTAGTTGTTTCAATTATCTTCAGATTCTTGTCACTATGTATTTTAGAATTAAAAAATATATTAAATGTAAAAATATGATTTTTTTAATAAAAGTTATTTTAAAAATAAAATGTGAAATTGATAACAATATAAAATTTTAACACGAATATTTTATGGCATAATTAATAATTCAATTTTAATATAAATATTCAATGACTAAACAATTCAATAATATAAATAATATAAAATGTGAAATTTAATTTAATAATATAAATAGTAGATATAAATAAAATTATTACTATTTATGTTTAGTGATTTTTTTGGATAATTTTGATTTTTTATTTGAGAGTAAAGGGTGAGAAGTAAAAGTTTAGGGGAAAAATAAAAAGTT
Source organism: Gossypium hirsutum (assembly GCF_007990345.1). Classification (NCBI taxonomy): domain Eukaryota; kingdom Viridiplantae; phylum Streptophyta; class Magnoliopsida; order Malvales; family Malvaceae; genus Gossypium; species Gossypium hirsutum. The sequence continues at coordinate 260,630 of NC_053437.1, read as the reverse complement.
TTGGGGAATAAAAGTTTGAGGGAAATAAAATAGGGGGAGTAAAATTTTGGAGGGAAAATATTTAAAAAAATTGGAGGGGGGAGGGTTTGGGATAAATGGGAGGTGGGATGGGAAGGGAATAAAAGTTTTAGGGGAAAAGTGGGAGGGAGTAAAAATTTGGGGGAAAATAAAAGGTTTTGAGAGTTTTTAGGAGTAAAATTTTGAGAAAAAATAAATAGGAGAGTAAAATTTTGGTGGGAAATAGATTTTGTGTAGATTGGGGGTTGGGAGGGGAGGGGAGGGGAGTAAAAGTTTTGGGGGAAAGTGGGAAGGAGTAAGTTTTGAGGGAAAAGTAAAAATGTTTGGGAGTTTGGGGTAAAAATGTAAAATATTATAGTTTGATATTCGAATTATTCGAGTTATTCGAATTCGAAAACTCAACTCGATTCGAACTCGAAATTCGAAAAAAATATTCGAGTTGATTCGATAACTCGATTAACTCGAATAACTCGATTCGTTTAACTCGAAATTCAAATTTTTTTTCGATTTTTTCGAGTCGAATCGAGTTTTGCTCACCCTTACTATCAGGACTCGTACCGAGTAATAAGGGGTCGTGTGAATGGTTTAAAGAAAGCTCCGATGCCGTACTTGGAGCAAGCCGAATTTGGGTCAGCAGCATCGATCCGGACCTTCAACTTGCGCTATGATTTATTATCTGAGCTAGTGGAGCGGTGGCGCCCAGAGACCCACACTTTTCATTTTTCGTGTGGGGAGTGCAAGGTGACCTTGGAGGATGTTGCGATGCAGCTTGGGCTCTCATCCACGGGACTCCCGTAACGGGAGTATTTCATTTACCGATCCAGCTGCACTTTGTTATCAGCTACTTGGAGACTCGCCAAAGGACGAAGAGTCAAATTTACGAGCTAAAATTTACATGGCTAAAAGCCAATTTTGGACAGTTATCAGCGAATGTCACTGAAGGCGAGCTGATGTACGCTGCTCGAGCGAGCATCATGCATATCATAAGGGGAGTACCAATGCCCGATGCAAACAACAACAAGGTGCATATGATGTACTTGCCCCTATTAGCTGATTTGTCCAATGTCCGCTCGTATAGTTGGGGCTCCGCCATTCTAGAGTGTTATATCGGGAGCTTTGTCGGGGGACAAACCCGGATGTTGTAAACATGGGCGCATGCCTCACATTGCTGCAGTCCTAGGCGCTCTATCGGATGCCATTTTTGGCATCGGTTAGTCACCAACCGTATGTTTATCCACTAGTGAACAGGTGATAAAATATAACTTGTCATTATTTGTAGTCATAGTATATTGACTAATGTTACCAACCCTAAACCCTATATTTGTTTTTTGTAGGTAGAGTCTTTATCCGAGTATCGATGTTAGAGTATGCCCAAAGATCAATCATGAGATGGTTGTAATAACATACTTGATTTATCATGTTTATTAATATAAGGCGTTACCATTATTATTTCAGTTTCTTTTCTGTGTGTATAAATAAACTGTTTTATAATAATGTCCTGAGAATAATATGATTATTCTTAAAAGATCCTTAGTCAAGTATTATTTTTGGATAGGACAACGATAAGGCATTAAGACTAACATGCAGTTGACTGATGAGAAAGAGTTGTCATTGATATGGAATGTCAGAATCGATGCATGAATATGTGTGTTAGAGAACAACATATTGGACTAACCCATTATGAGTATGTTTCTTGGATTATTATGTAATTGTCACGACATTACTCATAGTGATTAATATGTATATGATCCTCAGACTTGAGATCATCATAATCCCAACATCGTGAGTAGTATATCTTGATACAGTCAAACGTACACCGTAACTGGTTGTTATATAAAGGCTGATGTTGGATATACCATAATCAATGTAGAGGGATATGGTTGGTCGATATAGAATAAGTCCCTCCTACATAATGGGAGTAATATCTTAGGCCACTTGATTAAGTGAGACTAGACTGAGTAATATGAGATGTCATACTTATTTGTTTATCGTAGTCTGCTTAAGAT